>NW_025421294.1:12657500-13242500 GCF_011764305.1 Mustela putorius furo
AGGATTGTTTTAGCTATTAGGTGTCTTTAGTGGTTCCATAGAAATTTTGGAATTGCTTTATCTATTTCTTTGAAAATTGCCACTGGAATCTTGATAGATTGTGTTAACTCTATAGGCGGCTTTGGGTAGTATGGACATTTTAACAATACTACTTAAGTTTCTTTGATCATAGTTTTTTAGTTTTCAGTGTCTAGGTCTTACATCTTCATGGTTACAATTATTCCTGTCTTTTATTGGTCTTGATGCACTTGTAAAGGAGAATGTTTTCTTTCCTTTTCAGATATTTGATTGTTATTATATAGAAAGTACTGACTTGTGTATGTTAATTTTATATCCTGCAACTGGAAAAAAAATTTAAATGAAGTTATTTGACATGTAATATTGTATTAGTTTGAGGTGTACAACATAGTCATTCAATAGTTACATATATTTTGAAACACTCACCATGATAAGTATAGTTACCATTACTCATCAAACAGTTACTTTGATATTATTGACTGTATTCAGTTAACTTGTATTATTGACTGTATGCTGTACTTTCGATCCCCATTACTTTCTTATTTCATAACTGGAAGCTGGTACCTCTTAATCCCCTTTACTTTTTTTTTTTTCCCCTTTACCTTTTTTGCTCATCACCTCCCCCTACCCCCACAATCTCACTCCCCTTTGGCAACCACCAGTTCGTTCTTGGTATTTATGGGTCCATTTGTTCATCGTTTTGTTTTTTTGGATTGCACATATAAGTGGAATCATATGGTATTTGTCTTTCTCTGTCTTATTTCACTTAGCATAATATACCTAAGCCCATCCATGTTATCACAAATGGTTAAGATTTCATTCTTTATTTTTATGGCTGAGTAATATTCGTGTGTGTGTGTGTGTGTGTTTGTGTGTGTGTATACACATCTTATGTATTGGACACTTAGGTTGCTTCTATATTTTGGCTTTTGAAAATAATGGTACAGTAGACACAAGTGTTTAGTGTTTTTGTTTTCTTTGGGCAAATGCCAAGAAGTGGGATTACTGGATCATATGGTAATTCTATTAATATTTTGAGGAAGCTCCATACTGTTTTCCATAATGGCTTCACCATTTTGTATTCCCCAAAGAGAAAGGAATCTCTTTTTTCCACATCTTTGCCAACATTTGTTATTTCTTGTCTTTTTTATACTAACCATTCTTATCAATTTGGGGTGATAGTCATTGAGGTTTTGATTTGCATTTCCCCGGTGATTAATGATTTTTGAGTATCTTTTCGTGTGTGTCAGCTATCTGTATATGTTATTTAGAAAAATAACTAATCCGGGACGCCTGGGTGGCTCAGTTGGTTTAGCAGCTGCCTTCGGCTCAGGTCATGATCCCAGTGTCCTGGGATCGAGTCCCACATCGGGCTCCTTGCTCCACAGGGAGCCTGCTTCTCCCTCCGATTCTGCCTGCCACTCTGTCTGCCTGTGCTCGCTCTCACTCTCTCTCTCTCTTACAAATAAATAAATAAAATCTTTAAAAAAAAAATAGAAAAATAACTAATCAGGTACTCTGCCCATTTTCTAATCATATTGTTTGTTTTTCAGTGTTTAGTTGCATGAATTCTTTATATATTTGGATATTAACCCCTCATATATATCATTTGCAAATTTCTTCTCTTTAGTAGGTTGCCTTTTTGTTTTGTTGATGGCAGCCTTTAGTGCAAAAGTTTTTTAGTGTGATGTAATCCCAATAGTTTATTTTTTACTCTTGTTTCCTTGTCAGAGGAGAGAAAACCAAAAAATACTGCTAAGACTGATGTCCAAGAGTTTACTGCCTATAAAAAAAAGTTAGTTTCTTTTAAGATTTTTTATGGTTTTAGCTCCTGTGTTTAGGTCTTTAATCCACTTTGTTTAATTTTGTATATCATATAAGAAATTGATTGTTTTATTCTACTTGTAGCTGTCCAGTTTTTCTAACACCGTTTGTGGAGGAGACTGTCTTTTCCCCATTGTGTTTTCTTGTCATAGATTAATTGACCATATAAGTGTGGCTCTACTTCTGGGCTACTCTCTATTTTCTTCAGTTGATCTTTGTTTTGTTTTTTTGTGCCAGTATCATACTGTTTTGATTACTCTAGCTTTGTAGTATAGTTTAAAATCAGGGATTGTGATAACTCCAGCTTTTTATTCTTTCTTGGGATTGTTTTGGCTATTCAGAGTCTTTTGTGGTTTCAGACAAATGTTAGGATTCTTTGTTCTTGTTTTGTGAAAAATGCTATTGTTTTGAAAAAGAGTGAGAGTGCACACATGTAGGGGAGGGGCAGAGGGAGAGAATCTCAAGCAGACTCCCCTCTAAGTGGGCAGCCCAGTGTAGGGCTCTGTCTCACAACCCATGAGACTACGACCTGAGTTAGAAGCTTAACCAACTGAGCCACCCAGTGGCCCCTGTTGGTATTTGATATAGACTGCACTGAATCTATAGACTGCTTTGGATAATATGGACATCTTAACAATATCAGTTCTTCCAGAGGAGGAGCATGGTATATTGGTATATATTTTCATTTATTTGTGTCATCTTCAACTTCTTTCATCAGTGTTTTACAGTTTTCAGAGTACAGGTCTTTCACCTCCTTGGTTAAATTTACTCCTAGGTCTTTTATTCTTTTTGATGCAGTTGTAAATGGGATTGTTTTCCTAATTTCTCTTTCTGCTAGTTATCATCACTATATAGAAATGCAACATATTGGGCACCGGGGTGGCTCAGTGGGTTAAAGCCTCTGCCTTCGGCCCAGGTCATGATCCCAGGGTCATGGGATCGAGCCCCGCATTGGGCTCTCTGCTCAGCAGGGAGACCACTTCCTCCTCTCTCTGTGCTTGCCTCTCTGCCTACTTGTGATCTCTGTCTGTCAAATAAATAAATAAAATCTTAAAAAAAATGCAACATATTTTTCTACATCAATTTTCTATCTTTTAACTTTACTGAATTCATTTATTCTAACAGTGTTTTGGTGGAGTTTAGGATTTTATGTATGTAAGACTGCATCATCTGCAGACAAAAAGAGTTTTACTTCTTCCTCTCTGATTTGGATGCTTTTTTTTTTTTTTTTTCTTCTTATTGTTCTGGCCAGGAAATTCCAGTAGTATGTTGAGTAAGACTGATGGGAGTACGCATTCCTGATTGTTCCTATCTTAGAGGAAAATCTTTCAACTTTTCTACACAACTGAGTTATGTAAAGCCCTCATCCTGGTAGCATATTTACATAAAGATTGAGAAATCTCCCTAAGCACAGTGACCTTAAGGGAAAATAACAATTACATATATGAAAACTTAGTTGGGTCTGATGTTAGTTGTGTACTTGTCATGTATGGCCTTTATTTAAAATGTTGAAGTATGTTCCTTCTATACCCCCGTTGTTGTTTTTTTAATCATAAAATGACACTGCCTTTTTGTCAAAAGCTTTCTACATCTATGTGGCATATCACATTCTTTGTCTATGTGGAACCATGCTTCTATCCCAGGAATACATTCCTCTTGTTCATGCTATAGGAACCTTTTGATGTGCTGCTGAATTCAGTTTGATAATGTTTTGTTGTGATTTTTCGCAACTATATTTATCAGAGATTTTGGCCTATAGTTTTCTTTGCTGGTTGAGTGCTTATGTGGCTTTGATATCAGGCTAAGATTGGCCTCATGAATAGTTTAGGAGTGTTCCCTCTTCAGTTTTTTGGCAAAGCTTGAGAAGGATATTAATTCTTTCAATTTTTGATAGAATTCACCTGTGAAACAGTCTTGTCCTGGGCTTTTTGTTTTTCTGGAGGGGCATAATATTTTTGATTACTGATTCAGTCTCCTAACTTGTTACAATTTGTTCACATTTTGTGTTTGTTCATGATTCAATTTTGGTAGGGACCTATTACGCTGCCATGATGTCACTCTCCCTTCACAAATTTTTTTTTTTTTTAAAGATTTTATTTATTTATTTATTTGAGAGAGAGAGAGTGAGAGAGAACATGAGCAAGGAGAAGGTCAGAGAGAGAAGCAGACTCCCCGTGGAACTGGGAGCCCTATGCGGGACTCGATCCCGGGACTCCGGGATCATGACCTGAGCCGAAGGCAGTCGTCCAACCAACTGAGCTACCCAGGCGTCCCTCCCTTCACAAATTTTTTTAAGTAGGCTCCAAGTTCAGCTTGGAGCCCAATGTGGGACTTGAACACCCTACCCAGAGATTAAGACCTGAGCTGAGATCAAGAGTCAGATGTTTTTTTGTTGTTGTTTTGGTTTTTTGTTTGTTTGTTTTTTCTGAGAATTTATTTATTTGACAGAGAGAGATCACAAGTAGACGGAGAGGCAGGCAGAGAGAGAGATAGAAGGAAGCAGGCTCCCTGCTGAGCAGACAGCCCGATGCGGGACTTGATCCCAGGACCCTGAGATCATGACCTGAGCCGAAGGCAGCGGCTTAACCCACTGAGCCACCCAGGCGCCCAAGAGTCAGATGTTTAACCGGCTGAGCCACCTAGGCAACACTCCCTTCATAATTTCTTAACTGGACACTGCAGCTGTCTTCTTTGTCTCAGTTTTTTGTACTACTGTGTTTCTTTCTTCAAGATGCTACTAGAGTGATCTTTACAAAATACAGTCACGCCACTTCCTGACAAGGATTTCTCAATGTCTACCATCCCGTGTTATTGCCCCTCCTTTCCCTTTCACCCTAGTTACACCCTTATTCTCTCAGTATCTCTCTTTTTTTGGGGGATTTTATTTATTTATTTATTTGAGAGCAAGC
Organism: Mustela putorius furo; assembly: GCF_011764305.1. NCBI lineage: Eukaryota > Metazoa > Chordata > Mammalia > Carnivora > Mustelidae > Mustela > Mustela putorius. The sequence goes on from NW_025421294.1 coordinate 12,662,252, forward strand.
AAGTGAGCAGACACAAGCAAGGGGAGCAGCAGGCAGAGGGAGAGGGAGAAGCAGACTCCCTACTGAGCAGGGAGCTCAATGCCAGGCTGGATCCCAGGACCCTGGGATCATGACCTGAGCTGAAGGCAGATGCTTAACTGACTAAGCCACCCAGGCACCCCTCAGTATGTCTTTATACATGGTGAGAAATCTTTAGCAAATTGACTTTAAAGGAAAATAGCGCTTAATTATCTCTAAACTCTAATAGGAATTTCAGCATTGTTGGAAAGGTACTTTGGGGTGTGATGACTTTGCCTCTTACATCATCATGTTAGCTTAGTTTTAGCCCTGCGTGGGTGGCAGAGGTATGAGGGCCATGAGGCATGGGTTAGAGTGATTCCAGGATGACTATAAAGTGGTGACACTGCTTCAATCATGGATGGAGTTCTCTAGTCACATAATACAGAATATCTGTTGTCAAATAAAATTCACAAAGTTAATATCACAGTGATGGCATATTTGAATGTTACATATGCATAATATGCTACCTGATAATTAGGATTTAATGGTAAACATTTCACATTAGTGCATATAGTTAGACATTAATTTTCTCCTCAGAGGTTTATTCTCTAGCATCTATAATCATCTCCAGTTTCCCCTCTTCTCACAGCTCTTAAAAGACAAAAGTCCTGGATCCACTTTTCCAAAACTGAGATTCTCCTCCAGTAGTCTACCTTCTTTTGTTTTAAAAGACTGGACCAAATCAGAGATCAGAAAGTGGCTAGCCACAGGTTAAAACTAGCCTATGAGTTTTGTTTAGCCTATAGTTCCTAATCCAAATTTTGAATTAGTTTCCCATATTTAAACAACAGGAAGTTGCAGATAAAATCCAGATTTCCAGCTTCTTTTGAAAATTTAGAGGCTTCTATTTATTTTTTTTCTTCCCATTCCAGTATGGCAAACACAGACCCTTTCTTGAACACGAATTTGGCATGAACTCTTAGGTTGGCCATAGGCCCTGCTAAGGACACTTCAAGCCACATAGGTATTTGAATCTATAACCTTTGGATCACTCATCTATTCATCCAAACATACAGTGTGCATCCAACATGCCTGACAGTGTTCTAGGCCATTTACATAGGTTCTTTTACTTTGCACAACACTGTCACTTTCATTCTATAGAGGCGGAAGTGAAGGTTCAAAAGGTCAAATGGCAAGTGGCAGAGCCAGATTTGAGCCAGTGTATGTATGTATTCATGGTTTCCAGGTCCCTCCTTATGACCTACTACTGTTCCTTAGAAACCTAAAAATTGTCATGGTGTAGAAGGGTGACAGATTGCCAAAGTTTCTGTTTAGTCACTGTTTTCCCCAGTGGCATCAGTATTTCATGCATTTTATAACAAGTGAATTACTATATTAATTCACATGGGCATTTATTGGCATTTCTGGGTAAGCATGATACCCCAACGTTTTTCTAGATTCTCTCTATCCTATATATACAGCCCTTTTACACAATTATTATTGCCATTTAAATAGATGGCAAAATCTGTTCTCAAAGGTAATATTTTCTGGAAATGACGTAAGTGTACTGCTTAACAGTAATAACTAAAGCCTATTTAAAAGATGCACATTTAGGGGGGCACCAGGCGACTCAGTTGGTTAAGTGTCTGACTCTTAACTTCAGCTCAGGTTGTGATCTCAGGGTTGTGAGATTGAGCCCCATGTCAGGGCCCACACTGGGCATGGAACCTGTTTAAGAATCTCTCCTGCCTGCGCCTCATCCCTGCACCCCTTGCTTCCTCTCTTAAAAAAAAAAAAGATGCATATTTTCATATTATACAGAGTCTTTACAACAAACGTGGATGTAGAAAATGCCGTCTGAACCACCACTTAATCGGAGACATCACCTATTTTGCAGGCTTAATTCATCTTGTTTCTGACTAAGTTTGATCCTGTGAGAGATGACTACTGGCAGAAAAATGAAGAATAAAAGTAGAAATGAGTATACAACCACAAGGTACAATCTAAGACTAAAACTGTGGGGCAGGCCAAGGGAGTTCCCTGGTGTAGCTTGATTGCAGAATGATTGCAACTGGCTGGTTTCTGCCTTTGTGAAATGGAGCGTAATCACTGTTCCAGGGTATGCCTGACAAATACTTCTGGTGAGTGAATCTTTATTCCCATACAATATAAAAAGAATCAACTAAGTTTAATCTGTGCTGCTAGGAACAGTAGTAGTATTTATATGAAAGTATATAACATGTCAAGCCACATAAGGTAGAGTGTTAAAAGTGTTATAACTTTCACTTAAGATAAAAAAAAAAAAACTTAACTTTTTTGGAAGAGCTTTCCTTCTTGGCAAAAAGTCCTTAGATGTTGATAGTTGGGGAGGCTGTGAGTCAATGGGACCAGGAAGCATATGGTTAATCTCTGAATCTTCTCCTAAATTTTGCTGTGAACCTGAAAGTACTCTAAAAAAAACAAAGTATATTGTATATATAATCTATATGCTATTATATGTAGAGTATGTATCTTACAACTTTTATATATTCATGTAAGATGGCTTTAAAAAATATATATGGAACATATATCTATGAAAGCCTACAGATAAGTAGGAACAAAGGCAGTCCAGCAGGGGTTGGGCCCCATGCAGGGAAGGCATAATATATATAGGCAGAAATATACATACACAGAAAAACTCTGGGATCAGGTGACACACAAGTGATACCCAAGAGCAAAGAGTATTTTTAGCACCATGTTTTTAAATACTAGTCTCGGGGCGCCTGGGTGGCTCAGTGGGTTAAGCCGCTGCCTTCGGCTCAGGTCATGATCTCAGGGTCCTGGGATCGAGCCCCACATCGGGTTCTCTGCTCAGCAGGGAGCCTGCTTCCCCCCCTCTCTCTGCCTGCCTCTCTGCCTACTTGTGATCTGTCTATCGAATGGATAAAATCTTTAAAAAAAAAATAAGTAAATAAATAAATAAAAATAAATAAATACTAGTCTCTATCAAAGGAATCTTTGAAAAATGGCTGATCCCAGGGCTGAAACAGAGAATACACAAGATGAGTCTCTAAATATGGAAGTGTTCGAAGAAGGTGGCTTGCCAGCAGACAGAGAAGCTGGCTTTCAGAGGCACCCAGTGGCTGAGGATGACTATTTGAGCTAATACATGATGACAGTTAATTGATTTTCTCTCACTGTACAGGAATCCAAAAAACCATTCTTATAAGTGAGTAATAAATAGAAGAGAAAGCTCTTCTTATAGCAAAATGTCTATTAACAAAATACAGAAAGAATGCAAGAACTAGAAAAATCACCATTTGGCATCTATCGGAGTAATAATTCAGAATTCAAGAAGGCTAAGAGCAGAGAGTGAAAGTTAAATGAAGAACAAACTATGTAATCTCAAAGTATCACCTCTACAAAATACTTAACATCCGTACTAAGCTGGATATTAACTACAAAGGGAAATGGTAACTTTACAGTGGTGAAGCCTACTCAGATGATCACTGTTAATATCACCAGCATTGGGACAAATTGGCTTTGAAGTGCCTCCTGATAAGACACCAGGAAGAGCCGGCACTGGGCTCCCTGTTCAGCAGGGAATCTGCTGCTTCCCCTTCCTGTGGCTCCCCCTTCCCTCCACTCTTGCTCACTCTCAAATAAATAAAATCTTAAAGAAAAAAAAAAAAAAAAAAAGACACACCAAGAAGAGCATAGCATCACCTCTCTGATATTCCTGTCACAAATGCATATGCTAAATCCAGTCATGAGGAAGCACCAGATGAACTCCAATGGAGGACCTCTATAAAACAAAAACCTGTAATCTTAAAAAATACTAAGGTCATGAACATAAAGAAAAAACTAAGGAATGATTCTGGATTGAATGAAACTGAAGAAACTTGATGACTACGAGGAATACATACTCTTGGTCTGGATCCTTCATCTATAAAGGACATAACTGGGCAGCTGGCAAAATAAATAAAATTACCAACCTTTGTTCAAAAACTTTTATTTACTATAAAGACAAACACCAAAATAGGTACAAATACTATAAAATTGGTTCAATGGGGTAAAAATTTTAATTAAAATATCTCGATATATTTAAAATAACAAAGGATACATTTAAGCCAAATTTTCTTAACCCAGAGATTTTTTTTTGTAACATTTGCTTACACAGTAAGGTGCTAATAGAAGTTAGCCCTTAAGCCCTGGAAGTCTTAGGAATCATAGTCACACAGCAAATATAATTTCATTGTGAAAGTGAACTTTGGTAGAAGAAGAACTATAGGACACCTGAGGTAGTAGAACCTGGAATAAACAGCAGTAGACATTATTTACAACTTTTGAGTACCAAATAACATTAAGAACACAAAAATAATTACACAATACAATTTTCAGTCCAGCTTTGATCCAAAGAAAATAAGAATATTATATCACATTTGCATTGAAAACAAAACAAAACAAAAAACAAAACACCACAATTACCAGCAAGCTGAGGGAACTGCAAACAAACTCAAACAATGGATTTGCATCTAGAGGCAGTTTGAGTTTGAAATGTGGTGGGCATGGTGATCTACAAAGTAATACTGATTAGCTGAGGTTCCTCAGTTTATACAGTTTACATTTCTGTCAGACACAGTATTAATCTGACCAGTGATGATCTTCCAGTACATAAAATGGCAAGAGTGCATCCGTTAAAGCTTGCACATGAGAAACTTGGAAACAATCTTATTAGGGTTGTGAAAGTTCTAAGTAGTCACACACACAGAAAAGATAGAAAATAAAAAAAGGAAGTCAAGTACAACACATTTAGAGCTACCAAACTTCACATTTCGGTACTATTTTTAACTCTTCAAATATTGCCAATCTTCCAAAAACAAAGGAATGTAAAATTTCACTAAGAGACACATTCACGTAAAAAAAAAAAAAAAAAAAACAAAAAAAACCCAAAAAACCCCAAACCAAAAAAACCTGCCTTTTAAAAATTATATGCAATATATCTCTGTAAACTTATCTTGTAACTTATTTTACTTCCAATTTGTGATGTACATTTAAAATGTACTCTGTATAGCTTATTTAGTTTATCCTGAGTCTTTGAGAATAACCAATTCTGTTTCACTCTGCAATAATTCAACTGGCTTCTGAAGAGTTAAAACTTCTCATCTCAAAAAGTTGTATTAAATATTTAAAGAGTCACAAAAAAAGGATAAAAGAGCTGCCATTTTCCTTCAGGATTCCATGCATCTGAATTCAACTCTGATGAAAACCATTAGATAATTGAGCAAAAACCAAGAATTAGGGTGTAAGTCAAATTCAATTTCACTTTTCTTTCTGAACATGTTTTCAGAGTTCCAAGAAAATTTATTTTGTAAAAACACTATTACTCATCGATAGTTATTAGTTAATTTCTTTAATTATGAGCCAGGCCTACTGTAAAGAGAGAATGCATGGTAGAAGGAAAATAGCAGTTTAATATTATAAGTGGTGATGGATGATGAATGATGGATTGTTACATACAAAGTTAAGACTTCAAAGGTGTGATGTTTCCTATAAAAGAAACCAATACATTAAAAAAATCAAATTTCAAGGTCATCTTGATCTTGGTTTTGAGCTGCATCACAGAGAATAGTTGATTTTCACTTAATTTATATTTAACCTGCATGAAAAAAGCAGTGACTGACTCAGTGAAGGTAGTATTTCATTATATTCCAATTTTAAAAACAAACAAGATTAAATCTGAATTTTAAAAAATACCCTCTTGCAATAACAAGATATTTAATAAACTCTAGTTCACACCTAGTTCTATTTTTTTTTTCTGTTTGAAAAAACTCACCTTTCCCTGAATATTAAACAAAAGTGAAGGTGAAATGAAAATACAGAACCATGATATCCAAAAACGAAATGAATGGGCCAACAGTAAAATGCACAGTGAACCACAATTGCCCAGGCATTTAAAAAATAAAGGTCAACTGTGGTTCATAAAGAAGTTATCAACTTTTAAAAATATATTTACTGCTACTTATAGCATATTCTGACCTAAAAGAGGCAGATACTGATTGGGAGCCAGTGACAAAAAAAAATGAACGGAATTGCAGAACCCCCTGCTTGTGATCACGATATGAAATGGAAGAATAATTCAAACATTAAAATAGATCCTGAGCCCCTCAGCTGCTAATATTGCTGAAAAAGTGCTCCAAAAAAAAAAACCCCAAAATACGCTTCTGTTAGTCATGCAAACTTCACTGTTTTCCTGTTTACCTATGGCCAGTTCTTTGAAAGGCACGGTTTACAGTTTCTGCACAAATTGTGGGCTTTTGCATACTAAGCTTAGGTACAGATCATGATTTGTCAATCACATACTTAGGTAAGGGTTCCCCACTGGTCCTGTTCATAGCTGTTCAGTGGCATGAAGGCCAGCAGATTATCAGCGTGGTTCCCCACAAAAGTTTTGCCTTGTTGAGCAACCTGTCTCCATCAGAGTCTGTAATTGGCTACCAAGTAGTACGGAAGACTGGATGCTTCAGTAGCTCTCTTGACGGAGGTCGGTCCTGAGGTTGAAGTTCTAAACACCGAAGAGCCACATCTCGTAAACCAGGAGACAAATGTGAAGGGATCGATGGAGCAGTAGTTGCACTTGCAATCTATAAGAAAAACCACCAGTATGTTGACACCTTGCATGGTCGGAACTCTGTAGTACACACGGATCTTGTGCACAGAATGGAAGCTTAAGTGTGTGGACTTTCTTCTGACACAATTTATGGGAAAACTCACCAGCCAGATGGGAGGCTTCCTCCAAGAACCTTCAAATTTTAGGATTTTTAGAATTTGACCAAATACATCCTGAGCAGATGGATCTATGCGTTTCCCTTATTGTCTCAAATGAACACGGATGAGAGCATCAAAATGGTTAGACAGGTAGGTAAAGTATTTATACTATTCGCTCTCCTACATTTTCTATTATGCGGCACAAAGAGCTATTCAAAGTGAGAAAGACCACACCTGCCCATTTTGTACATCAGACACACAGCTGCACCAAAGGAGGAAGGTCTCTAAGTATGGGAAGAACCAGAGGCAGTTATGGCAGCTGGGAGGTGCTGGGGTGCCAATGCAGTAGACTTTGCTTTACTCAGGCCCAGAGATAATCCCATGAAGTAGGTGCTGTCATTACACCCATTTTACAACCAAAAAAACAGGGTAGATTAAGTTAGTCATTCCCCTAGTGACAGGGCTATTAAAGGCTAGACTGTGGTTTGAAACCATGTCTGTATCACTCCAGAGTCCAAGCTGCTTTTTTTGTTTAACTTAAATTCAATTAATTAACACAGAAGTATTTGTTACAGGGGTACATGTCTGTGATTCATCAGTCTTATATAGTATCCAGTGTTCATGACAACGTATACATACCCTTCCCAATGTCCATCACCCAGTTACCCCATCCCCCATCAGAGCCCAAGCTTTTAACTAGCACATGTCAGAGCCCAAGCTTTTAACTAGTACGTGTCTGATCAAAAGCTAAAAATCTCAACTATGATACTCTTCTCTGCTGGAAATGGACAGAGTGGATTTGAGCGTTGTCAGAAAGGTAGAACAAATAGGATTTGGTACCTGATTCAAATATAATTTTTTAAAATACACCAAAGAGTAAATCTGATTTTAAAAATTGGCAGATTGTGTACATAAAAAGCTCTATGTTCTTACCTTTGAAAGTTGGATACATCCATTTATGTATTTCACCTAGGAACAATGATTTATCGTTTGCTAACTCATTGTTCCAAGTGACTTTATAGAGGCTTACTATTGTGAAAAATGAGGACTGACTGTATTTGCTGCCCATATTCACCACACCATATAAATTCCTGGAGATGTACACATGCATATTTATTTCAAAGAGGATATGCTTTCACCTGAGATTGAGAGTTAAGGAGAATCCATGAAAATCTGTCTCCTGCCAATTTTAGCAGAAAGAAGTAATTTTTCTATCAGTTACCTTAAATATCAAAGCAAGATGATTGGAGTGTTTTTCTGCATTCCAAGGTGGTTTAGCACAAGCCATTTCTATAATGGCACAGCCAACACTCCATACGTCACAGCTCCTACCATACTGCTGACCTCTTAGTACCTAAAATGGAAGGTGATTTGGAAATATTACTCATTAAAAAAAGAGAAAGATGTTCTGTAGTTATAGATCCTAGCTTTTTTTAATTTCAGATCAAAACAATGGTAACTCCACGGACTACCCTGATGTCTCATTTATTTCATCAATAAACTTATTAATCTCCTATGTGGCACAAAAGTATTTTGGAGAATTCTGAGATAATGAAAGAAAGAGACGTATCACAGAATTTCCAAGCACCCCCAGTGCACTTAAGTAAACCAAGTGGCCAGAGGACAAGTAAGTGATCACCACATGTAAACACGAAGAGTTTGGAACACAATAGATGAAGCCTGATTCAGAACAGCAGTGCTTAGTTACACTTCTTCCACTGCTACTAAGACCAGCTTCTCTGTGCTCACCTCCCTTTGGAACAGGAGAGACCAACTGTTGAGATTCCTATTATGTGTGCTTTGGGTGTACTACAAAACAGTAGTACATATCACCCCAAAATTCTTTGTTAGAAATAGTCTTATAAGCAAACTATTACAACCTGCCTTTTAAAATGTTGTCAAGACAAAGATGGAAAGGCAAGGATTAAGGGTTCTGAAATCAAGGATATAATTAAAACCTTATTTTTAGAGCTATATGTTTCTAATTTGTAAGCATATACTGAATAACACTGCAAACTAATTTGCTCTAATTCTGTCACCTAGAACTCCAGGTATTTTCTTTCATCACACTCAAAGCTGCTTCTCACCTCAGGTGCCATAAATGCAATTGTCCCCAATAACTGTCCCTGAAACTCTCCTGCACCAGTTCCTTTTGATGCCAACCTGGCTGCAGCTCCGAAATCTGCAATTCTCAGTCTCTGACCTGTGCTGTCAATTAGCAAATTGGCACCTGTCAAAAGAAATAGCAAATGACCTTGTATGTTAAAAACAAAAGAACAGATTAGAAACTCAGTAAGATACTACAAAATAGGACGTAACAAAGGAAGTAGACATGGAAGGGTTCAGAAAAATCTCCTCTCTGAATTCATTTCATTCTTGCTAAAGGCACAGAGGTATCAATAGTGCAAAATAAATAAAATCCAAATCCTCAGAGGGAAGATCAAAGTAACGAGGCAGAAGGAAATAAAGGCAGACATTTAATAAAAAGTGCTAAAAACCTTTAATATAGTGATTCCCATCAAAAATCTTCCCTCGAAGTTAAAATTTTAGTGTAGTTTCCATTTTAAGACAAAGTCCTACTGAAACACACTCACTAGACCAACTGAAAATATACAGGAATTTCACAATTCTAACTTATAAAACATTAATGTTATAAAATTACTTGAGTATGTTATATCAAATACGAGCCATAGACATTCATGTCAGAAAGCCAACGTTGTTCTTAATAAGATGAACTGCAAAAGATTTGAAAGGATTTTTCTCAAAAGAAGTACATGACATCCCAATTATTCTAAATAAAGCCAGGAACAGGAGCTTTTGGGGAGGTAGGAGGTCATGAGACCAAGATAGGAAATCAGGAAATTTTTATACCTGATTTGCCATCAATTAGCAGTAGGACTGGAAAAATCAGTCTCTCCAAGGAAGGCAGATTACATGACTCCACAGGTTCCTTTCACTTCTATTAATTCTAGTGATTTGAGTTACTCAGGAGAAACAACCCCAAGTTTCTAACTTGAAACCCCATAGTTTCAAGGTAGAAACTATCAACAAAGGTCCAAGTTATAAAACTACATGTGTTTCTATTTATTGGTAGTGGGTAGTAATTAAAAGAATACCTACCTTTGACATCTCTATGAATGATCTGGTTTTCATGGAGATATGAAAGGCCACGAAGTAACTGTTCAGTATAATTAATAACTACTGATTCCTTGAAGGCTCCATATTTACTGAGCAAATGAGCCACAGATCCCCCTATAAGACAAATATAATAATTATCATAAACTCGAGCCAAAATTAAAACAATTTTATTACACTTAGGTTACATATTCTTGTGCCAGACCTCATGTTCAATATGAAATATTAAATTTATACTCTGCACCAGAAGTGAAATGGATTTTAAAACTAATATATTCCAGGGATCTCAAAACCTATCCATTAGACATTTTCATCCAACTTTCATGACCTAGTTTTTTGGAAGGTCAAGATTTCAGAAAGCTTTGAAACTTAACAATTTTGGATGGAACTATTCTGCAATGTACCATTCACCTCTCTTTTTGACCAAGATATACAAAATACCTTTCTTAGTAAGACTTAAGAGTGCTAACATGTTATTTTGCAGAAGGTAGAGAGAAGCCAGACCAGAAGAGCCAGCAAGAAGCTTCATACTCTACTATTTACTAGCTCTGACCTGGGACAGGTCACAAGCTCAATAAACCTCACACTGAGAAGTATTTAAAATAGTCAACCTAAAAACAACAATCTACACAGCTACAACCAACATCAGGGAACATACCAAAGAACAGATATGTAAACAGCAACACACTCCTTCAGATGCAAAAAAATCTAAGATGCTAAACAAAGCATTTGTTCATTCATTATATCCCAAGTTACTTGTTCTACTGTATGTACAATATGATACTACATAAAATTCAGTTTTTATTTGTTCAAGTAGATGACAAGATTCAACTTTATGCTTCAGTGCTAGTTTGCCTACAATAATTTTTCCAAGTTATATCTTAATTTCATTTTTATATTGTCACATTAAAACATCTCAAATCTGTCTAACTAATGATGGCTATCTGGAAAAATATGGCTCTTACACATAAGCAGGTCTTTAAAAAATTATTCCTGTAAAACAGTGCTACAAAATCATTTAAAAAGGAACACTGAAAAAGTCTGAAAGGTAGAGACAATGAATATCTTATTTATATTTAAATGTAAGATAAAATGGGCAACCCAATACTCTTGGCTCTCCTCACTCTTTGAGAGCTTTGTACTATTACTCGGTACACTTTGTTTTGCTGCAACAAAGTATTTCCGGTTTATATTATGTTAGGGGTGATTTGCTTTTAGAAACGCAACTACTTACTAAAAATAAGTGTTTTAAAAATAAGCTGTTTTTCTTAAATTTAGTATTAGCCAGAAAGTTAAATTCATGTGCTATTACTGGCAATTTAAAACAGGAACATACCTGCCATCCATTCGATGAAGAGATTATAATTGCTTTTCTCACATGTGGCTCCCAACATCCTAATGATGTTGGGATGATTCAAATGGCTCATCATTCTGATCTCTTCTCTTAATGCTTCCACTACTTCCTCTTGCTCAGAAGATGTATTTCTGACATATGTCACCTGTTTCAATAACCATGTTTATAAAGTTTTGAATTCTGACGAATTTCTATTTATAAACTTTATTAACAATCTGATCTAAAGTGGACAATTTCAAATCAGTTATAGATTAACAGGAGTTAACATTTATGCTAATATGTAGATACTCCATTAAAAAAAAAATCAAACTCTTAGAAAGAAAAGAGAGTCTAGCTTAAGAAGCAATGAAATATCAGAAAAAGGGAAAAAACTGGGATGTAGCCAGTCCTCCCAAACTGTCCAAAGATGGAATAAGAAAAGCCCATTCATAGAAGAACCAACATAATTTAAAAATGAAAGCTTTATTTTAATTTTCTTCTTTTGATCAGGATGTTCATAAAAAGTAAACTAGAGATCCCAAGATGCTGCTGCACAGGTTACATGGGTAAAAGGAGTATGAAATCACAACTCTTGTTTATAAAAAGCACAACCAGGGGCAACTGGGTGGCTCAGTGGGTTAAGCCTCCACCTTCAGCTCAGATCATGATCCCAGGGTCCTGGGACTGAGGCCTGCATTGGGCTCTCTGCTCAGCAGGGAGCCTGCTTCCCCCTCCCCCTCTGTCTGCTTCTCTGCCTGATTGTGATCTCATCTCTCTGTCAAATAAATAAATAATCTTTAAAAAAAAAATAAAGCACAACCAAAAACAACCTCTATGAGGCCCATCTTGGTGCTGCATTTTACATAATCATGCTTTAAGACTATACTTTCAGGAGCACCTGGGTGGCTTAGTTGGTTGAGCATTTGCCTTCGGCTTGGGTCATGATTTCAGGGTCCTGGGAGCGGTTCCCTATCAGGCTCCTTGCTCATTAGGGGAGGAGGATGCTTCTCCTTCTCCCTCTGCCTCTGTCCCTCCCCCAACTCATGCCTCCCCTGCTCCCAAATAAATATATGAAATTTTAAAAAGAAAGAAAGAAAGAAGACTATCAGGGGACATTTCTGCAGCTCATTAAAATAAATCATGCTTCAGCTTTCCATTAGAATCCATGATGCTTTTGGTGCTTTGGCAGTATTTACTTTGAAATTTAGGTGTCTGAAAAAGAACTAAAGCATATACACACTGGAACATATCCTTTATTTTTCTTATTTGCTCATGCTTCATTTCTATAATTTAAGTCATTTATGTGCTCACTAGGTATTTACCTGTTTAACAGCCATTAATGTTCCAGTTCCCACATCTTGAGCCTGGTAACAGGAAGAAAATGCTCCAAGGCCTATCTGCTGACCCTTCAGCCATTCAGTGTCTTCTCTGTAAGGTTGTTTTGCTTTGGTATGTCCTGGTAGAGTTTCTGGTGTCTACATATTAAATGAAAGCAATCTTTTTACTGTTAGGTTAAAAGAGGAAGAGTTTGTGAAATCAGCCTGGCAAAATACTATTCTTGCTTGGTCTGGCTTCTCAGACCATCTATAAAGTTGACCTCTGTAGGGACAGTGTCGGTGACCAATGTCAAATGCAGAAGGGATCACCATTACAGAAATGCCTTTGAAATAGGCAAGTAGTGTTTGTGGTCAAGCAACAATTTAAAAACTGCTGTATAACTCTATGTGAAAAACTGCTTCTCACAATTAACTCATGTGAAAAGCATCGTTTCTGAGTTAAGTTTCTTTTAGCTTGGTGCAAGGAAACTCTAATAACTTCAAGACTATACTTACATCCTGTTGAATAATGATGATATCTTCTCCATTTTCAACTTGTAGTTGAGGAACTATGGGGAGGGCATCCTGAGACGCTGACATTGCCATGGCAATTGCTAAAGCTTCTTCTTCTTCAGCTTCCATCTTTTCTTTGCATTTTTGATTATGATTCACGTCATCTTTGTAGGTATCATCATTTTCATCCTTTTCAGGGGAGAGCACAGCAACTTCTGACTTAAAAGTTACTGTTGTATCACTTGAAGGCATAGATGCTTCAAGAAGGTCCTCAATACTGGAGTTGAGCTCTGTATTGACATCTAGTCTGCATTTCTCTTCTACTGGGGTGAACACTGTCTCATCACTGGGTATGACAGCATTACTGCTATTGCTGCTGCCAAAGCTGTCCTCACATTTGGCAGTACTGTTCAGATCAAGTGTCATGCTATTCTTTGAGACCTCTCCCTGTTTACTTGAATTACCTGGGGAAGGTCGAGATGGCTTTGGCCTGTGTATATTACTAGAGGGCAGGGGTCTGGACTGAGTAAAGATGGGGGAAGATTTATCTGAGTCTCTGTTTTCCGAACAGTTTCTCTGGAACTGTAGAGAAAATTTTCGCTGTGTCTGAGGAGATGCGGAAGGTATTTTGCAGGGAATGAATCCCTGAGGTCTATGCTTAGAGACATCCGTTCCAGTGCCAGTTGGTGCAGAGGGGGCAGATGAAGGAGGAGTTGACAAGGGTGGAAACATTAATGGGGAATGATGAGATAAAGGAGAGGTGTTCAAACACTGACTGTGGGGTCTGCCTTTTGTTTGAACCATTGGCTTTGGTTGCTCCATTGTTGTTGAACTGGGAAGTCCTACTGAAATGCTGCCCAGTCTGTCAGTAATGTCCTCTGAAGTGGCACTCAGTTTTGTAGCACATAGTCCTTTTCCAGTTTTCTCTAAATGGTCTGTGTGCTCAAGGGAGCTGTTCTCTGTGGTTTCTGGGTAACTGGTTGGGACAGCCACCTGTAAAAAGCTGTCATGTCGATCCTCCAAAGCGTCTCCTACGCCTAGCTGGATGGCCTCAGCAATTTCCACCTCATCTGCAATAGCTATCAAACGACGACGCATCCTGGTAAAATGAGTGGAACTGGAAACATTCAGCATTTCTAATAGTTTTGAAAATACGTGGGGGACTGCAGTAACCATTCTTGCGGAACTCAGATATATCCTTCGGGAGAGTTTACCAACCATTGAGTGGGAATTATCAATGGACTGCAAAGCAAAGGTTAAGAGGGACAGCAGCTTTTTATACCTGAAAGAAAAAAAAAATTCAATTACTAGACAAGTCAAAATTACTGCAAACTATATGCAAATAAGAAAGGTACTAGAGTTTAAAGCTTATACACTGAAAAAAAGTCATTTCAGAACAAAGGATCTATTAAATTTTAATTAAATAGCCTAGACTTGAGGTTTTTTTAATCAATCAAAGATTAAGGTATTAGTAACCTATATATATGTTCTTTAGCTTCTGAGTCTTTAATGAATCTAAAATGTGTCCTTGGCGGGGAGGATGGGGATGAGTAGAAAGAAGAAGAAAGTAATTTATTTGCAGAAGAAATATTACCTGACATCAACAGGCTCAGCTTGTGAAACATCAGTACTGACAATATGAGGGTAAAATTCAGCAGGAAATTCCAAGAGCAGTCTGTCTATAAGGCAAAGGCGGCCCAGAAGTTCTTGCCAGTTGTTTGATTCAGTTTGGTTTCCAAGAATACAACTTAAGACATAATCAACACCACCAATACCAATGGATCCTGTGAAAAGGAAAGCAGAAATAATTGAAAAGCAGTGATATTAAAATCTAAAACAAAACATGGTCAAAATAGCACCATTCAAGGACAATACTCTAATTATATTCATTTTAAAAATTTGTTAGGGGTTTCCTGGGTAACTCAGTTGCTTAAATGGCTGACTCTTGAGTTTGAGTCAGGTTATCATCTCAGGGTCCTAGGATTGAGCCCCAAGTCTGGCAATGCGCTCAGCAGAGAGTCTGTTCCCTCTCCCTCTGCCCCTCCCTCTGTGCTCTCTCAGATAAATAAATCGTTTAAAAAAGAAAGAATTTCTTAGATTAATTCATATTTCTAACGTTAGCTGACTCAATCAATTTACACAATTACTCCAAAATCCATACAACTGCCCTGTCAGAGATTACAGAATTAGACAGTCGGCGAAGGAAAATGGTAAGATCTGCTACATTATTATTAAGTGAAAAGTTATTACCAGCTTTAAGTATTTCTCTGCCAACTGCCAACTCTCCTGCTTGGCCTTTGCATAATTCCAACAGTGTCGATATAGACAGCTGACTTGTACGACTACAAATAAAAGAAGCAACATCAGACTTGGATCTTAGATAAAATGCACATTAAAAGGACAAAAGTAATGTAATGCTATGTGAAAAGGTGGGGAAAAAAGCTTCCACATGTGTTTGCTTTTCCACCACTAAAATCACATTAATAATATTCCTACAAATAATAATATTCATCATTTAAGGTTAATTTCATTACCTCATTTGTGTTAAGCACAGAACTTTTACTAGTGGCTCTTGAAGAGCAAGTACTGATTTAAATAGCAAACCAGATAAAAAGCATATTTTGGTTATTTCATTAAAATAAAAAATACTTGTTTTGATTTCTGAATTTTCAGTAAGAATCTATTGCATTAAAAGCAAAACCTTCCCATCCAAACCTTTATTTCTCTTATTTAGCCTGAGTGAGTTCCAAATACCTTAAAATCTTTTTACTGTATTTTTGAATAATGTTCTGTCACTGAAGGGACCAAGTAAACAACCTAATTTTAGTATTTGGGAAAGCACACAACACAACAAATGCCACAAAAGCAATGAAATTCTCTGAAAAATATACTCTGATTCTGAAAAACAGCAATTTTTCTATGCATTTGCAAATTATTTATTAATCTGCCTAATGTCCAGGTATTATAGTATTCTCTCTAAGCAACAAGACCATCTCTAATACTTTCAGTTCATAGGCTTATGTGGAGAAAACAATGGGGGCAAAGCACACACTTCATGAAATGAGAAGTCAAATCTAAGCACCTAGTTTTTGAGATCAACTGCAAACCTAAAACTGCATCATGTGACTTAGGAAAGAAGACAAAAGTTGGGCTGAGCGAGCTTCAAATGCTTCATGGCAGAGGCACATGGGAGATCCAGTGCTTCCTCCCCTGAAATGGGCAGGACTGAAAGAGGTAAGAATGCCCAACGACCTTTAGCACTAGCTATGCTCATTAAAGGAGCAGTGGGCGAACCACTGGTCTCATAAAAGCACAGTTAGAGCTTAGTTTTTACTATGATCATGACTCATTTCTCTACCTAACTATCCTTACCTTTCCAATTAGCATTACTCTTGTTGCTTGTCAGTTTTTAAGGATATTGCAGGATCAAATGGAATTTGTTGCTGTGTGGTTCTTTTTTTTAGCATAAACTGTCATAGAGTAAAATTCCAAAACACAGCAAATATGGAACTGTTTGGTTTTTTAAGCAGATGCAATGATTTTATTGGTTCCTATCCTGTGTAACTCATTCTCTAAAGTAAGATTATGTATATAACACCTACTGTTCTTTCAAATGGACTTGAGATTAAGAATATTACTTTAAGATAAAAGAAAATCAATCACAACACAGTAAAATGGTTATCCATGCAGTTTCTTAGCCTGGTTTTTACTTGTCACTAGTCCTTCTCCCTAGTGTTCAACAGCTTTAAGTGTTAAATTTTAACTTCAAATCTCATATTAGAAAACAATATTCAAAGCCTCATTTAATAAACATGTATCAAATACTCACCAGGTGTGAGGCTTGTTGCTAGGCTTTTAATATAAGAGGGTTTGAAGCAGTTCATCAGTAGGGCCTTACCTATTGGCATCTGCACACTTGACTAGGATGGTGTCTACAACTGGCCGGAGAAGTCTCTGCAGTTTGATTCTTTCTGCCAAACTATGGCAAGGGGTATATACTAGCATGGCTCTCAATGTTTTCTGGGAAGAAAAAACTGAAGGTCAGTTTAACTGCATTTGAAAAGCATAAGAGACCCTGGCATAATCTGAGACCATTTAATAAAATAAATTATGATAGGAAAGGACTGTAATCCATAAATAATCCATGATATATTTATAAATAAATAATCCATTATACACATACACACACACACACATACACATATATACATATATGAATAAACTGTGGGGTATAAGGAAACTCTTGAACTATTTCTGCAAATTTTGAAGAATGAATTTTAAAGTAAGTTAAAAAAGAGCTTCTAATGGCCAAAGCTCAAATAATATAAGCAACAAAATAAATGATGATAGTACTGGATTATAATCCACAGATAAAATAAATACCCATCAGTCTATATTGGTATAAATTTAAAAACTGAATAAATACATAAATGGGGGGAGAAGAGAAAGTTTGTTCCTCTTGATAGAAAAATCCCAATTAATTAATATAGAAGAAATAAGGGAAATAGAAAATCACTGTTAGAACACTATAATAATAACTGCTATAGGCAAGATCCACTGACAAATGCTAAAATCAGTGGGCAAAATTCTTAAGAGAAATAGAGGATATCTGCAGCCTCAAAGTATCTCCCCTAAGACATTTATTATAGTAATTTTATAGCAAGAAACCCAATAAACATCTCCTTAACCAAATGATGAAAGACAGCATCACCAATAATAAGCCAGATCAACATCATATATCCTTTGATACAGTGCACTAAGAATGGCACATCGCCTCTTGTATTCCTTCTGTTTTTTTTTTTGTTTTTTTTTTGTTTTAAAGGTTTTATTTATTTGACAGAGAACACAAGCAGGGTGAGCAGCAGGCAGAGGGAGAAGGAGAGAGGCAGGTTCCCCGCTAAGCAGAAAGCCCAATGTGGGGCTCTATCCCAGCACCCTGGAATCTTGACCTGAGCCAAAGGCAGATGCCTAACCGACAGAGCCAACGAGGCACCCCAACCTCTCATATTCTTATGAAAATGCATAAACTCTATCAAATCATGAGAAAATACCAGATAAACCCAAAATGAGGGACATTCTTCAAAATAAGTGGCCAGCACACTTCAAAAAATGTCAAGATGTATCCAAGTCAAGGAAAGACTAAGGAACTGTCACAGATAGGAAGAGATTAAGGGAGTACAGTTAACTAAATGCAATGTGAGTTTCTGGACTAGGTCCTGGAACAAAAAAGACATTAATGGAAAATTTGGTAAAAACTGAGTAAAGTCTGTGGCTTAGCTATAAAGGACACTGTTGCAACAACGGGATATCTGAATATGGACTTCATAAGTACATAATAATACTGTTATTAATGCTAAATTTCCTGAGTCTGCTGATTGCATTGTGGTTATACAGAAGAATGTATTTGTTCTTAAAAGCTACCCGCTAAAATATTGGAGCTAAAATGTCATGTCGTGATGCCCACAAATAACCCTCCAGTGGTTCAGCGAAGAACTGTATATGGCAAGGGAAGGGAGGGGAAAACAGGAAGGACAAAGGGAAGGGAGAAAGAGAATGGAGAGCTTTAAGGGATGGAGCCATTTCTGCTTCCACTGTGCATGGCACACTAAGTAATTATAGAGGAATCAAGAGTATAGTCTGATTCTCAGAGTCCTTTCACTCCACAGTTCACAAGCTAGATGGGAAACCGTCTGAACTTAGGAAGAAACAACCAGACAGTAAGGCAGTACTTTGAACAGTCAAGTAGGTTTGTGTTGGAAAACAGTAAGAAAAAGAGGTAAAAAGTTGGGCCAAAAACATTGGTCTTTATAGTATGCTGGTCCCTGGATATTCTACATGAAAAAACCAGACCATGGTAAGATAGTTTGGGAAATAATGCATTCTACTTCTTGTTCTTATAAATTCCTAATGTACATTATTTTACTGAAGGTTCCTAGAAGCCTTGCAGGGTACAGACCCGCTTAACTTGTGTAATTCACTGCTCATCAATTTTAACTGAACAGAGAACTCTTCCTTCAGGGGAAGTTTTCATAATCCTGCCAAACTGCCATAGAATATGCTTTTGGAAATGCTGCTAATCCTCTAAGGGTTTCTAACCCAGGCAATAACCAAAGTGGTCTTTAAGGAATACTGATGGCTACTATATAATCAGTGTTCTTACAATGTGCCACACTTTATGGCTAGAGGTTTTACACAATCTCATTTCAAACCTAACAGGTAATATTTTCATTATTTTATGTGAGAAAGTTGAAATTTAATGAGTCCTAAAGTGACACTGCCAGCAAGTGGAAGAACCAGAATTTCAATTAAAGTCTCCATAATCTTGATCTTATGTTCAGATTGCCTAGGCTAGTCCCAGTTTAACTAGCAGATTATTCAAGTACCCCAGTTAGGATGGTAAGTTATGAAATCACTCAGTTCTAACTCCAAATTCATGTTCATAACCATCAGGCTATATTACCTCTCAAAAAGAAGATTCACTGGGCATAGTTCTTACAGGATGGATTACAAGAAGACTGAGGGTAGAGGCAGAGAGATTAAGGAGTTTTAAAAAACCTGAGCTTGGAGCCTAGTTAAAAGAAGAAAGAACTAGGTAAGAATTATTCTAAAGCAGTCGTCATGAAATGGGGCAATTCTGACCCTCAGGGACACTCAGCAATGCCTGGAGACATTCTTGGCTGTCATGAAGGAGATGGGAGGGAGAAGAGAGGTTTGCTACTGATACCTAGTGGGTAGAAGCCAGGGATGGTGCTAAACATCATACAGTGTACAAGACAGCACCCTTGCCCCCAACAAATACTTATCTGGCTTAATGTCAAGAGTGCTGAGGTTGAGAAATCCTGTTCTAAAAGATATATATACTTAAAATGGAGAAAGTCAAGTTAGCCTCCAAAATTACAAATTAAACAACCTCCTCATTCCATCCCACTCAAGAAAGACAACTTTTAACAGCTTCAACTAGAAAAACAACTCAGTTATCTATGTCATGGAACCCTCCTCTGTGAAAACGATCCTGAATTTCCATACAACAATGTTTATTAATAATTAGTTCTCCTTAATGTCTAATGTCAAATTATTTTTTAAAAAAATCAAAGGAACTTGCTATCCCATAAAGCATTTTTAATTTGATCATGTGTAAGGTATTAGGAAGATTTAAAGATAGGAACAGCAAGACATGGCTATTTTAGGGGAGAAAAGTAACCAGCATATAAGAAAACCTGAATAGGTTAAAACAAGTAAAATCCAGGGGCGCCTGGGTGGCTCAGTGGGTTAAAGCCTCTGTCTTTGGCTCTGGTCTTGGTCTCGGGGTCATGGGATCGAGCCCCGCATTGGGCTCTCTGCTCGGCAGGGAGCCTGCTTCCTCCTCTCTCTGCCTGCCTGTCTACTTGTGCTCTTTCTGTCAAATAAATAAATAAATAAATAAATAAATAAATAAAATCTTTAAAAAAACAAAGACAAAAAAAACAAGTAAAATCCAAATGAAGAGATTAAATAGAAAACTGCAATTTCTTGGGATTATGGAATAAAAATTTGGTTTTTCCAAAATTAAATCAGATAAAGTAGTTTTCACTGGATCTTAAGAGTGGTATCTACAAGTTCTAAACAAAACAAAAACCATTTTTGTTATGTAATAAAGCTACTTACTAAAGCAGCAACGTACACTTTGTAGACAGGGTCGGCACAGACCATTGACAAAACGTTGCAGCATGCCTCTACCACGTCTCCTGAGATACTGGTCTGGGAAGACCCGCTGGCCCCAGCACTTGGGCTGCTTCTACCGTTGCTCCCAGAATTTCCAGTGCTCTCCCCATTTGCCAATAGCAGAGCCCCACTAACATCGTGGGAAAGACGCCTGAGAGCCATCTCTCTTATATTCCAGTTTCTAGAAAATAAGCAGCCAACGAGTTCCATTCCAAATACCTGTAGTCAAACAAACAATTCAATGTGAAGAAAAACTGGTAAGCCTCAAATATTTGAAAATAAGCATGATTTTTGAGTACTAAAGGAAAATTGTGTACATTTCTTAAATCGCCACCAATCTACAGTTTCAAATTATGCCCAGCCACTTAAAAATCAGAAGGAGGAATTTTATATTCAAGTTTAACTGGTAATTACCCAAACTCCTTAACATTCATTGGTGTAAACAAAATTAAGAGTGAACTTCATTAAGTAATTAGATGGATACGTATATGTTTTTGTACTGTTATACTTATGACAAAAAAAAAAAATCTGTTTAGAACCCCAACTTTTTATTAAGGTTAGTTACAGAGAAAAAAACTGAAGCAAGATAAAGCCAAATCAAAAAAGGCAATGGAGTGTCCAAAGAGATACAGAGTATTTCTCCTACAGATGACAGTGGTTAAGTCAAAAACTTTAAATGTGATTTTTGTCTTGCAGAAAAAGGTTAAGGGAAAAAAATACCCTCAACAAAACAGATGGAACTACAACTAAGGAGTAGAAAAATCTCAAGAAAAAAACTTGTGTTCAAATCAGCAAATCACCGTGCCTGCAAAGAAAGGGTACATGGTGTTGAAATTATGGGCCAATTAGTTAAAAGTAAACTTAGGACCCAAGATAACTTATCTTATGAAAATTTTCTGATTTTAGAGATGAAAATTTCTGAATTTTTAGGGCAAATAAATGATGATTTATTTAAATGTGTTCCATTACAAGGTGACACTAAAGGAGAATAAATCAACCAAAATAGTCAACTTATGCCTGGCATGCAGTGTTAAATAACATACCATGACGTAAGTCTTAAATCTGTCTTATGTCATATTTTTAATAAAAAACTAGTAGATAGCATAGTCCAGCCTAAAGCTTAAGCAAAACTGACTACACCACTGCCCTGAAAGAATGGCATCCATAAACAATGAATCTTGGAACACTGAAAAAATAAAATAAAAAACAAAATACCAAAACACAGGTATTGCAAAATAAACAAAAACAACAACAAAAAAACCATGAAAGAATGGTATCCCTAGCCCCTGAGTACCAACTTTGAGAATTCTCTTGAGGACTCATGAAGGGGCAGGGTAAGGGCCTATGTTCAATACCATTAATGAACGAGATAAATAAGGTTATGTTTTTTGTTTCCAAATTTTATTAGATTCATGATAGGTTACTTACATACTAAGAAAAGAATTCAAAAGCTGCAGGACTATAATAGTCATTAAAAAGAAAAAGGAAATCCTAATGACATACAAACTGAATGAGTCAGTGTGTCTGTTTACAAATTTAATAGTATTAAAAAGAATTTAACAGTTTATTAAAAACATTTTACTTTACTACTGTCTACTGGAGACATCGTTTATAAAAAATAATAGACTAAGCAGACAACAAAGAAAATCACTAGAATCCAACCAACCAACTAACAGAAATTCCAATTTACCGAGTAAGAAAAGATTTCATCAGAAGAGAAAGTAAAAATGGAAAGTAAAAATGGAAACTGCCCTTTCAAATAAAAATGGCTAATATAAGGCAAAAGCTCTATTTTTTTTTCTTATTAATCCACTCAGCAATTTAGCACCTACTATATGCCATGAGGATACAGAAAATAGAAACTGAGTTTAAATGGTAATAAAAAGAAAAATGACAGAAAATTCTTCGTAGAAATGGGATTAAACATTTGAACAAGTTAGCATTGAAGGAGTCTAGCCTCTATCCTTAGATAATCCTGATGTCTGATGGTCCCGAAAGAGATTTTTCTAGAGATGGGAGGTGAGACTCCAACAATGTTCCAAGTTTAAACTCTTTAATAAGCAGATGAGTGTTAATACCAGAGGTAAATTTTTCAGTCAAATTATCAGTCATGATGGAGGCAAGCAAAAGTACTTTCTTAAATTAGAACAACTGGAGGTAGCTACATTAATTGGTCTATAAAGGTTTATTTGAGAAATGAAGAATAAAAACTATTTACCTGAATCCATGGCTCAGCTAAATCTTTGTAAGCAGGGGGAATCTGCTGAGTTCCATAATGTGTAAGGTTAAAATTGCTCTCCTGACTCCTCCGTTGGGATCCAGCCAAAGATTGCTGATGTACTGTTTGCTGCTGTGCAGCTCGCAGGGAAGAAGGGGAATCCACAGGGCTTGACAGCTCGTGGCTAAATGAAAAATTAACAAAAGTTTGTTAAAAAATTTAGTAACACTTCCAGAACATTTTTATTTTTTATTAAACAGGTCTACATCATTAATGCAAAAACTGTTACCTGTAGAAATCATGAGATCTCCACTTAGACCTACAAAGAGGACATATCAAAGGTTCTCTATTTCTTCTACATTCTTCTGCCCCTGAAAAATTAGAGGAAAAAAACTTCAAAAAATATAAATACTTAACATTAGTTGTATGTAATAATTGCTGCTAATGGTTTGTATGTAATAATTGCTGCTAATAGCGAAGGAACCTCAAAAAATACTTTGATGTATTTACCTGAAGCAGGCAAACACAAGAGGTAAAATTATTTTGATGCACGTACCTTTTGCATATGCTTTTTTTTAGTTACAGCATGTATTTTGCTAACTGTTTTTTAGAACATTCTGCTCACTTGATTACCTGGTAAAGTCATTCCAAAACTTGCTTTCATGTTACCCTGTCATGCCTGCCCAGGTCTTCTACCTCCTCACCTCCACGTACACTTTCCAGGTAAGAAATATGTTTTCAATCCTGTGCATGCCTTCCATTACTACATGTATCACCCCACATTACATTTTTTTTTTTTCCACAAAGCTCATGTCCTAAGAGATCCTCAACTCCATTTCACTGAAAACTTTACATAAGGACCTAGATATACTTCTTTTCTTCTCTCCCCAGTCTCCCCAAAAGTCATGTTAAAATCCTAAAGAATATAGTTAACTCCTAAAGTAACCATGCTGAGTAGGCACAGGGAGAAAAAGAGCCACATACAGATTGACATGCAGTGATGATGCAGCTTGTTCCTGCAGCCATCTTCACACACGGTAAGACTCTCTTCATCAAGCATGCCCAACAAGCATATAGGACACATCTGTTCCTCCTCATCTTTTATACTGTGAGGAAGGAGAAAGGAAAGCATTAAATGCCAAAGAATATAATGCAGAATTAACACCACAGCTAAAAACAATTTTGGATTCTTTACAATACGAAAAAAAAACTCATTAGAAATTCTTGTTAGGGGACGCCTGGGTGGCTCAGTTGGTTAAGCAGCTGCCTTCGGCTCAGGTCATGATCCCAGCGTCCTGGGATCGAGTCCCACATCGGGCTCCTTGCTCAGCGGGAAGCCTGCTTCTCCCTCTACCTCTGCCTGCCGTTCTGTCTGCCTGTGCTCGCTCTCTTCCCTCTCTCTCTCTGATAAATAAATAAAAATCTTAATAAAAAAAAAAAGAAATTCTTGTTAGGAGCATCTTCTATAGAACTATTTGAGAAATATTTATTTCTTCTATTGCTATAGACGAATTTTAAGTAAGAGTCACACCACTAATATTTATAGATTATGGGTATGTGTTAACCTTTTCTTGCTATGAATACAATTCAAAATATGAAGTATAATCTTAGAGACCTATGTAGCCCCAAAATTCTGCAGTTGTACCTTTTCAACAACTACTATAAGGTTTGACTTATGGAAATGTGATATGCCAACAGATTCAAGATTTCGATCATTGAAAAGGACCTTAGAGCTCATCTATTCTTAAGTCTGAAGGCCCATCACAGGTGCTTTTTGTGGGTCTATAAACTGGTTCAACTTTCCTAGAAACTAAGCTAAAACATACGTCACATTGTTAATAAGCAAAGCCCTTCAATTAGACTTCCAGGAATGTATCATAAGGAAACAGAATAATGAATATCTGTATCTGTATCTGTATATCTTCACTGCAGTATTATTTAGCATAAAGGAAAAAACCAAATGAACATCAAAAGGTTAAAAAAAATAGTACATCACACACTGTGAAGCTTTTAAAAAGGATCTAAGACATTCATAAATAATGACAAAAACACTCACAATATACTACTATATGGTGGGAGAAAACATGACAGAATTCTAATTTGTATAGAACAATTTCAATATATGGCAAAACTGCAACTTTATTGTGTATATTTAAAGTATACTGTATATATTTGAACACTCTTAATACACAAAGTACTTATAAAAATCAGTAAGAAGGGGTGCCTGGGTGGCTCAGTGGATTAAGCCGCTGCCTTCGGCTCAGGTCATGATCTTAGTGTCCTGGGATCAAGCCCCGCATTGGGCTCTTTGCTTAGCGGGGAGCCTGCTTCTCTCTCTCTCTCTGCCTGACTCTCTGCCTACTTGTGATCTCTCTTTCTCTGTGTTAAATAAATAAATAAAATCTTTAAAAAAAAAAAAAAAGTAAGAAACTGTTGGTGGGAATGCAAGTTGGCGTAGCCTCTTTGGAGGACAGTGTGGAGATTCCTCAAGAAATTAAAAACAGAGCTTCCTTATGACCCTGCCATTGCACTACTGGGTATTTACCCCAAAGATACAGATGTAGTGAAAAGAAGGGCCATCTGTACCCCAATGTTTATAGCAGCAATGGCCACAGTCGCCAAACTATGGAAAGAACCAAGATGCCCTTCAATGGACGAATGGATAAGGAAGATGTGGTCCATATACACTATGGACCTCCATCAGAAAGGACGAATACCCAACTTTTGTAGCAACATGGACGGGACTGGAAGAGATGATGCTGAGTGAAATAAGTCAAGCAGAGAGTGTCAATTATCATATGGTTTCACTTATTTGTGGAGCATAACAAATAGCATGGAGAACAAGGGGTGTTAGAGAAGAGAAGGGAGTTGGGGGAAATTGGAAGGGGAGGTGAACCACGAGAGACTGTGGACTCTGAAAAACAATCTGAGGGGTCTGAAGTGGCGGGGGGTGGGAGTTTGGGGGAACCAGGTGGTGGGTATTATAGAGGGCATGGATTGCATGGAGCACTGGGTATGGTGCAAAAAATAATGAATACTGTTATGCTGAAAATAAATAAAAGAAAAATCAGTAAGAAAAATACTAGTAATTCAATAGTAAAATGGGCAAAGAAGATAAAAAAGCAACTGAAATGAAAAACACAAATAGCCGATTAAGTATGAAAATTGAATTACAAATGCATATTAATCCAACTGTATCTTTTTTTTAAATAATCTGGTTGACACAAATTGTGTAAGTTGGTAACATCTGGCTTCATTTTGGCATAGGAAAACAAGTTCTCATATATACTACTGGTGGGAGTAAAAACTGAAATTTTTGAAAGGGAATTGCTAATATTTCTTAAATTACTTAATGTACATATGCATGACCTAAAAAACTATTTTCTAGAATGCTGTCCTACAGAGTCATTTGGAATATATAAACAAAGCAAATGTATTGCATTTAATAGGCAAAAAGTTGGGTGTACTAAATGTCCATTAATTACGGCAATGGCAAAATAAATTGTGTCCTATCTACATTATCTTATACAGCCATAAAAAAAAGTAGTGTGTATTTTTGTACTGACTCAGGAAAATCATCCTGGTATCTAAAATTAAAAAAAAAAAAAGTTTCAGATCAAAATTTAAAGCATGAAATTTATATTTGTTTAAAAAACAAAGATGAGAGAAGTACTAAGGAGTGTGTGTATGTATATAAAAAAACAATGCAGGGGAGAGTTTTATTTCAGTTTTTAAAAGTTGTATTACACTGTTAACAGTAGTTATTTTGTATGCAGCTCAGACTGGAGAGAGGGGTTTTGTTTTATATTTTATAAATTGTTGTTGAACCTTTATGATGTCACGAGTGGCTTTTAAAAATCAGCAATATTATTTCCATTACAGTATATAGACTAGGTTCTGAGATGTTAAATAAGCTGCCAAAGACCATTAAAATTAGTTTGTGCTATGCTTTAATTTGAGGAGAACATTTCATATTCTGCCTACCCCAACAAATTCGAGTCTTTACTAAGCTTAGGCTTTTCTCTGGGCCTAATATTACACTTCTACAACCTTAAGCTATAGTTCCTGAAAAACAGTCTGGATGACAGCAAAGTAACAGTTTGCTTAAAAAACTTTAATAAAAGCTGAACAAACGGGTGCAACAAAGTCATGATGCATGATTCCTGAGGTGAAGGCACACATACTAGTCTCTTCCCCTCCTGATTATTTGCCTCTTCTCTTTATCTCTTTTCATAATTATGGAGCTATGTGGAATGGGGAAGTGCTGTCAAAATATATATGTGGTAATGATAAAAATGAACAGATACATGGCAGAAATCACTTGTACAACAGTCTATAATAAACATATGAATGGCAGAGATGATCCCAGGTCAAGTAACTTTCAAATTACACCAAAAATAGCTTATTCAAATGACTTAGAAGAAAAAAATAAAATTCCACAATTTAGTCCAATTGCAAGTATAACTTATCAAACAAATGCTTTTCTTTTTTTTTTTCAAAGTTTTTTAATTTTTAAGACTTTATTTATTTGACAAAGAAAGAGACAGCAAAAGAGGGAACACAAGTAGGAGGAGTGGGAGAGGGCGAAGCAGGCCTCCCACTGAGCAGGGAGACCCATGTGGGGCTGGATTCCAGGACCCTGGGATCATGACCTGAGCTGCAGGCAGACACTTAACAACTAAGCCACTCAGGCACCCCTCAAATACTTTTCTGACTTTAGCATTCTTTTATTGCTGGGCATGAATTGTTTCTCTATTTTCACCTTTTAAGAAACCAGCAGAAACATTTTTGTGCCCACTTCTTCTACATTATACATTTTCTTTTTACCATAGTTTTCTCAGAAGTAAAGTCACTTGAATAGAGAGCAGGTATTAGCATACTATAAGGGGATCACATTAGCCTGTACCAACTTTTGTAAATAAAGTTTTACCAGAACACAGCCATACCCATTTATTCATTTATCCTCTATGGCTACTTCAGCTACAAGGTGATGAACCTTAAAGCCCGAAGTATTTAAAGTCACCCATAATAATGCCACCTGCTAATAACCATTAAAATTCTTACTCATTATGTATACACCCACAATACCTTTATATATAAAAATTAGATTCAGGGAGTGCATGGGTGGCTCAGTGGGTTAAAGCCTCTGCCTTCGGCTCAGGTCATGATCTCAGGGTCCTGGGATTGAGCCCTGCACCGGGCCCTCTGCTCAGCAGGGAGCCTGCTTCCTCCTTTCTCTCTCTGGCTGCCTCTCTGCCTACTTGTGATCTCTGTCTGTCAAATAAATAAATAAAATCTTTAAAAAAAAATTAGATTCAGGCATAACATACAGTATTATAGAACCTGGATTTGGTTTCATGCCATTCAGTATTCTTCAGACTACATAATTAAAAAAAAAAATTTTTTTTTAAATACTTTGTCAGAGAGCGAGCGAGCGAGCAAGCAGGAGGTGCAGCAGGTAGAGGGAGAAAAAGGCTCCCAACAGAGCCAGAAGTCCGATGTGGGACTCGATCCCAGGACCCCGGGGATCATGATCTCCTAAATGGAAGGCAGACGTTTAACTGACTGAGCCACCCAGGTGTCCCCATAATTTTTTTTTTAAAGATTTATTTATTTGAGAGAGTGCACAAGACTGCAAGCAACAAGAGGAGAAAGGGGCAAAAAACTGGAAAGAATCTGAAGCAGACTCCCTGATAAACTCAGAGCCGGAGACCAGGCTCAGTCTCAAAATCCTGAGAGCACGATCTGTGCTGAAATCAAGAGTTGGATGCCTAGCCAACTGAGCCACCCAGGCGCCCCAGAAGCATAATTTTAATAGTTGCTGCATGAACTATTCCTAATATGGGTATACTTTAACCATTCCCTGGCTGGATATTTAAGCTACTCTCAATTTTTTCCATAATACTGTGACAGAGTTATATATATAAATCTTGTGCATTTCTCAGATTAAAATTTTTGTCAAAAAAGTACATTTACTACATCAACAAATATAAACGTTTTTTAAAAAAACATATTTTTTTCCAGAAGACTACAGAACTTGACATATGGTGAAGCAAATCCTTATACAAGAACTGAACTGTCTGACAAATTATCTAAATAAATCTATATAAATATCTAAATATCTATACAAATAAATTTTTTTTTAAATGACCATTTCCTTAGTATGTTTGTTAGCTTCTTGAAATTTTTTTGTGAATGTTCTCTTCACGCCCTTTGCCCATTTATGTACTAAGACCTTAGGTTCACTTTGTCCCAATTCTGGCTTTTGTTGTTTCTTATATAATTTAAAATTAATACAATGCAATCAGGTCTCCAGACAGAGTTCCTGTTTTTTTTTTTTTTATTGTAGTCTTTAGATATAAAAATTTGTGGTTACATGAAACATTAACCTACTTACCTGTACAGTATAATGTCAGTATATCAAGACAGCTTCAGTGGTTCCCCCCATATATATATTAATCCAAGTGAATAAATAAAACCTCCATATTATGGCCAGTCCATATTTGGAAGTTATCTTCATTTATTTTAGAGAGAAACTTTCTATTTTAACTTTGGCTACCCGGTTTTAAACATTTTTTTTTTTCTTTTCCAAAGCAAAAAGCTATAGCAATGTGAATAAAAAGGAGGAGGGTTCCAGAATAAGTTTGGGTCATGAAGCTCAAGAAATAAAGCTCACTTTTTCACTATTTACAAGAGATAAGGAGTAACAGAAAGAGCCCTGAACTAGAAGTCAAGATACTTCCTTTGCTCAGCTGAGTTGCATGACCTCTTTTGGCTTCAGTTATCACTAAACCATGTAAACTTAAGAATCTCTTAATTCCCCCCAAAACTTGTAAAACTCTGCAATTCTAAAACCAATTCATTTAATAAAAAATAAGAAAATCTAGACATTTACTTTTTCCATATATCTTCTCCATTCTTTTCTTTACAAATCCCTTGACCTCATTACTTTTCATTCCTCATCAATTTTGAAGTAGTAATAATACTTTAAAAAATTGCTGATATGAAGATGGGACTTAATCACTAAGACTAGTGCTTCTCAAACAGGTGCCTCGGGAACATATAGGAGGTGCCTTTTAAGAGAAGCAGCATTCCTTTTCTGGAGTGATTTTAAAAACTCATTTTTACCAGTGAAGGAACCAATGAAGGAACCCAATAAAGAACTTAGAAAAGAAAGAAAATTCACATGAGAATTGAAAATTTTTTCACACCTGTCATTTTGGGCTGTATTTCAGATCCTCAGCATTACGTGTTCATTCTTATTAGCAGCTAGGCAATGGAAGAGTTTGAGAAGCATTGTAGATTTTAAATACCTGTGATTAACAGCTCCTGTATCACTTAATTACAAATGATTAATCTGTTTAGAAGAGCATCCTTGTGTTCTCACACAAAACAGCCTGTAATGAGGATTCTGTGAAAATATCTATGAAAGAAGTAGCGATGTCATACAATTTAAGGTACTACATGGGAAACTGATTTTGGAAAACCACTTTGGCGTGTATATAATTTGTTTATAAAAGAACTAAAGACTTATTTTTTACACAGTAGCTCAACTTCACTGTCTGCCAAAGAGTGGTAAAACCATGTAATGAGGTTTGTATAAGAACAGAATGAGAAACCATATTAGGTGCTTGGCAAAAAGTAATGATTGATAAACAGTAGCCACTTATATTTTATACTTGCCACCTGATTTTTCTTATGAAGTGCCTATTATATTCTGATTTTTATGGTGCCATTTTTCAACAGTGTAGTTTTTCAGGATGAAAAGTCCATATATATATATATGTATGTATATATGTATGTATACACACAAATACTCAGATGACCTTTAAATATTGTTTACCCTTGATTTTAACTTCAAAGCCAAGATTCAGTAATTATTTTCGAGCAACTTAACAAGTAAATATAAAAAATTACCCCTATAATTAAAAAGTAACACTGGATTAATGCTTTTAATTCCTTAAATTGTACTAACCTGTTTTCTGAACTAGATGTAGAAGTACTAGATGATGACAATGTATGAGAATTTGACATGCGTGAAACAAACTTCTGGATGGTGTTACGAGATGGAGCTTTGATCCTTGAGCTACGCCTACTGTGGTATTTCTGGAACAAACTTTCAACCTAACATTGAAAAAAAACAGTAACAATGATATTCGCACTATAATATACATATAAAGAGTTCTAGAGGTTCCACTGTCTTTTATTTCATAAAATTTTTCACAAAGCCAATCTTAAGAGCTTCAAAAATAAGAACATATATAGCTTACTACGGACAATATTTACTATAACATGTCAGTGTTTACTTTCTTTTCAATCTGGAAGAAAAACTAGTCAATGAATTATAAGAGATAAGTCTCAAATAATTCTTAAATATCTTCACACCTTCAAAATGTCTCTTTAAATTTATAGCTCACGAGAAATTGCCACAAATGAGCCATAAAAAATTGTTAGCAGTTTTACTCTAAAGCATTTATTAAAAATTACCTCAAAATTCTTTAAAGTTTTTCTCCATAACATTGGGTCTGAAGGTTCTAGTTGAAACACCCGGAGCATAACAAACAACAGATGAATACAAAAAGTTCCACGGCCACAGCTGCAGTTCTAAAGAGTTACAGAGAATTTATCGGTAATAAATCTGTGGTTCCATCAGAATTCCCAAGATGATCACTTTTTTAAAATTTCCAAGTTTAACAATGTTTCTGTTAATTTGCTTCATTATTCTTACATAGTAAAGTATATAAGAATATGTAAGAAAAGTATACACTATGACTTAATCTCTTATTTTTGGTGAATTTATTAAATCAGATTTGTGGTCTAAAGTATATTGAGTCATACTAGAGACCTTCACAAATACATCAAATAAAAATGTTTATTAGCCCAAAATATATTTTAAATTCACTTTAGTTAACTAAAGAGAATTAACTCATCTAAATTTAAACTGTTATAGTACATACATTTGAGTTAATACCAGATACTAATAAAATGTAAAATGGTGAAAAATCCTACCTGAGGCCCAATAAACACCCGGTATTTGTTGTCTGGGCTGTCTCCTCCAATTAGGAAAGAGTTGGGTCCTATTTGTTGCAATAAGTACAGCCTGGCCCGCATAACTTTGTTTACACGGCGGTTTGTCTCCTCAGGGCTGTATGGTGAGAAGCCATCTGGTGAAGGGGCTCTTCGAGGTGGTGTGACTCGCCCACTCTGAAACTTCACAACGTTATTTTTGTGTTAGGTATATTACTTACTTCTTGATAAGAATCAATGACCTCCAAAAGGGTCAAACCAGATATGGCCACGTGGCATTTTATATTCCGAAAAAATGCTCCAAAATATAATGGGACAAAATTTGTTTTGCAAATGCTTATCTGACATATGCATCACAAATAAACTTCTAAAATCTCAGTCATCCTTATAACTAATGACAAATATTTGGCCAAGTGAGACAACTATGTGGTAGTTTTACAAAATGTAAATATTTGAGTTCTTTGAAAAGCATCAGGTAAATCAAGATTAAAAGCATAAAAATTCATCCATAAGCAAGCAAAATGAATTGCTTCTTTCTAGTGATAAAAATTAAACATCCAATTCCCTGGCTTCCACTTAACATGTTACTAAATGTTCTTTGCAACTGGTAATTTATAACTACCATGGAATTCCTCCCATATATTCTATAGAGAACTAGTAAGTGACTTTCCCCAGATTAAGACATTTCACTGAAGGCAGACAAAATCTCCTGTGGTCAAGGTGATATATACCACTCATTCCACTCCATTGATTCCCCTAGAACTTGGACTTTCTATAGTAATGCCCAGGGGGAATTCTAATCCTTTTTGATGCCTTGTTTAATTGCTAAAGATAATAAATGCTAGTGAGAACACGAGGCTAGATTAGAACCTTCATACAGTGCTGGTGGGAAAATAAAATGGTACAGCTGCTTTGGAAAACACAAGCCAGCAATTCCACCTTCGGGTATAAACCCAAGAGAGGTGAAAAAATGCAAAGAGATCTGTACATAAGTGTTCCAAACAGCATTATTCATAACAACCAAAGACTGGAAACAACCCAGAAGTCCAGCAACTAACAAATGGATAAACCAAATGTGTTTATCCATACAAAAGACTGTTATTCTATAGTTAAAAATGAAGTACCTCCAAACAGAATTACAGAGAATTGGGTCAACTGGAAATTAGTTTTGAATGTTAAACAAACAAACAAAAAATCCCATGAATATGGCATAGCTAATATTTTTACGTTAAAATACGTATGTATGTGGCAAAAATCAACACACACATTGATAAACATATTTTGTGGGGGGATAAAAAACAAAAACAAAAAAAACCCAAATGGGGTACTGGTACAAGTTATACTATGGATGAACCTCAAAAATATGATAGGTGACAGAAACCAATAAAAAAAAAAAAAACACATATACTGAATGATTCCATTTACTGTTTATGAAATAACTAGAACAGGCAATTATATATAGACTAAGAAAGCAGATTAATAGTTGCCAAGGGCTGGGCAGAGACTGCTAATTGGTCTGTGGTTTCTTTTTGGGGTGATAGAAATGTTTTAAAGTTGACTATAGTGATGGCTACAACTCTGGATAGACCAAAACCCAATGAATACTACAATTTAAACAGGTGAATTATACAGTATAGGAATTATATCTCAATCCAGCCATTACTTTTTTAGTAGGCAGTTATTAAAAAGTAAAAGAAAAAACAAGTACACATGCACATGCTATATGACCTAAGTATTCAGACTATGGATATGCTCACAGATGTGTAAAATGCCATATGCATAAAAAGTATGTTTGCAGGACCATTTTTTTTTTTTAGTAATGAAAACAAGGAATATACATGTCCATTAATTAGTATGCAGTTCATTAAATAAAGTATGATTTATCCAGATAATGAAATGCTAAACTTAGTGTTAAAAAAAACAAGAGGTAATTCTGACTAACATATATCCTAAAGTGGGGGAGTGAAGGGGAAATGCAATTCTGTATACACTTGTGGTAGACTTTTATACTTTGATGGCCCCTGTACCTCCCTGTATTTACACCCTTGTGTAGTCCCCCATCACACTGATTCTGGATATACAACTAGCATGGAACTACCTTTGGGCAATAAGGCATTAGGAAACAAGGCAGTTTGAAAAAAGCTTCCACACTGGACTTGCCCTCTTGATACACCCTTTTTTTTTTTTTTTTTTTTTTTTTTTTTTTTTTGGTCTCATAGTTCGAGAGGCTACAAGTCCAAGAACAGGTGTGTCAGCAGGGTTCCCTCTGAGGACAGAGAGAATCTGTTCCATGCTCTCTCCTAGTTTGCAAAACTTGGTGTTGCAACCTAACTTCCATGCTATGAGGAAGAGATGCCAACAGCCTCCAACTGTTCTGGTATCCCAGCTGAAGCACCAGACACATGAGTGAGGAAGCATCTTGGATATTCCAGCTTCAGCAGATATCATGAGGAACAGACATAAGTCATTCTTGCTGAGCCCTGCCTAATTTACATGAGCAAAACCAAGATTGTTCTTGTTTTAAGTTTAAAAATAATGGCTCATTTAAAGATGTGTCAACATAAAGCCAATAAATACTGTTAGGTAGTTTGGACTTTAATGTAAAAAAAATTATTTAAAATTTACTTTTGGAAGGATTTATGTGCTGATCAGAGGAAAACCAGATGCCCCCCTGTAGTCATGATCTTAGTCATTCTACCACCTACTCATTTGCTCTTTGCTCTTCAAGTTCAGAAAGTAAAATTTAACTTGCATTTCTTCACTAGAAGTCTTTCTCTCTCTCAGAAAGTTAGCACCTACATTTTGCAAATCTCTCTAATGTCTGATTTAATACAGAAGACAGCTGGATTCTCATCCATACTTCTGCATTGCGTCTGCTGTGATAATGACATTTTGGTTAAAGTACATGAAGAAAATGTGGCTTCACAAATATATGCAGCTGGAAAAGGTATTTTAAAAGACTCTTCCAATAATTATGAACACTCTTCTTTGATACTAGTCCCAAGACTGTGATATGAAATCTGAAACCAGATCAACAAACTTTTCCT
The DNA here is from genome assembly GCF_011764305.1 of Mustela putorius furo. NCBI lineage: Eukaryota > Metazoa > Chordata > Mammalia > Carnivora > Mustelidae > Mustela > Mustela putorius. The sequence continues at coordinate 12,697,289 of NW_025421294.1, forward strand.
ACTCTTACACATGAAAATCCAGATCTGTCTTTCACAATTTGAATGGATCATTTACCTAAGGATGATTCTGTTTCATCATGCATTGGTCATTAAGAAAATACTGGTTCACCAAGTTATGCAGATTTCCTAAATGTTTATGCATTTCGCTGTGCATTACATTAAAAAAAGGTCACATTTGGTAACTTCACCAATCTTGTTAGAAAATTCAAGTATTGGGAAACTGCCAAGTTTATAGTGGTGGATATGAGTTTCCTGAAATTCTAAACTCCCTAGTTAAAAAACATTTCAATTTTCTTTCTTGAAGTTCCTTCCTTCACTTAACTTGTCTTAAGGAAAATGTCTGCCAAAAATACCCCGATTCCTGTTGTCATAGCCTTAATTTAGGTGAATGCATCAGCTTTACCCACCACTGTAAATGTTTATGCAGTTAAAGAGGCAAGTGAGATCTCAGTTTTATTACAAAATTTGTTTTGATCTAATGGATCCACAGAAAAGGTCTCAGGACCTGCACTCTTCCCCCAACCAAGGGTTTGTGGACTACACTTGGAGAAATGTTGCTGTAACAGATGGCTAGCCAATCTTTTCTGTGTTATAAATGTATCAAAAAATTATAGAAACTTAATATACTTTTTGAAACATTAACTTACAGGCACTGGAGAAACTCTTTTTCTCCGAACTCCTGGAGATTCCGACTTCACTGAGCGACCCGATGGGGAGCTGCCAGGAGAAGGACTACGTCGGCCTTTGGGAGCGGGTGACATGGTGCTCGCCTGGCCCTCTCCTTGTGACTCAGTTGCCAAGTTGTGAATTTCAGAACCATCTCCTTTAATAGGGATTGGTTTTACCACCTAAATTAAAATTCCAATATTCTGATTACTTAACAATATAAAAAATGAAGTAAATTTAAACACAGGAGGCCAAAAAATTAATTCAAGTTTTCATTACACAATGTTATACAAATATAACAACTTATCAACTTTTATTTAGTATTACTTCAAACAATGAATGTTAAGACTATTTTTACCCACAGATTTCATTCATTTAGGCTTTATCACTAGTTAAAATGTTACATATAATTTTAGAATTTAGTATTATCTGTTATTATGTCCCCTAAATCACTTAACATTCAAAATCAATAATCATAGGTTAGTAAACAAACATGAAAAATAAGCACTTTTACCTTCTACAGTTAATTTATTCAACTAGATTCAAGGAGATGTTTTCTTTTTCATTTCTATTGAGAAAATGCAGGATCTTGAAAACAATAATGGGCATAATTTAAATGCCCAAATAGTTTGATTAATATAAAACCATTTTGCCTTTTTTTAATACAATGTTTTATTACAGTAGTTTAGACATGTATTTCAAAATCATCAAAGAAAACTACACATTTAAAGAGCAATGTCTCAAGGAGAAAGGCAGCTTGCAAGACCTGTTGTTTCTCAACAGACCTAATCTGGCTCTGACCAAAAGGCTAAACCCTGTAACCTTAGCCAACCTTCCCTGCCTTTCTCCCACTACTGTTTTACTCTACTAGCCTGCTGAAGTGCCTACCAAACATGACTAACCTGACATCTTCCTGGGCTTTCACTCCCACTTTCCCTGCTAATCACATCTCCAGCCTGTAGCACACCAGGCAGCATACCTTCACCTGGTAAAAACTCCCATCTTTTTTATTTTTTTTTTAATATTTTATTTATTTAATAGACAGAGGAGACACAGACAGAGATGGAACACAAGCAGAGAGAGTGAGAGAGGTAGAAGCAGACTCCCCTCTGAGCAGGGAGCCCGATGCAGGACTCGGTCCCGGGACCCTGGGATCAAGACCCAAGCCAGGCAGATGCATAACAACTGAGCCACCCGGGCATCCCAAAACTACCATCTTTTAAGGGTCAGTTAAAATCCAGATGTGCACTTAACTTTGTCAGCCTGACATTTTTCTTCTAAGTTGTTACTGTTCTCTGCCCACTCTACACATTTGGCATACAGTCGCATACTGTTCTGTGATATTTCATGCCTTTATTTTTAAGTTCCATTTTCATAATTGGGAGATATTTATACCTCACATTTTAAGAAGGACCTGATTTAAACTACATAAGCATAATAAAAACAAACAAAAGCAGAGTCCCCAAGTAGACTATAAACTTCTTAAGGGTAATATGAAATCTGTAAACTGTGAGAGGGTAGCATAACTGAATTTAAGGACTGTAAGTCGTGTCTTATTCCATACATCTCTTCCCTCTTTACCTCTGTCCTATACACAGATAACGTACTCAAGAATTTGTTGGAAAGGGGACAGTGAGAAAAAACTGAATTTAACCTTAGATAACTGAATGTCCTTAGTTTATATGTCATAAAGGATTGGCTTTTTTGGCTTCTTTTCAAAAAAGTTGTGATTTCTGCTTTATGGTATTCTCAAAAGATCTGGACTCTCCATCAGCACAAGGAGCTCCAGAAAGCACATTCAAACTTCAGATGGATTTAAACTACTCAAATATTCTTTATATTAATTGGGTAGAAATTTACCCCTTCTATAAGATGTTTTCAATAGAACTTTCTCTGTTCTAAGATGAATCCCCAATTTCTTCATCTGCATCCTCTGACATGATTACTGCAACAGTGAGGGGTTCTCACCATACTACTTCATATGAAAAACAAATGAAAGGAATGTGGAAGCTTAGCTGGAAAGAAAAGGACTCATGGGTAATATGGTACCTTAGCATAAAGGCTGGTATATAAAGGAACAATTAAATATATTCTATATTAGCTCCATGGGTTAGCACCAATTGGGTAGAGTGTACAAGACAGAACACAGCTCAGTGATGAGGGAAGTCTATATGGCTACTGAGCATTAGAAACATGGCTAATGTGGCTAAGGAACAAAATTTTTACTTATTTATATTTAACTAATTTATATTTATTTTATTTTTTTAAAGATTTTATTTATTTATTTGACAGACAAGCAGGCAGAGAGGCAGGCAGAGACAGAGAGAGAGAGAGAGAGGAGAAAGCAGGTTCCCTGCTAAGCAGAGAGCCCTATGTGGGGCCTGATCCCAAGACCCTGGGATCACGACCTTAGCTGAAGGCAGAGGTTTTAGCCCACTGAGCCACCCAGGCACCCCTAACTAATTTATATTTAAATTTAAACTAAATAGGCAAGTGGGGAACACCTGGGTGGCTCAACTGGTTAAGCATCCAACTCTGGATTTCAGCTCAGGTATGATCTCAGAGTTGTGAGATTGAGCCCCATGTCGGGCTCTGCACTGGGCATGAAGCCTGTGTAAGATACTCTCTCCCTCTCCCTCTGCTCCTCCCACCTCCTATCTAACCCTCTCTTTAAAAAAAAAAAAAAAAAAAAAGGGCAAGTGGGATGAATGCAGGGCTAGATGATCATACAGCTGGAAGGTTTCAATTGTCAAATGAGTAGCTTTCCCAGTAACTTTTATGATTATACCCACCATCCCTTTGCCCTCCCCCAAATCTAATAAATCTTATCTTTACTTATAAAGAACAAACAAAAAGCAAATAAAAACCTGCTGATACAAACTGATACTGGAAAACTTAAAAATCAAGATATACTTCTTTTATAAGAAAGATGAGCACATTTCAAAGTATTTGTATACTTTAAAAGAAAATAACCATGGCAAAGGATAGAGAATGCCTTTCTTTCTTAATCCTAGCTAGCTAAGTTTTCTTTCCCTAAACCCTGGGCATCTTTTAAATTTACCTCAAACCCCATGAGTCTATTCAAACTTTTTGCTTTCCTGAATGATTTCTGGAACTTGGATCTTTGGATCCTACCTCGGAGAAAAAAAATCAAAATAAAATGTGGGAAAAAAAAAAAAAGCTTTTCTTTTTCGAAGTACAATAGAAGTCTCTACTAAAAAGTTTTAGATACTGACAGTAGGGGGCAGTGTTGCTTTAAGCATTACCTCCCCAACCCAACCAGCTTAGTTTAACAGTTTAAGGTGCTTACTGAGCATAGTTTTAGGTATATTTTGTTCCAAGTGGCTAGAATATCAAGCAAATGAAACGACTGTATTTAAAAAGAAGAAAAAAAAGCTTACAAGAGGATCTATTTATGATTCATTTCCCATTTCCTGCTATGCTTTCTTCCTTACATCAGGTAACTCCCAGCCACTTACCACAGGGCCTCTCCGGTTTCTCCTTTCCAGCCACTCATGCTTCCAGGCTGGCATACAGGTTGCCTTCAGTTTCTCCCTGATCATTCGTTCTTCTGGGCGATCGTCCATCTTGTGCAAGCCCTTGAGAGTTTCTTTACTCTCCATCTCACGACTGAAATGGAGGGAGAAACAAGAATGAGATTAATATATAAAAAATAATTTCCAAGAACAAATAGAATTTTATATCTTCATTGGACATGTAGCTAAAAAGGTAACTGCTAACGCACCTCACCAATGACTTTAAGCCAAGAATGAAAGTATCACTGTGAATCATACATACTCTTGTTCAATATCACATGATAATGAGTTTAATAATGTCTTTTTAAAAAGAAAGGTTCTATTTAGAAGGTACAGACTTAACTAACAATATTAATGCAGTCCTTGTTCCCAGGTAGTTAACAAAATGGATCCCAAGACATTAAGTGTGGCATTAACGAACACATTCATGAACACTGCATTGTTTCCAATTGCACCCCTCTCACATCCTGAAGTATTTAACAGAGATTTAGAAGAGTATTTTACTACTATAGGATTTCCAGTAATTTAAGGATTTCCAAAATTTATTCTAGCATTTCCAATAATTTAAGTCTTTATAGACTGAATCTGGTGGATATGCTCATTTTATGAAAAACAATAAATATTTAATAAGCTAACTGTAACCTAAGCCATCTTCTGTGATCCCATAATATTTGTTCAAAGCCTAAATGATTAAATTTGTATTCTCCCAACAATAGTTCCATATCAAAGCATTGGGTATACTCTGTAAATAAAAAGTAAAAATTGGTACAAACATCTGTCCTTTACTCCATAATATAGTGTGGAGTTACTAGAACAAAATAATCTGGAAGCTAGTAACTTTTGAGACCTAATTCTACAAAGCCTAAATGGTAAAGCATCTGCTTTTTTAAAAAAACATTTTATTTATTCATTAGAGAAAGAGAGTGAGCACAAGCAGGGGGAGCACAGCACAGGGAGAGGGACAAACAGCCTCTCTGCCTGGCAGAGAGCCTAATGTGGGGTTCGATCATGACCTGAGCTGAAGGCTTAACCAACTGAGACACCCAAGCACCCTATCATCTGCTAATTTCAGATACACTTATATCCACATGAGGATATATATATCAAATGCAAAACACATACGCACATATGCATGGATTTTAAAAACCTGATTTAGAAGGAAAGAGTTAAAGCATTTGTGCTCTGGAAGAAGTAACAACTTAAAAAATACTAAGCTAATTTCAGTAACTATTTTGGATATTCTATAAAGTTACAGAACAGTTGTGTGTTTTTTTTTACAAATTGGAAAAGGAAATACTCAAGGAAATACCACAGAAGATAACCGCAAGCTTACTATAAAGTCAAATGCAAACTTCTCTAGGAACTTTCCAGCTAATTACAACCATGAAGCATCAGTATCTCCAGAGAACCAGCAAAAAAAAAAAAACTTACTAAAAACTAAATATGCACTAGAAAGGAAATAGTTAATTGGTTTTTCTGAAACATCAATTCTGTGAGGGCAGTGGAAATCAAGTTAAAAATCCTGTGTAGAGAGACTGGTCTAGTTTTAGGAATGTAGAGGGCACAAAACATTTGAAACTTACAAGTGGGCACTAAGAGCATATAGTAGAATATTTCCACCACAAAGGTCTAAGAAAACTCCTGAATAGAAAGTGCCTATATGTAAAGAAAAAAGGTAAATAAAGAATGGAAGGAAGGAGATTCTTTTATCTGCTTACAAGTGCCTGGCTCTTTTTCCTGCTCTGATTATAGTATAAAATGTAACTTTTTGGGTGTCTAAGAGGAAGAGTAGAGAGGGGAGAGGAGTGGGAAAAGAAGAGAGGGCAGGAAGGGAAGGGGAAAGGTAGAAGGTAAGAAGAGAATGGGAGAGAAGGAGTGGGGCGAGGTTGGGCGAGGGAGGGCAAAGGGAAGGACAAGAAGGCAGGGAGAGTAGAGAAATGTTTTCCCAAAATTTCATCCTGTTCAGTTACTACTTACCCAGGGAAGCTCGGATTTACAGGGAACCCAACTTATGGGCTGACTGCATACCAAAAATTCACTTACAACTCTCTGGTTTGAAAAGCAAACACTTTCCCCTCTAGTAACTATGTTGCAAGGCGTGGCTAGGTTCCCAGGCTAGTTCTCAAAAAATAAGACACACTGCAGAAGCACAGTGCATTTTCACCCCAGAAGCTCCTGCACTCATGGACAAAGGAGCTTATCTTCCCTTTGGTCCTAAATGTCTCTCCTCCCCCAAATTTGTTTTATGAGTATCTCTTCTCCATTCTGTATTTTCAGTGTCTCTCTCCCTGGCACTCACCCAAACATGAAGAAGACTCTCCCTGTCTAAACAAATCTTCCTGAATGATGTGGTCTCCTTAAAGCTGGCATGATTTGCCTCTTTTCTTTACACTTGTTTGAAAATACTGTAATCACTTAAACCAGTTTCTTAATAAATAATAGGGGATATGCATACTAGTACCTCAATTTGTACATACATACAGGATTATTTCTTCACAACAAATGCTGTGAAATGGAATTGCTGGGTCAAATAGTACACAAATTAATGTTTTTGGTGATACTGGCATATTATCGTCAAGAAAATGTATCTTCTACTCCAAACCCCCAGGTCAAATTGCCAATTTAGCTGGTCTGTATTAACAACAGACTCCTAAGGAGGCTTCTTCACTTTGAATCTTACTCCAATCCAGGCTTTACAGAGCAGCCAGGGTTACTTCCTCTATTAAAACCCTCCAGGCATCCCTCTGGGTTGGACTAAAATTCAGAATGTTTAACAGGTCATATGCGGCCATGCATCATTTGGTCTTACCTCAAATGAAGTAACCTAGACCTCCACCCGGCTCCTTGTGTTTTTTTCACTGCCTGAAAAACTCCAACATCTCTCCAGCTCAAGACTTTTGCACAGACTGCTTCTTGTCTACTTTTCACCTTGTTTATTTCTGACTTTTTAACTCTTCTTCTATACCTCAGAGATGGTCCCAATCTGAGTTAGGAATCTGTAGTTCCATTCCTTCACACCATTGTACTTTTCCTTTAAAGTGCTCACTGCAATTTGCAAACCTATTTCTCCACCATAAACTATAAATTCCATGACCAGTGTTTTTATCCATCATTCTATATCCAACAACTAACAATGTCTGGCTTATGATAGGTTTCAAAGCATATATTAAATGAATGCTCATTTATTAACATCTTTGGCAGCCCTAAGGACCTTCCTAGTTTTAAAATTTGGGCGGGGGGGGGGGCAGTGCTGGGTGGCTAAGTTGATTAAGCGACTGCCTTCAGTTCAGGTCATGATCCCTAAATCCTGGAATCAAGTCCCACATCAGGCTTCCAGCTCCACAGGGAGTCTGCTTCTCCCTCTGACCTTCTCCCCTCTCATGCTCTCTCTCTCTCAAATAAATAAAATCTTTAAAAATTATTTTTTTAAAATTTTATATATTTGATATAAATATTTGATATATTTGAGAAATATATTTGATAGAAAATATATATTTTTTATATATTTGAGAGAGAGAGAAAGAGCACAAGCAGGCAGAGAAGGGAGAGGGGAGAGGGAGAAGCAGGCTTCCCGCTGAGCAAGGAGCTTGATGTGGGACTTAATCCTAGGACCCTGGGATCATGACCTGAGCTGAAGGCAGTCACTTAACCAACTGAGCCACCCAGTACCTCCCTAGTTTTACAATTTAATGACTACTCATGTTAATCTTTCTATAGTTTTGTATTTAAGACTACATTTGTAATTTAGATTTTATTCAGTGGAGCAATTTTTGTTGCTCCTAGGTTAATCTGCAAATATAAACCAAAAAGTTATTTCTAATGTTTTAATAATCATATATTATTCAAAAATGTATATTTTTTTGCATTTTAGTATCTGTGAAATCTCAATACTTCTTACAACCAAATGTTGTAATTTATGGTAGGGTTTATATAAGATAATGGTTCAGTTTATACTCAATGGGATCTTAGATTCAATGAAATAGACAGTGAATTCTGTCTACTTGCTAGGAAAAAAGTCATGTGTGTATGTATATAGCAGTCATGTAACTTCTTATTCAATTAATATTACAGCCATAACAGGAAACATCTTTTTTTTTTTTTAAACACAAACTAATCTAAACAGATAGTTGCTAAATCTCTAGGAGATTACAGGGCCCCTAATTCAATTTAGTTAAACAACATGAGTGTTTTGGAGAGTTATTTTTGCATTAGTACCTACAACCAATACCTGTTATTTTACGTTAAGTCATAACTTGAACATTTCTGACCCTTTGACAAAACAAACATACATATTTTGGGAAACTACTTTGAAGACTTTAAACATAAATGAAATTTTAGCCAGACAAATATGAGAAACTTAAAGATTGTTAAAATTAAGCTTTATCCTCCTTTCCTGTTTATTTAGGAAACATATTTCTTGCTTTTTTTTGGTTCTAAACATCATCAGAATGAATCTTTGATCAACCTAGAGCTTCAAAGAACCTTTTTCCTCTGCAGTTAGGCTTCTTGTTCTGGTCCCTTTCTAGACTTACAGAATTTACCTGCTAACAAATGAGATGGTTCAATGGTCCCTTCTTAATGAAGCCACTTGGTCCTCTGCCTGACCACCGGTGGCAGCAAGGACTGTTAACTGGACTGCCACTCTTACAGCTCTCCTCTCCTTGAACTTCTACGAGGTGATTTTTTCCCCAGTTCTGCTTCTAACTCTCTGACTGACCTCACTGGGATCATATACCAGACCCTCTTCCTAGAACCCCTTAAACACGAACCACCACTTCTCAAAGCACTTAAATACTCTTCTTAAAGCATACCAAGGTATTTCATACCTCTCTGGTACTGCAGATGATTTTTTTTTTTCTTGACAAAATGACCCTATCATCTGACATGTCTTCAGTAAAGAATTTCCTACTATCATTCTATAGCGGTTGCCACTCCCTCCCCACTGAGTTAATATTAATTATAATACATTATAAAGTTGAGTATTAGTTTAAGTATCTGCTTCCCTCACCACATTGGGAGCTTTCCTGGGACAGGTTATAACATCTTACTTATTTTTCTATCATCAGTAGCTAATGTCCTCGACAGGCCACAAAATGCACCTGAACCCAAGCCAGAGTGTCTATCCAGCAATGGACACCTCCCCTTTCAACGGTGGTGCCTGATGCTTGGGAGTACCATGCTTATACATCTGAACCCATCCTACACTCCACAGTTGGCCAGCGCAAGAATGTGCCCTGGTCCAAAGACCCTCTATACTGGATGGTACTCTACATTTTAACCAGATCTGCCCACTATGGGTATGTGACTGTAAGATACACAGATCGTGTCACTGCAGGAAGAATGGCATTGAAATAGAGAAAAAGAGCAAAGTAATTAAGTAGGAACAATAAGACAAAAATAAAGAAGAAAGAGAAATTAGAAGATGTGGTTGGCAATAGAAGTAAGGGAAAAAGCAATTCAAATAAACTTAAGAGTTGTACCTGGGTCCCACAATATGCTGTTACATGACCAGAGCTACTTTTAAACTTCCCTGGGTGGTGAATAACCAATTCTCCAGAGGTCACATGTATGCACTGCAATGGAGGAAACTTCATGGCTCCATTTTACATTGCACTGAAATAAACCCTATTATGTCTCTCTTCCCACCATCCCCAAAGAGCTTGACTACAGCACTAACACAGCACATTGCTCTGGTACACATAAGACACTAGAAAAACACTTAGAAATAGAATTCTACCAAGTCAATTATGATTTTTATTTTTTATTTTTTTATTTTTTAAAATATTTTTATTTATTTATTTGACAGAGAGAGATCACAAGTAGGCAGAGAGGTAGGCAGAAAGAGAGAGAGAGAGGGAAGCAGGCTCCCCGCTGAGCAGAGAGCCCGATGTGGGACTCGATCCCAGGACCCTGAGATCATGACCTGAACCGAAGGCAGCGGCTTAACCCACCCAGGCGCCCTAATTATGATTTTTAAAAGGTATTTCTTAAATGGTTCATCTTTAGCATGGAAGTATGTATGTTAGTCAACAACTAGTGATATGGAGAAATAACTGCCAGACTTATGTCATAATAGAAAAAATTAATGTTACATGCCAGGCAAGGTGTTAAGTGCTTTATAAGTATTTATATGTACTTCACCCTCCCAATAACCCTTTGAGGTAGTTACCATCTGAGGCTTGGAGACGCTCACTTACATGCCTGGGGTCACACAGTGTATAAGGAGCAGGATCAGGATTCAAACCCTGGTCCACCTGACTCTTGACTGCTATGGCAGGTCATGTCAACTCTGATTTTGTTTTTACAATGACTCAACATCAGGTATCTGTGCTGTTTATCTACCTGATGAGAATACAAAATTTAAACAAGTATTTACAATGGTGACTATTTTAAGAATTAAAGAAGCACGTTCTCTTCATTAACAGAGCACTTCACTATAATAAGAGTATGTAATGATCACATGAAACCTTCCTGGAAAGTAATGGGAGTTTAACTTTAGTAGATATATAAACATTTCCAGAACAGTTCACATTATGGATAACTTTATTTTGAAAGAAACTTAATTCTTTCACTGTCCAAGAACTCTCAAGGAACCCTGTCTAGAATAGGTACAATTCAAAGCCACTCAACTGAGGTCCGCTTGGCCAAGGGGAGAGGAGAGCAAGCGAGGAACTATCTTCCAAGACAAAAATTAGTCTGTTGTGGGACCCTTAAAATTTGAGTTTCCAGGTAAAAGTCAAGAGAAGGAATGACTTAGTTAAGAATGGGGAGAGTGTGTGGTGAACCATAAGGCTAACAACAGAGGCTAACAAACGCTTACCATGGACAGGGCACTGTGCTAACAGCTCCACATGGGTCACCTCAGTCAATTCTCATGACTTGGGACTTTTACTGTCCCATTGGCAGATAAGAAAAAACAAGTAAGAAAAAGAAAACAAGGAAGAAAAACAACTTGTTTCCAAGGTCTGTATGTGAAAAATACAGGCTATAAACCGAGATTAAAAAAAAAAAAAAAGACTGTGGAATCATTCTTAAGATTTTATTTATTTGACAGAGAGAGAGACAGATCACAAGTAGGCAGAGGAAGAGAGGGAAGCAGGCTCCCCGCTGAGCAGAGAGACTGATGTGGGGCTTGATCCCAGGACCCTGAGATGATGACCAAATGCTGACCAAGATCTGAGTCCAAAATATCCATAAAAACTCTATTTTCCCATAAGATAATTTCTCGAGTATAGGCTCTTTTGGGCAGCAAGAATGAAATAAAATCAATGGTCAGTCCAACCCTTCCACCTTTGTAATACAACAATTATGACATATCTAATTTTAGATATGAAATAATAGTATATAAAATGGCTCACGTGTGTATGATAATTAGTCCCCAAAAGACTTTATTACAACTTGTGCTCGGTACTATTTGACTCTGAGAACTAATGATGGCACAATTCCTATTTATTTACAATGAGAAAGAGGAACTGCTTTTTTCCCCCTCATAAAGAGTAACCATCTTCTCTTTAGCACAACAAAGAACTACTGATTTCTTAATACGGGTATGGCCATGGACAATCAGTTTTATAATATATGGAATCTCTATCAGAAGTTTTTATGGGGAGAGAGCTATTTCTAGTATTGTACGAATCTTTCTATTTAGTCCTTTGAGGGAGATAGGCACAGAATCTCACCCTCAAAAAGCCCACATACTGTTTAACAACATCAAAGGTAAAATAGTATGGAGGCCAAATAACAAAGACAATAATATAACTTATTGTCAACAATTATTATTACAAGTAGTTTAATACCACCTTAGTGATTTTGATTGTTTCTATTTATAAATTATTCCAAATTATCTGTACATACTAAAATTCCATTTATCTGATCTCATGTTAAAATGGCACCTCATCTGAGCTTTAAATTATTCAGTAAAAATTACAAAATTCTAAAAAGTTGAACATGGGATAGAAACGTGAAGAGTATATATGAAATTAGACAAATGAATCCAATAGAATATATTAATGGGTAACCATACTGCAAGCACTTGTTTACTCGCTGACTTAGGCCAACATAGACAAGGAAAGTGCAAGTGCTTTGAAGGCAGGGCCTTTCCCCTGGCGTGGCATGTAGCTACCAACAGAGCCCCCAGAGCAACATATCCCATGGGCTACATAAATAATTGCTGATTCAGAGTCAGAAGTAGCTGGTTATCATTTCTAATAAATATCTGGGAAATAACATTGTGCAGATGTAGTATCCAGGAGACACACACAGCCTATTTAGCCCTTAACTTCTATCAAAAACTAGTGTCTCTGGAACATAAAAACAGTTTCAAAGAGAACATGAAGAATATTCAAAAGGTTTTCTGACTTCTAAATTAGTAATTTGTAAAATATTAGCTTAACAATCATTATGCAAATGACTTTACAAAGTGCAGAGAGCTACTAGACAGTATCAAAGCATTAAAAAAAAAAGATTTATATATTTGGGGGTGGGGGAGGCAGAAAGAGAGGGGGTCTTAAGCAGACTCTGTGCTGAGTGCAGAGCCTGACGTAGAGTTTGATCTCACAACCCTGAGATCATGACCTGAGCCAAAACCAAGAGTTGGACACTTAACTGACTGTGCCACCGAGGCGCCCCAGTATCAAAGCATTCGTAAGGGTAGCAAATCCACATGGAATTTCTTTTGGCAGTCAATTACCTATTATCTAGTCTATGGAGTAAACTACATGCCTCAAAGGCTCCTTTTAGAGAATTCAAGTGAATCAAAAAGAAAAGTGTATTTTGGGACACCTGGCTGGCCTAGTCAGTGGAACATGGGACTCTTGATCTTGGGGTTGTAATTTTGAGCCCTACGATGGTATAGAGATTACTTAAATATAAAAGATTTTTATTTACTTAACAGAGAGAGACACAGCAGAGAGGGAACCCCAAGCAGGGAATGTGAGAGAGGGAGAAGCAGGCTCCCCGTGGAGCAGGGAGCCAGATATGGGGCTCAATCCCAGGACCCTGGGATTGTGACCTGAGCTAAAGGCAGATACTTAATAACTGAGCCACCCAGGCACCCCTAAAAATAAAATCTTTTAAAAAAAAGTGTATTTTAACTACATAGTTTTATGTTATATGTTCTTATATATGTGATAAATATGTATGGATATATTTAAAGAAACTGATACTCTACAGAATACTGAATAAATTCTAATGGATTGATAAGTCAGTTATTACTGGTAATTATAACTATTCGAAAGTCAGACATCATTAAAAAGGTTTTGAAATGTACATAACATATTGTACTTACCAATGGGGGATAAATTGTTAAGTGAAGAAAGAAAAGATTTTAGGTTTTCTTTTATGAACTTTTTAATTTAATTCTACTCAAAACTGTTTTATGATTAAAAGGCACCTTTCTTGATCACAAATACCCATAACAATATTCAAATAAGAGTTTGATTAAAAAAAAATTGCTTTGCAGGAAAAGTAAATCGTGTGTAATTAACACACAAGCCTTTTGGATGGACTTCAGTAGCTTCCAAAGTGACTAACATGCTGAAGGTAAACACCAAGGTTAGACTTTCAGGTAGATAGGTTTATACACGAGAAAACATCATCAAACTGAAGGGGTGTGTTTCCTGTGCCTAAGAACTACGCGAACCAAGAACAAGATACAGTGAAAAATAGTGTTCAAAATCACTCTTAAAGGGGCGCCTGGGTGGCTCAGGTCATGAGCCCAAGGTCCTGGGATAGGCCCCGCACTGGGCTCCCTGCTGGGCAGCAAGCCTGCTTTCCCTCTCTCATTCCCACTGATTGTGTTCCTACTCTCCCTGTCTCTCTGTCAGATAAATAAATAAAATCTTTAAAAAAAAAAAAAAATCTTTTAAAATCACTCTTAACACTTGCCTAGTCCCAGGGAGAATATAAAGCAGCAATGTAAAAACTTGGTTAAGAAGTTTCCTTGGGGGCGCCTGGGTGGCTCAGTGGGTTAAGCCGCAGCCTTCGGCTCAGGTCATGATCTCAGGGTCCTGGGATCGAGTCCCGCATCGGGCTCTCTGCTCAGCGGGGAGCCTGCTTCCCTCTCTCTCTCTCTGCTTGCCTCTCCATTCTACTTGTGATTTCTCTCTGTCAAATAAATAAATAAAATCTTTAAAAAAAAAAAAAAAAAAAAAAAGAAGTTTCCTTGGTACATCCGTGTATCTCAGAAATGTAATGGCATATGAAAAACTACCAAACATTCAAGTTAATGAATTTACCACAAACAGATCAGTCTAATATGCAGTACTGATGACATCACAGGGTATGGGACTGTGATACTCTATCCAAATCTGGAAAAAAATTTGCTGTTCCTTCTCAATGTGATGACAGATGAATGTGAAAATCAACAAATTTACATTAAATGAAAATAATTATATATACTTTATCAAGCCAGAGGATATTTAAGAATAATCACATGTACTAACAGGTGTGTAACTGTCTGGTCAAGAAAATGTCTACAAAAGAAGTTAAAACCTGCCAGGAGGCAAAAAGAATTTTAAGAAAATAAAATTTAAATTCTATTTAGAAAATAAATTTTTATATTTATTAAAAATAAATATTTTATATTATAAATTTATAATTTATAGAATATAGAATATATAAATTTTATATTATAAAATAGTATTTATATAAAAATTTTGTATTTATAAAATAATAAATAAAATAATAAAGAACTTAAAGAAAATCTAAAGGAAATAAGGTGGCAAGCCAAGTTAGTAATCAAATTAAGTTAGGGAAAAAAATCGTATAAAATTAGCAATTTGACATCAGAAAATATGTTCATAAAAAAGCACTCGAAGAGAGAAAGCAGAGACAGTGAAGGCAGACATCTTTTCAAGATAACACCCCTTGTATACTGGCATAAAAGAACAAATCACACTACAGTTAAACACATGCTTTCAGTTCTATAAGGACTTTACTTCAGCGAAATTCACTGACTCATCACAAATTATGAACTAAAATGAAACGGTAGTATTTATGGTAGACAAGTGAAAACTGTAAAAATGGTCAGAACTGAACAGAAATGACTTTTGTGGTTTTCTAAGATTGATCAACTCACAAAATACATGAAAATCTTACTGACAGAACACCAACAAATGCTCTTCTTCTAACAATGATGGACAAAACAAATGGACCGAAAAGTTAACTAGCTGCCAGTGGAATGTTTACTATGTGTTTTTCGAAAATACTTTTTTTGCTCATCAAAGTAATGGCCTTTGTAACAATATTTCTAAATACTGCTATCCTGCCACCCATTTTCCAGAGAAAGACTCATAGTATTCTCTTCTTTGTACCCACAAACTTGGGAGAGCTACCAAGTTTAGTGTAAACTAGTTTCTCAGAGCCAGTGTTTACAAAGGGAGTTTAAGACCAATATGGTCCCATTTCTTATTTGTTCCTTTCCAACAAAAACCCATGAAAGCTTCAAATACTTTTAATCTTGAAGCTTTGTATTCTTTTGATATTCACTGCTAAAAATTCCACTGTTTATTCCTTCCTTTGTGTGTCCTTGATACTTGACGAAGAACTTTTAGAAACCTTTGAAAAAAATGGGATGTATGAGCATCCTCTTCCTTAATTGTTGAACACAGATCAGTAAGCAAGGAAAAGGATGCTAATATTTTATAGTATTTGGCTAAATGTGTATTTCCTTTCAAGAATTCCCCTTGTGTGCTACATAACAAATCTAGAATTAGGAATGTCTAAATGACAGATGATGCGTAACTATAGTAAGCTTTCATAATACATTAGAGAAGCAGATGGGAACTCCCTATACCACCACTATGCGAGTTTTCAGCAAAGCACTGTGTGTCCTGTCCTCCATCTACTACATAGTTCATGGTACAAAGCAGGTAAGGGGACAGGGGGTTGTTGGAAGGGATGGCTATTCCTTCACCATTTTGCTTTTCATGGAGAAGATCCCAAATCAATGTTATATGGAAGCTCGGCTGTATGCTTTTCTCTGGAACTTTCTCCAGTGGGTATGCAACTGCATTTTTACTATGTCAATTGTTTTTCAAAAATCACAGCAGCTTAGTTTGAGTATTCTTTTAAGAGATCAAATGAATAAGGCTAATAATTAGGAAACTGGTCTGTTACTGCACATATTCCCCTCTTTTAAGAAAAGTAGGTTTACAGAGCGCCTGGGTGGCTCAGTGGGTTAAGCTGTTGCCTTTGGCTCAGGTCATGATCTCAGGGTCCTGGGATCGAGTCCCGCATCGGGCTCTCTGCTCAGCAGGGAGCCTGCTTCCTCCTCTCTCTCTCTGCCTGCCTCTCTGCCTACTTGTGATCTCTCTCTGTCAAATAAATAAATAAAATCTTAAAAAAAAAAAAGTAGGTTTACAGTTAAAATTAGAATATTTTGAGTGAATACCATCGATGTTAATAAAAACCCTTGGGCTGTTTTTAGTGTTCCCAGATTAATGGAGAAGAGAGTATAGCACTGGATTACAGCACAAAGCCCTCTTACAGCCTTTGCTAGGAGAATGATTTCTTTCAAATGCCGCAGAACAGCTGATACTATTTCTATAGTACTTCCTTCTAGTTGGTGGAAAGGCATGTTAACTGGGATGCTCAGAATGAGGAAGAATGACTTCCTGACAAATGCTGCTTTTCTTCTTTATGCTTTTAATACTAGAAAACCACTCTGTTCAATGAATGTTGGCACGTCTACT
This sequence comes from Mustela putorius furo, assembly GCF_011764305.1. Classification (NCBI taxonomy): domain Eukaryota; kingdom Metazoa; phylum Chordata; class Mammalia; order Carnivora; family Mustelidae; genus Mustela; species Mustela putorius. The sequence goes on from NW_025421294.1 coordinate 12,714,183, forward strand.
ACATGGAAGCTCTGGGCTAGGCAAGAGACAGAAATACAAAGTGGGAAAAAGAGACAGAAGATAAGTAAGATAGGATCTCTATTCCTCCAGGTGCTTAGTCTAGCACAACAGAGAAAATAGGATGCCATCTCTGTTATAATGAAGTATTTTAATATATCATAAATAGTTGAAAGGATGGAGTGGATATCCACCCTTAATTTTATCTTGGGGAGTCCTGGGGAGATCCACAGAGGTGGTCATACCTAAATAATGTTAAAGGAAAGAACAGGATTGGCAGGCATAGTGTTGATGAAGGCTGAAAGATTTTCTAGACAAAAGATATAACTTTGGTGAAAACAATGTTCTATAAAATACTAAACAGTTTATGATTCTGCTGTTAGAAAACATGAAATAAAATGAAATTAAACAGGTTATTTAAAAACCTATGTGCTGGGGCACCTGGGTGGCTCAGTGGGTTAAAGCCTTTGCTTTTGGCTCAGGTCATGATCCCAGGGTCCTGGGATTGAGCCCCACATCGGGCTCTCTACTCCAAGGAGAGCCTGCTTCCTCCTCTTTCACCCTGCCTGCCTCTCTTGCCTACTTGTAATCTCTGTCTGTCAAATAAATAAAATCTTAAAAAAAAAAAATAAAAGAAATAAAAACCTATGTGCACTTAATTTTCCAAGGCAGGGGGAAGAAGGTACACAGCATTCCTCATGCTGTTGGCACAGAAGTCCCTTTGAGCAGAACGCCTTTGACAGAGTAGTGGTTTTGGGGATATACTATGAGAAATCCGTACTAAATCATCTCTACAGTTCATTCTGGCTCCAGTTAGTATGTCTAAGAAGAATTCAGGGAAGAAACTAATACTGGCTATCTTACTGTCTTAATATAAGACTTCTCAAGCTATCACAAAATTCAGCATGTTTTTAATGCAACTAAGGACCTGAGAATTCAAAATATGGGGGAAAAGATTACTTGACAGCCGGTTTCAGAAATGCGTAAATGAGTAAAATGCGTAAAATCACCTGATACAAACCGAGATGGGGATGTCAGACATTCACACTTTGCCTAGTCTATTAGCAGAGGCCAGAGTTTGTCACTAAGATTTGCCCCTTTCTACTCACTCTCTGCCAAGAGGTCTTGGGTGAAGATGAGACATCAGCCAAAGGAAAAAGAAAAACAAAAAACTAAAACCAAAAAACCCTGACAAGCCATTTTCTCTCATCTCCACATGAATCGAGTAAAGCCCCAGAATATGAAATAAAATAGGGACCTGGGGCACAGTCTTCACTTCACTGCAAACTCCCAGAGCTCTGGCACAGTGGGAGCTCTCTTGTGTCTTTGGCACTGATAGCCGTTTTCCCGGCAGTTACTGGTGGGAAGGCGGTCAGAGCAGAAAGAGCATCAGTACCCGGCAGGAGCAGTGAGACCAATGTGGCCGGAGGAAGCAAAGGCAACAGACAGGGAGGCGGCGCTGTCCAGAGATAGCTACAGGGCAACAGACCAAATGCGTTCAGGAGCCAAGTCAGACCCACACTGGGGAGTTTAAGAAATACTGCGGGGCGTGGCTTGGTGGGGTGTCTTAAGGGTACTGATGGGGGCAACAGCCACTGAAACCAGTAAAATCTGGCTTGTACACATAATCAAACCTAAAAGACTTCTTATTCATGAGAGATGACATAATTTGAAGGATATTATTTCTAGGATAGGGTAGAAACAGAAGTCATACCACACACCTAATTAAAAAGTATGGCACAGTGATAAGGGGGATGAACTCTGGAGCTAGACTGCCTACGTTCAAATCCAAGGTCTGACACTATTAGCTATGGCTTTGGCCCAAGGTATTACCTTCTCTGTACCTCAACTTCCTCACTGTAAAATGGGGATAAAAATACCTACCACGTAATGTCATTAGTAGGATTAAATAAGCTCATGTATATGTAGAATGCCTAAAAGGAAGTTAACCTCCCTAATTTCCTCCTATTAATTATATGATGCACTTTCCTATGCGCCTTTCACAGTTTTAAGCCCTTTGCATCTAGTTCTCATCTAACAGAATTTTAAAGTGAATGTACATGAATGAAGCACTTAAAAAGTGCCAATTACATGGAAGGCACCCAGATAAATTTATCTACTAAAATTACTACTATTATTGTTCATAATAATGATGTTAATTAAAGCTGCACTTTAGGGAGCACCCCCTCTGTACTAGGTACTATGCTAGATGTTGTCCACAGAGTGGCTCTAATTCTCACCACGGCTTCAAGGTGAAACACACCATCCTCATGGTGGGAGCAAAGAAACTCTTACAGAAAGATCAAGTAACTTGACTAAGAATTCATAGTAAGTGGATTTCTGAATTTTAAAACTGGGTTTATCTGGCCTCAAAGTCCCATCCTCCTCCTTGCACACTATGTTGATTCGTATTTTCTTTTAACAATACGTTAGTTGAAAAACAGATGAAAATAGTAAAATACAACTATGTTTTTCTAGTTTCAGGAGGTAACTGCTGTACAAGTCTACCAGGTGGTCTGTTCTCTGTGGGGTGCCAGGAGGGAGGCAGGGGGACAAACAACTATTTGTTTAATATTTGTTCCTGTAAAGTACATACATTCATGTACCCGACTGGAACAAAAATGATAAAATATTAACATTTACTAAATACAGGTGACGTTTTATGGCTGTTCATTATACTATTCTCTAATATTTTCCCTCTGTATTTTTCTATATGGCCAAAATCTTTAAAAATAAGCACATGGTACGAAACTACTACTCTCTACATTGTGGAAGGCTTCAAGAATCAAAGAATAAAAGGACTGGGGAGTTTGGAGATTCAGTCAAGTCCTAACTGCCATTAACCAGGTATGTGATCGTCAGTAATTCACAACCTTTCTGGAATTCCAAAATTTACCAAATCAGATCAGACTACAAGGCAAAACTTCAGGGTCATCCAATGTGAACATTATGACTCATTTATTAATTCCACAATTTACATGCTATAGTCCTAAAAGGGAAATATAGTATCAAAAAATATAAACCTCAACATGACTCCTAAACTCCCTTATTTGTTAAATTTGAAGGGTACCTCCTAATAGTTTATTTGTGCAAATTATTCTTTGCCACTCCTACGATTTAGTTGCTCCCAGTATTTTAAACTGTGAGAATCCTTTCTTAACATAACCAGCACCATTATCAGCAAGGTACACATGTGGACCTGCAGACCCTGTGAAAACTTAGGCTAGAAAATACTAAACAGACTCTGTATACTTGACGGTCACTCTCATAAAAGCAATAAACCTAATTATGAAAAGGGATGAGTATTATATTAAAAGACTCAAAGCTCTCTCAGCGGCACCTGGGTGACTCAGTGGGTTAAGCCTCTGTCTTCGGCTCTGGTCATGATCTCAGTGTCCTGGGATTGAGCCCTGCATCGGGCTCTCTGCTCAGCAGGGAGCCTGCTTCCCCCCTCTCTATCTCCCTACTTCCCCCTCTATCTGCCTGCTTCTCTGCTGACCTGTGATCTCTGTCAAATAAGTAAATAAAAAAACTCTTAAAAAAAAAAAAAAAAGAAAGCTCTCTCAGAAATGTCAAACTGTCAGGACAAACATTCAGAAAGGAGACCACAAAACATAGACTTTTAGGTTGTTTTACATTAGAAACTCCAGTTTTTTTTTTAAATTGAATTAACCACAAATTTTCTTAAAAGATAAAACCATTTTTGCATATTTAAGTGCTATAAGTCAAGAAGATGTGAAGTAGTAGCTAGAAATGATAAATGAAGCATGGATACTTTCTGGCCAAGTCTCGGCTGCACTTGTGACAATGGCCAATCTGCATTCTAATTCCCATGGTTCCAGGGCTCTCTGCAGCCACACAGCCCCTTTTTGTCATTATCCGGTGTCATAATTTCAGAAATGCTTGATCTGTGTCATAAAAATGAGGGTTTGCTTTTCTAAAACAAGGAAAATCTGGGATATGTTAATATTTAATGTGTCATATTGAATACTAACCTGAAAACCCAAACACTGCTAGAATATTTTAATTTTGTATTATTAAAAATTGTGTTTTTTGAGGGGTGCCTGGTAGCTCAGCCTGCTGAGCTCCCAACTCCTGATTTCAGCTCAGGGCATGACTTCAGGGTGGTGGGTTCCAGCCCCATGTCATTGAGCTCTGTGCTCAGCAGGCAATGTGCTTTAAGAATCTCTTTCCCTCTCTTTCCTCTGTCCATCCCCCCACCAGCTTGTGAGCTCCCTCTCTCAAATTAAAAATATATATATATATTTTCAGAGAATGCATGTCATTCATTCAGCAAATTATCATTCCTTACTTATATAATAAAAGTAGACATTACTACAATTTACTTTTTTTTTTTTTTTTAAGATCTACTCTCTTAGATACAATTTATTCTTTAAACTGAAAGCGTGACTAACCTTTGGTTAATTACATCTGGTATTTAGGACACAAGCTTAACATGTTTGGATTAGACAACATAAATATTTTATTTATTTATTTTTTAAAAAGATTTTATTTATTTATTTGACAGAGAAACACAGCGAGAGAGGGAACACACGCAGAAGGACTGTGAGAGAGAGAAGCAGGCTTCCCCCTTAGTAGGGAGCCCGACTCAGGACTTGATCCAAGGATCCTGGCATCATGGCCCCAGAGGAAGGCAGATGCTTAACGACTGAGCCACCCAGGCGCCCCCATATAAACATCTTATATGGAACAAATTCTAATGCCCTTTACTGTATGTTTTTCTATTTTTCAGTTCAGGATTTTAATACAAAACATCATTCCTCAATGGGCTGTACTATTAATCTACAACAGCAGGTATAAATCAATCTGTCATACAGTCTAGCTCCTCTTAAAAAAAATCACTCTCTACTTACATAGTCCAATAAATAAGCGGAAAAAGCTGCAAATGTTTGATGCCTAGCAATAAATTAAGCCAAAACACCACAAATGTGCCAGTAAACTATAAATAATGGTCATGTAAAATTCTCAAATAAAATCTTTTAATTCTGTTACTGGTGTGTTTGCTAGTGTTAATGTTCTCAATCTTTCAACTGATGAGATAACATCTTGTTCATAACTACCAAAAGTACCAAATGGATTACTGTGAAAGAGATATTAGGGTTTCCAACTTGACTTCAGGTATCTCCCCTACAGCCAAGGTGTGATCAAATAATCTCCGTATTATTATTATTCGGGCCCGTATTATTATTATTCTTTAGGTGACTGAGGTCTTCCCACCAGACACTGAGACCAATGTCATATGTTCCTTACGCCTCTTCAGTCATTCCTTGGAATAATTACTTCCCACCCATTTGCCCACCTATTCCCATTCAGTGAGTGTACACATACCCATCTTTTTTTTTTTTTTTTTAATTAACATACAATGTATTATCTGCCCCAGGGGTACAGGTCTGTGAATCATCAGGCTTACACACTTCACAGCACTCACCACAGCACATACCCTCCCCAATACACATACCCATCTTAAAACAAAAACCTTTGGGCCAATCAGTACATTCACAGAAGGTTTTGAAACTTGCAAAGTGCTGAATCATGTTTATGTTTGTTATGTTTTCTACAACTGGTTTTGGAGGCACAAACTTCCTCTATGCATACTAGCCACCATATTTATTTAATCCATTGGATGATGAGATCAGGAGTGAACCTAACTTCTTTGTTCACTGGCTTGGCATAAGCTACCTGTTTGTAGTTTAAAAAAAAAAAAAAAACACCCTAAGAATTACAAAGTGAAACAGAACATTCTAGAATGGAACAACAGGGAAGGAAAAAATCCTTATTCAGTAGGTGGCACTCTTTCCTTTGAAATGTAATTTAGGCGACTATTAATATCAAAGATGTCATCCACCCCCCTACTTATTTTTTGTCATTATGTTATGTTAGTCACCATACAGTATCATTAGCTTTTGATGTAGTGTTCCATGATTCATTGTTTGTGTATAACACCCAGTGCTCCATGCCATATGTTCCCTCCTTAATACCCATCACCAAGCTAACCTAACCCCTCAATGCCCTCCCCTCTGAAACTGTTTTCTGTAATCCATAGTCTCTCATTTGTCTCCCCCTCTGATTTTCCCCACTTAATTTTCCCTTCTTTCTCCTCTAATGTCCTCCATGCTATTCCTTATGTTCCATATATAAGTGAAACCATATGGTAATTATCTTTCTCTGCTTGATTTATTTCAATTAGCATAATCCCCTCCATTTCCATCCATGTCAATGCAAATGGTGGGTATTTATCCTTTCTGATGGCTGAGTAATATTCCATTGTATATATTGACCACATCTCCCTTATCCACTTGTCTGTTGAAGGGCATATCGGCTCCTTCCACAGTTTGGCTATTGTAGACATCGCTGCTATGAACACTGGAGTGCATGTGCCCCCTTCTTTGCACTACATCTGTATCTTTGGGGTAAATAAACAGCAGTGCAGTTTCTGGGTCATAGGATAGCTCTATTTTTAACTTTTTGAGAAAGTGGAACTCTCTCACACTGTTGGTGGGAATGCAAGTTGGTACAGCCACTTTGGAAAAAGAGGTATCACTTTAAAGAAAAGATACATTAATTCTGATATCGTGTTCCAAATATAGTCTGAATTATTACTTTCTGTCTACCTAAATAATGTCTTCCTCATTTAAGCAGAATTCTGGAGGTGTTCATAAATATGCCATTTTTTTTTCACTGTAGCAAAAGCTACAATTTAGAAGAGCCAAATAATTGCATTTATTTTAAAATGGCAGGTTCTGACTTAGCCTAGTATATGCTTCAAAAGACAGTCATTATAAACATTTCTAATTTTAATGAATTCTGTTATAAAAAGAATAATCTGAATGGAAATGGGGCAAAAGACTGTACTTATATAAATTACTATTTTCTTTATTGCTATTTAAGAATGTGGCAGCATCTCTTTTTCATAAGCATGCATGTGAATATTCTCTTTACTTGGAATAACTTTGACTCAATTTATTACCACTCTGGCTGATACTCAACCTTAACATTTTTAAGTTGAAAAATGGGAACAAAGTTAACAATAAAATGTAATTTATCTACTATACAGAAGAAAAAAAAAATAAAATTTGTCTAGTTTTCTTTAGGAATATCTCTTAGTCTCAATGCCCCGTAGTTGCCATCTTATCACTCAAGTTCTAGGATTATCTTTACCTTAGAGAAACTGTCCCAGATACTGCTGTTAGCCTTCCCCACTAGTCACAGCCCCTCTAACTCAGTCTGAGGTTGGGGGTGAGGGATGGATCCCTCCATCCCCACTAAGTAAATAGTACCATTATAATGGTCTCTTACATATCTGTCTCCAACACTTGACTGTGAGGGCAAGAAATGATCCTTGAGGGCAGAAATGGGTCTCAACATGTTCCCCGCCCTAGCAGAAAGCTTGGCATATGAGAGGTACTTAATAATTAAGTCCTCAATAAAGGAACAGGATGATCATTTCCCTCATGCTGTATTTTTCTTAAGGGTAAAGCCCATGTCTTTCTCGATTTCCATTCTAATATTATGGACCTTCTAATGCTTGGCACCTGTACACAGCAGGCTAGGAAGAAGCAATGCCTTTTCAATATAAGCCTCTAGACCAGAAAGATCTCTAGGATGTAAATAAGCTTCACTGAGACCTTTGTTTAAACCAAGTATCCACCATTAGTTCTAGGGACTGCAGAAAGAGGGAAAAGCAGGGATCACTCCTTGTGAAGTGAAAGATTTCATCCCCTGTAAAAGAAGTCAAGAACCATGAGCCTAGACATCTTTCAGTGAAAAAAATTTCCAGTAACTTTGGAGCTTACCCATGACTCTAATTTTGCTAATGCCTGTTGATTTTTCTATGGTTAATAAGAATAACAACAGGTTTTGTGTCTGGGAGGGGAGAGGCAGAAACCATGAGACTATATCTTACTGTGAAGCAAACTCAGAGGGACCTAGCTAAGGGGGCCAGTGAATGGGGTGTGTCCAGGGAAGGGGCAGTGTTGGAACCCCAAATCCAGACTCCTCAAACCAAGGTTCTCCTAGTTTAGGGAGATATAGGTGTCAGGATGCATCTGAAGCCACAGCATAAGCATGAAAAACAGACCATCTATTTCTAGAATGCCAATTTTATTCTAAGATTTGGGAGAGGGAGACAGTGAAAGTTTAGTGTTAATAATACAAAGATGACTAAAACAAAATTCTAAAGAATTAATTAATGTAAACCCGAGGCTATAGTCTTGAGAATCAATTTTGTTCATTATTCCACGTAAGCATTCTTAGGATAGCAGACTGCACGGAACACTCCTGGGTTCTTTCTAACAGAACTGAATGGATGGCCAAAGTGTTCACCAATAAGCTAAAGCAGCTGTTCTCAACCACCTTCCAATCACAATATAATGTTTACATAAACAAGATACAACAAAACTTAAAAAATTGTTTAGAGAGTGTAATTTATCGATGGCACAGCAACTAGCCATATGTAAGCAATAAGTCACCCTCTACCTAAGGCAGAGATAAGATAAACTGCATACCTGGGGTGCCTGGGTGGCTCAGTGGGTTAAGCCTCTGCCTTCAGCTCAGGTCATGATCTCAGGGTTCTGGGATCGAGTCCCGCATCGGGCTCTCTGCTCGGCAGGGAGCCTGCTTCCTCCTTCCTCTCTCTCTGCTTGCCTCTCTGCCTACTTGTGATCTCTCTCTGTCAAATAAATAAAATCTTTAAATAAAACAAAACAAACAAACAAACAAAAGATAAACTGCATACCTGCCAAGTATACGCCACCTCTGTACCACTTTCCATCCAAGAAAGCCTACCAATTATGCAATATATGTAATATTTACAGGAATATTTCTAAATATGTTCTGAAGTATTTTTCTAAAAATATGTAAAAACTTTGATACTTTATTATTACCAAGAAAGTACTCTTGGATCCCCTCCCCAGCTGCATCACTACACCACACCTTCAAAATCAAAATCTGATTGGCCAGACAGGTATGCATGCTGACCACGTTAAAAATGGGACAATGACACTATTTCTATGAGGTAACTACACGTGACAATTAGGAAGGGGTAGAGAAATGTAAGGAACCCCGAGAGGGCTGGGAAAGAAAGCAATCTTCTGAACACTTGGGGCACGGAAAGTCACTTAAAAAAAGGGTTCCTTGTCAGCTGTAGGCAAGTCCATAAAACATGAACAAACTGTGTACATAGACACCATGAAATGGGTTCCAAGCACACTTAAAACACTTATGTTTTGTGAGAACATAATCTCTGTAAGAGCAGGGATTTTTTTGTCTGTTCCATTGCTGGTGTATTCCTAACACTTGGCACACAGCCAGATGTGTTGAGTGAGTGAATGTTTTGCTACATCATGAACTATAATAACTTAAACACAGAGAAAATGCCCTTCTACATATTTCATAACCATGGCAAACTTTTAATCACAGACTGGCTTCCTATTCACCATCCAGTCAAGTGCCCTCCAAGCCTCCTCCTCAAGAAATGTCAGTGTTTCAGAAAAAGCTCGCTACTTGAACAACAAAACCTCCTCTCTCTGCTCCATCTCTTCAGCCTATAAGCATTCTTCCTTCTCCTAGCCTTCTACACAAACTAACCAAATCAATCCTGAAACGCTTCTTTGCCTTTGCTAACCCGTAGGCTTTCTCCCTCTCCATGAGCTTCTCAAGAGGAGCCTGTGCTTCCTCACTTCTCTGTCACTCCCTAATGAAGCACAGTGGCGTTGATGCCCACCACTCCACTAAAACTGCTGGTCAGGAGACCCACACCACCACCCTTGCATTCCTTGCTCAGCGGCACTGCTGCTGCTGACTGTTTTCTCCTTGGACAAAGTCCTCTCTCCTGCCTTTTGGGTGTCATCTGTCTTGTGACATCTCAGGCTCCTTTTGCAGGTTCTCCTCTGCTCAATCGTGGCACTCCTGAGAAGAAGGTATCTGAGCTAGGATTTCCCTATTATTTCAGAGGTCCACATATGAGCCAGGGCCTATCTGTAATAGTTAAAATTGCCCCCCAACAACTCCCCATTCATTCCTCAATCCTCAGCAACTGTGAAAGATTCTGAGCAACCCAGGGTTCAGCTGAGCAAAGGTATCCTTTTTTTTAAAGATTTTATTTATTTGACAGAGAAAAACACAAAAGAAAGAGGGAACGCAATGAGAGAGGGATCACAAGCAGCGGAGTGGGAGAGGGAGAAGCAGGCTTCGCGCTGAGCAGGGAGCCTGATGTGGGGCTCGATCCAGGACCCTGGGATCAGGACCTAGGCTGAAGGCAGACGCTTAACAACTGGGCCACCTAGGCACCCCTGAGCAAAAGTATCCTTACAAACACTCATGAGAAGCCATGAAATTTCAATTACAAAGTTGAAATTATTATAACTGTAATAGATATAAGATTAAGCATATCTTACTTTCCACAAGTTATTTTCTTAAAAGATGTATATAAATAAAACATACCTAATAAAATAACTTTTAGGAATCTGATGCATCATTCTTGCTTTTTTTCTTGGGGGGTGTGTATATGTGTGTGCCAACTTACACTTTTTTAAGAGGCCTTTCTTAAGGCATAGCAGTATTTCTTTTTTCATCTTTTTTCTTCACTGCCTACATCATTTGTACACTAAAAGGTAATCAACAGGCAGCATTTATGAGGCTGTCCTCATATCCAGCATAAGCATGAATACTGTCAAATCCAGGTAGAATGGACAACTACTCCTTTTTTCTCCAAGAGTTTTTCCTGAAATTAGCTACCAGGAGTCAATAGCTAGGGAACACAAGAAATGAATCATCTTCTTACCTCCTCAACTGAGTTCCTAGCACAGTATGCGAGTATGCCAGTAAATATGGACTGAGTTGAAATGATAATGTAAGTTTCTATAAGGAGCACATATGTAAGATTTATAGGTCAGCAAACATGTTACCATTATTTTTAAGAAAACAAAATAAGAGAATAACGTACATTTCTTTCCCTGAAGATTTCATTTTTACCTGAGTGGCATTTCTATAGTTAAACTCAAAGATAATCTCCTTTGTTTGTGGGGGTGGCATAGGATCAGGGAGATTACTGAATTCTCTCAAAGCCATTAAGCTCTTTTAATTATCAAAGAAGATGCCTGCTGAACACAAACTAAAGATCCCACACTTAGTAGGCAGGCATTTGTTAACTTATATTACAGATAAGAACAAACATCAATAGAGAATAAATGGACTAGAATTCATTTAGGCATACCTGTATATTGGATGGTAGCCTTAGAAATTGACATCCTGATTAAACAGGAATAGTCAACAATTAAAATACACCTACTAAAAGAATGCTAAAGTCTGAATTGAGCTCTAATTTAAAACCACTGGACACGAAAACTAGTTATTTTTTTCAGGACTCACAAAGAGCTCTAATAACTACATTTAGGTATAAAGAAGTAAATTCCAAAATGTCTGAAACACGCAAGGCAGCTACCTTAGAGTATGCACTAGGACACTCAAGTGTAAGTTGAGGAGGGAGTGTGTGCACATACGGCAGAGAGTCAGACTTTTCACTGTGCCCCTTCCTGATTCACTTCCTTGGGGAGGCTAACTGTTCTGAGGTATTCCCACCATCTGTAAATTGGGAATAATGGCTGTGTCCCAGAGTGTGGGAGAGAGAAGTCTGTGTGTGCACTCTCTGAAGGGTGAGGATTCCACAGTATTAATGATGACCACTTTCAATGCACATGTGCCCCAAGCACATCTCCCATTCTATGGACAAAGTTCTATGTATTAAGGAATTCAACTACATTTGCAGCCTGGAGCCTACTCTCTTCTCTAGCAAAGCAAACAATGAAGTCTAAATTTATTTGTGTTCACAGCTGGCCTTATTTTATAAGAACTTCACGTCACAATCAAAAATGTTAACGTGGTTTACTGATGCTTCCTGTGTATTTTGGAAGACGTAAACATAATTTAAAAGTCACCACCAGATATGATTTTTACTTCAATAAAAGCCAAGACAAGGAAATAAATAACGGATAATAATCTGTGTGCTATTGTAACTCAAACCTATCCTGATTTAGTATGTATTTTTATATATATCATATATATATACATACACACACACACACATACATATATATACACATCGTGTGTGTGTGTGTGTAAAAGATTATTTAAAGCTTAAAGGCATAGTCAAATTATGATGGTTCACAGCCAGGCTTCACTGCCTAGCTACCTGCCAAGTTACCTCATCTCTCAGAGTGTCTGCTTTCTCACTTGTAAAATGGAATAAAACTGCACTTTATAAGGACAGTGCAAGGCTTAAGTGAGAGAAACTATATAATGCACCCAGTGGACCAGGCATGGAGGAAGCAAATTATTATTGTTCTTTCCAGTGAGACCAGCACACAGGAGTAAGGGGCTGAACTATAATGAGCTGAGGGAACTCAGCACTGGCCAGCCACTGCAGCCTAGCACTCCAGGGCTCTGCTCAACCCTGTTGGTATAATGCCACTGTGATATTTAGAGAGGCAAGTGCTTGCACTCTGGAATTCTAGAGTGCTGGGATCATAAATCCTAGTGCATTATTTCTACCCTTTGAGAGTACTTTCATATACAATATCTCATGTGATCTTCTCCAATTCTGGACGTAGGGAAGGTATTACTTCCAATTCACAGATGAGGACAAAGTCAAAGAGGTTGGAGTACTTGAGTCAATCTCTTGCAAAGTTAAGAAGACAGTACTGAGGACAGGCCAGATGGTGTGAGCCAATGCTAATACTTCATCTACCACAATCAGCTCCTGGACAGCAGGTCAAATACCTTTCAGTTAAAGACTCGTGAAAATTCCCTATACAATACCTGAAACGGGAAAGAAGGAATCAGATGTGTCCATAAGAAATTCTTGAATTTGAACTGCAATTTAATTAGGCTTTTAATTTTAACTGAAATAGGGAAGAAAGTCCAAGTTTTCTATCAGAATAATTTTGATTTTCAAAGTATTTTCCACATTTTCTCACCTTTAAGTTGGGCTATTTGATTCCTGAGAGGTCAAAGAAGTGTCATGGAATTCATTTGTTCCAAATTTTTTACATTAGTCCTACATAAGCAATTGTTAAGTATCTTGAAAAAGACTAGAATATTCAAAGTTGTTTTTAATGTTTAAAGTTCTAAGAGAAAGAGTTAATGACTCCAAGTATCATTTAATAAATGCAGAAGTGAATATGCTACCAGTTTTTTGAAAGGGTAGTCCAAAGCCCCACTGACAGTCCAATTAAACTTGAATTACAAAATGAACAATTAGGAAAACATTAAGTTACAAATCAGGGGTTAACAAAAAATTAAGGCCTGAGTCTTCTGTGGTCCACCTCCCTCTGTCAGAGTCTAACTACCTTGTAATAAATACGCCTGATTTAAGTTTTGTAGTTCACTGGTTGTAAAGATTGACTCTAGCTGATGGGGCTACAGTGCCACCAGTAATGGTCCCTTCTTTTCTCCATCCACCCATTCCTGATCTAGTCTCCTAAAAAAGTTCCACTGGTGACTTCTATGCTCCAGCAAGGCAGAACAATAGGTCAGGTCAATATCCTGAGTGAGTATTATCCAAAAGCAACTGTGTTATCTGTAGTATCTTGAACTAGGGCAAGGAGTCCACCTCAGCCTCAGCTGCATCAGAGCAGAGAACCCCTCTTTGCCCAGGATCCAGGGTGAGACCCAGTGATGTTTCCTTCCCAGCCTTATAGGAGAGACCCCAAAATAACTACTGGGTTGCTGGGCAGAAAATGAAAGCCACAACAGCTAAGAGTGCTGACTTCACAATTTCCTCCACGACACATAATCCTGGAGGAGTGGTGGTGATGGCTGTCAGGTCTTCACAGTGTCCAAACCCCAGATTCTTACACATCAGTCTAAAAACCCAGGATTTTATCCCATTTTCACAGGTAAAAGTGCTGTTGAAGAAAGAGCTGGAATGGTGAAATTATAAAATTTCCAAGGATATCTTCATGGTTAATGGAAAGAAGACAGAATATTGTATTTTAAAAGATTCGTTTCAGGTGGCTGACAATGCATATGGAAAACCTGAACATTTAAAATATATCCCTTAAGCAGAATCTTTTTACAAAACGTAAGTGCTATTACCAATGTTTTTGATGCAGGCAATCTCCTTTAGTACACTTAAAAAAAAAAAAAAATCAATCCTAGATTAGGTTTTTTTTTTTTTAATCAATTAACATGTACTTTTCTAGGTCTTTGAGCTAAATTCTGTGACAGCTAAAAATAATCTGACTGCAGCGAATATAAAATGTAGCTCCTGTGCTCAAAGTAACATAATAGGGCAGAAGTAACTCAACAGCATGAGGACAGAAAATCAGCCTAAGAGTAAAAGTATGGGATAAGCAACTCAAAGCATAGAGCAGATTGATTGCAAAGGCAAACCCTATCAATGCTCAATAAATGATTTTTAAGATTTATTTTTAATAAACAACTGAGAAATACATGAAAATGTATGAATGCAATGGCATTATAGGAAACTCGCCATAGCAAAGAACTTAGTTCTTACTGAAGACCTTGTAATATCAAGTCCCAGAACAACTTGTCAGCATGAGTGAAAAGGCAAGAACTACATGTGTGTTGGGGGCTGAGGGAGGGGTGAGGGATGTATATGTGTTACAGGCGGAGACTATGAAACACAGACAGAACTCAGAAAAAATAATTTCATCTTGGTTCAGTGTATGGTCAACCATATTATCTACTCAGATAAGAAATTTCTACTAATTTATTTTTAGTAATTAAAACCTGCAACATTCACTATTTTAGCGAACCTTCACTAAGAATAAAGCATTATATTACACAATGTAATTCTGAGCACATTTCTTTATCAAGCTGCTTTATTTAGAGATAAGCTGACTTCAGACACTAATGGTTTTCTACCAGGAAGTAAGCGGGAGAAAAGAAAGCAAGAAGTTCTTGAGCATAAACCTTTTCTCTTTGGTGCCAAAACTGCCTTTATGGATCTAAGCCCCAAGAGGGAAGGCTTTGTTCTCATGCATCTTTGGCACTATTTAAAACTCCTAGCAAATCCTCTTGCAGTGGAGGGAATGTTCCACCATGCACTTATAAAACTGAAGGATGAGTTCAGTTTGCATTGTGCAAATGACAGTCTTACCTGCCTTATCAGTGGTAACAAAAACTATCGCGAGTTATCATAATCAGTCACAATAAGCTAGAAGAATGGTGCTAATGCGATAGAGACTAAAAGAACTTGCTCTGCTTCTCATCACAGCTATGTCTGTGAATAAATCAGGTGTGTGTAGCATGTAATAAGTGCTCCCAGATGTGTGAATAACTGATCCCAACATTCAGAACTAAGTGTATATAGGCTGTGATGGAAACAGAAAGGGTCAAGTATTCTTCACGACCAGGAATCTAAGACAAACAATATTAGTGTTGGATGTGCTCAGCAATGAATTAGAAGCAGCTTTAGTTCTGTGTATGAAGAACAGCAATGGGCCAGAGAGTTTTCTGTGGATATGCTTCAAGTTGGTACAATCATAATGAGTAAGTCAGTTAAAAAGTCCTATTCTACATCTACTTGAAAGTCAAATTTTTCTATAACCTGAGCCCCAAATTCTTAGATAAAAAAAATTCACAGTGAAATTCATACTTACTAGGAACTGCCAACTCGTTTCAAAGTATGTGAAAATAACCCCACCCAATACAATTAAATTTGAATTTTCACAATTAGGAAACAATACAACTAAGTGTTCATCAAAGAGCACATTTTAAAGTTTTAAGTAAAAAGGAAATTATGTATGCATATAGCCATTTATGGGAAGAACTTTATAAACACAGGAAAAAGTCCAAGGAGAGCTTTGCTTATTAGAGGTTACCCCAGGTATATCCATCCTTATACAACTAAAGCTGAAGTAAAGAAAGACAATTTTTAACACTATAGTTATAAAAACGAGGCTTATTTTTTTTTACGATTTTATTTATTTGTCAGTGAGAGAAAGCACAAGCAGGGGGAGCAGCAGCAGGAGAGGGAAAAGCAGTTTCCCCGCAGAGCAGGGTTCTGATGTGGGGCTCAATTCCATGATCCCAGGATCATGACTTGAGCCAAAGGCAGCCAGTTAACAAACTGAGCCACCCAGGTGCCTCCCAAAATTAGATTTAAAGTTATTTTCAAAATTCCGCTCTAACAGAATCTGTTAAACACAAACATGCTAACTACTCTGTCCTAATTTCTCTCCACTTTGCAAAATACTATTCTTCCAGTATAGTTATAGGCTTTAAAAAAGTAAGTATTTTCTCTTCATTTAATGTCACTTAACAAACATGATTTCTTGTTTCTGAGCTTTCATCAATTCTCCTTTGTATTTCTCTTTAGAGCCGATATCCAGGTTTAAAATTCCAAGAGTCTGTAAGTTCAAAAAACTAAATGTTTCAATAATTATTACTAAAGATATATGTAAGATGTAATTTTCAAATTAAATTAATGGAAAGTTGCTAGAACTTTAAGGGAACTAAGAGATTATGTAAGTCAACCTCTTCTTTTCACAGGTGAGAAAACCCAGGAGACCAGCCTTATGTCCTCACAAAGTGATGAGATCCCTGATCTATGTAGTACCAATGATATGCTTTATCCCTCAACACATAGTTTTGAAAGTTGTGTTTTCTATTATTTTAGCAAATAATTTCAAAATAATGAAGAAAATAAACTGCTCTCAAGATAATGTATAATCTATACACACTACTTTTGCTAAACTAATGGCAACTGGTAAGGTAACCCTAAGTCTCTTAATTTCATCCTCATCTGCACAAAGTATTAGTGAGTCTTCAGTTACTTGCAGTAAAATTATTGACAGTTAATGTTTACTGAGTAGTCTTCTGGGTCAAAAATCATGCTTCATTATTTCATCTGATCACTCCACTCACACCATTTTTGAGGTAGGACATTTGAAGTTCAGAATAAGTGACTTGCCCAAAGTCCAGCAGTATTAAGTGGCTAACAGGCCTGACTCTCAGGATGCAGGTTCCCAATCACTACACTGAGCCATCTCCAAAATATAAACGTGCAGTTCCAAAACCACATTCAGAATCAAAGTGGATGGCATTTGTTTTACAGGAGAACACTTCCCAATCTGTGAACCTCTGAAACTGTGGGAGCTGTTGGCAGTGCAAAGAGCCACAGCTCCCAGACCTGTGGCTACAGACTATCTCACACCAGCTCTGATGTAACTCCTTTGGGTCTCCTAACCCAATTCCCAGCAACCTGTGATTACCTGTCAAACTACAAAAGCTTTTTATTTTGTCCTAAAAACAAAGATCTAAGGATCCGCCAGTAGGAGCAATACGGAAGCAGAGAGCATGACTCTCTGGACAGAGACAGAAATCTTGTTCCCAGCTTCATTCCTGAGCCCCAGCTACACTCTGCTCTCCACCCAGACAAAGCTATCTGAATTATATTTGCAGTTCTCCGGATCAGCAGAGAGGGCTTGCCCTCCCAAGCTCTGTCACCCCAGCCATGAAACCTTCCTGCAAGCCCCTTTCACCTGCTTAACAACTCTGCATTCTTTGGGACTTGCCACAGAATTTCCATTTCCCAGAATACCCTCCCTATACTGCCCCACTCCTGGCTAAGGCCTGCACACTCCTTGTCACCAGTACACTGTTACCTTGTTAAAGTCCTTCATACCTAGGCTTCATTCCTGCTAGCTCACAGCAGTCACTCAAAGTGCTCCTGAAGGCACAGGCAGTGGCACCCTCAGGGGGGTAAGAGCACTGGCAATGGGCATTCGCCCTGGCATGTTTACTACTCTGCCCTTTGGGTTCTCTACAGAGAGTACAGACCAGACAAAAAGAGATTTCAAGTGATCCCACAACTGACATGCCTATCTTCTACAGCCCATCAGCTTCCTGGAACCTTGCCTGAGGAGGCCCGGAAGCTGATATAAACCTTGTGATGATGTGCCCACAACACAGTCAAACCCTGTGCTTGAAGCATTTGAGCATGTTTGTTCTCTGACTGGAGATGGTCTTGGATTATTTCCAAAGACAGCAATACGTTGTGTGGCACCAAAATATTTTCCTGATATTGCACCTTTGAAATTTTAGTACAAATAGAAAAATCTGACTTGTTTTTTAATAATATATACTTTATAAACAACTCTGTAAACACTACTGTTCAGTGAGACATGACCATGCACATGCAGTGACAGAGGCAAAACCGAAGAGGTTTAAAAGTGGCAAATCTAATTCAGATACTGAAGAACTCAAAACCAAAGAGTTCAGCAGTAATGAGTTCCCAATACAGTAATGACTTCTGCAAATAGCCACATTTATATTTAGTAAAATGCCAATAATTCTTTATGGCAAAGAGAATAAAAACATATTTAAAAGCATCTCACAATGGAAATAAAATGAGTATTCCAGATAGGGGAAATGGCACACTGAGAAAAAAGAGGGGCGAGCTGGGAAAACAGTAATATGAGCATGGATGAATACGGATGTCTGGAGGAGGATGCCCTGAAAGGGGAGTGAAGAGGGGAGCAGAGCTGGTCACTAGAGGCTTCTGAGCTACAATAAAGAGTCTGGACTTCATTCAAAGGATGAAGGAAAGTTTCATGGACAGAAGTGTCACGGTCCGACCTGCACTGTAGAAGCCCCACTCTAACCACAGTGTAGGGAAAAGACAGGAAGACATGTCTAAAAGCAGTATGACGGTACAAAGGTATGAAGAAAGCTTTCCAAGAACTAGGATGAGGTGACAGAGGTGTGACCCTGCGTTAGCAGCTACGGTGTAGATTCCAAAGCCAGCAGAGAACTGGGAACACTAGAACTAGAGACTGCCTGGATGCTGAGGCTGAAAAAGCCAGTAGAGTAAGAGTGCAGTAATTAGGGGGATGGTGGCAGGAATTAACAGGCATCTCAAACAACCTGGAGGTCTGAGGGAGAGGATGGGAAGGCTGGGGAGGACAGAGGTTCAGTTTGGACAGGTGGCAACTGCAATGCCTGCCAGAGCTGTACCTTCGAGAGAAACTAACCCGGAGGCAGTTGGATGCGGGGTTTTGCCACTGAGGCTAAGACATTTCAAGAACCAAAATATTAATGAGTCAGCAAACATATAGTTAACAGTCTCGTGATATATTCTTTCTCTTTAGTCAATGGCTTTCTTTTAATTTTTGTACAAAACTTGAAATGTGGCTATTCAGGAGTTTAGGCTCCTGGTGTTAAGAAAAGGATCTGGAATAAAGAAATGTATTTTGGGGGGGGGGGTTGCCTGGGTAGCTCAGTCGTTAAGCATCTGCCTTCGGCTCAGGTCACAATCCCAGGGTCCTGAGATCAAACCCCGCATCAGGCTCTCTGCTTGGCGGGAGGCCTGCTTCTCCCTTTCCGACTCCCTCTGCTGTGTTCCCTCTCACACTGTGTCTCTCCCTGTCAAATAAATAAATAAAATCTTTATTTAAAAAAAAAAAAGAAATGCATTTGCGAACTTCCAAATGCTTGAAAATTTAGTGTATGATAAAGGGGATATTTTTTGTCAATTAACAGTGCTAGAACACCTAATCATTTGGAAAAAATAAAGTTAGAGCCTCTTCTGTACCCCTTAAATTTCAGATGGATCAGAGGTTAAAGTATTTCTTTTAAATACATAAAATTAGGGGTGCCTGAGTGGCTCAGCTGATTAAGTGTCCAACTCTTGGTTTGAGATCAGGTTGTGATCTCAGGGTAGTGAGATCAAGCCCTGCATCAGGCTCCACGCTCAGTATGGAGTCTGCTTGAGATTCTCTCTCCCTCTCCCTCTACCCACTGCATGTGCTCTCTCTCTCTCACTCAAATAAATACATATAAATATATTTTTAAATACATAAAAATATTAGAAAACATTGGCGAATTGTGATACTTCTGCAATGAAGAATAATCATAGCTATTACTTACACAGGGTTTCCCATTCACCAAGCACTGTTTGAAGAACTATACAAAGATGATGTCTATGCAACAACTATGAAGCAGTATCTTCATATCACAGTTAAGAAAACTGAAGTGAACTGCCTGATTACCCTACCTGATAGTGGGGAAACTCTGATTAGAATTCACGTGTCTGTACTCTTAGATACTATGCAGCACTGCATCTCTAGGCCATTATATAAGACCTAAACAGAAATAATGAAAAGAAAGAACTGAAATTTGAAAAAATAATTAAAGTTTCTCTATGGAAAAATACTGTAACTGAAATTCATAACTCACAACAGAAGTGGAGGAAAACAAATGCAATATATCTCAGAGCTAAAATTATAATATACCAAGGATGATTACAAACCAGTAAGAAAAAAACCAAACAATTCTTACCCATGTGTGAAAGGAAATACACCAAAAAATATGAAGCTGATGATAAACAGGACAAGTTGTACAATGATGCTAAAAAGCTAACAAACAAATTAGAATAAGAAACCATCTTTCATCCACCAAACTGGCAAAAAATTAAAGACTAATGATATGCAATGTTGGCCAAAATGTGGGGCCATGGGCACTCTTACATACTATGAGGTAAATATAAACTGGTAGAGTGTTTGACAGGGCGCTTCAGCTACACAATCAAATTTTAAATAAGCATGTCCTTTGACTCAGCAATTCCACTTCTGAATATTTGTTTTACAGAACTATAAGCACAAATTTATGAAAATGTATACACAATGGTTGTCACTGAAACTTAATTTACAAATTCAAAAACAAACTATATAAATGTCTAAAAATAGGAAACTGGCTAACATGACATACATAAGATGGAGTATTATTCAGTCATTAAAAGACTCTGTGTTTATCATGATAACAAAATATTGTCAAGAAAAAAGCAAAGGATAGTCTACAATGTACAGTCCTTTTTGTTAAATGATAAAGATACAATTTTTAAAAAAATAAATTATTCTGTTACTTTCAAAAGGACTGTATAAGAATTTTATTAATGAAGTTTAATACTATAAATTCTGAATCCCAGAAACATTAGGACCTCATATAACAGCCTGGAGATGTCAGCGTACCAGAGTAATTGAAACATATTTTCAAAATTCAAACACTAAAACTTTTTCAGGAATCTTAATATCTACATTAATCGGCCACATCTTTTATGAAATCGAAGTTTCAATAAATACACAAGAAGAATTTAAGAATACTAACAGAAATCCAAAAAATAAGAGATGTAGCCAATTTATTATCTTAAAGGAGAAAAAAGAAATGTGAAATGTCTGTTCCAAAACACTTATCATCTTAGCACATACAGACATGACGAATGTTTTTGCAAGTAATTAAACCAAAAACCTTGCAGTCATCAAGTAAATTGATCAATGTTACAGAGTTGGAGTTTACTGCCTGACTCTTCACAGCCTCACTAAGAAAAAGGTCAGTGTATACCAGGGGTGGTGATTAATAAGTATCCTAAGGAAACTACAGGGTATAAAATGGCTCAGGCCAAGAAATAAAGCAAAATAGATTTTCCCATATAGACAATCCACATGGCATTTCTAATGAGTACCCTCCAATTTTACGCAATTCTAAAGAACACTTCATTTATTCAGTATCATCAAGGCCATAAGACTATCTCTTCTAGGTAACTTAGAAGGTTACCACTTTAAGGATCAAAATACATTCTACAACTATCTTGAATGGATATCTTGCTTAAAATATAATAAGCCTTCTAGCTCAGTTCAGTGAGTAGACAGAAACAAAGCCTTGTAATAGTAAGCCACACTCACCATTATAAAAACAATCCTGATCACACTCACTCTATCTACATAAGGAAATTGGTACTCAAAAAGTAATGTGGGAAGTCCTGCTATTTAATAAATTTATAATCTGAGAAGCCATCCAGATATGTGGAAATGAATGTTCTCACATCAGGTGTGAGACACATCTGTGTCCTCTGACACCAAGGCTATGATGTCCTCTTCTCCCTCCCTCTCTCCTCTTACGGTCAAGTTTCTCTCTACGCTGCGGCCATCAGGGAACCTGTCTCTTCCTCATACTGCTAGTCTAATTGGCTGCTTTTGATTGCAGTGTGTTGGGGATACCAAATGGATAAGACTACAAGAATAATATCTTAAATAAGTGTCAGTGAATTCTGAGCCAATGCCCTTGAACTTTTGTTAAGCATAAAATCAAAGAACTTCAAAGGACAGATTTTGTTACAGGCCCTCTGGCAGCTGAGAGCCTTTTTTCCTTAGTTCTTAGTGCTAAACCATGTTCTAGATAAGGCAGGCTGTAAGATTTAGTTACCACCAGTAAACTTTAAAGTGTTTTCTGTTACGTGGGCAATTGGCTCCTAAGATTTCATACGGTATTTGCTTAGCAAATCTTTTCTTAAAAGCAAACGTGAACTTCTATTTACTCTAAGATGAATTAATAACAAATTAATAAATTTCGCATGACAGTAGGGTTATTGGGACAAGAACTCCATAAGTAGTATTTTAAGTTTACATTATAAGTACTTGAAAGAGGAACAATTACATTAATGCATAACACCTTTTTGAGTATATTTATACTTAAGATGTAAATACACTCAAAAAATAAATACTTAAGAGACAAGAACTCTAAAATGGCATCTTAAGTTTACATAACATTCTGAGAATTTGAAAAAATGAGTCATTACATTAATGCATAACACCTTTATGTGTATATTTATGTATCTATGAATATGAACATGATTACAAATACCATATATACATAAATATACATACACACCCATTTTCATCTCCCTAGTAAGTGCAAAAGAATTACATACAGATAGTAAACTCCTCCAACCTATAGCAGATTATCACACAGTATAGCAGTCTCCCCTTATCCACTAGGGACACACTGCAAGACCCCAGGTGATGCCTGAAACCACAGACAGTTCTGAATCCTATATATACAATGTTTTTTCCTATACATACATACCTATGATAAAGTTTAATTAATTAAATTTAATTAATAAATTAGGCACAGTAAATGAGTAACAATAACTGATAAAATAGAACAATTATTGCAATATATTTTTAAGAAGTTATATGAACATGGTCTCTCTCAAAAGCTTGCTGTACCGGTCTCTCAAAATCTTACTGTACTATATTCACCCTTATGATGATGTAACATGATAAAATGGCTACACAATGACATGAAGTGAATGGTGTAGGCATTGTGATGAAGCATTAAGCTACCAGTGAGTTTCTGATGACAGTGTCAATAGGAGGATCATCTGCTTTCAGACCGTGACTGACTGCAGGTAGCCAAAACCTCAGAAAGTGAAACCATGGAAAGGGGAGGCAGGGACTACTATATAGCTATTTCCTTCATGCCACATTAAGCTGTCCTACCTCACTCACAGCACCTGGCATGTCTTATAGTCCAGATACCTCCCAAAGAATCTATCACAAACTGAGACTTAGGGCATATCAATCATCTAGGCTTTTGCTGTTTAATCCTGTCTCAGTTAGGTCCTAGACAAGTCTAACCAAAGGTGAAGAACAAACGATCTATGAGGTTGAGCTTGTCATGGCATTATTATCCTTACACATTTATTCCACAAATATTTACCAACAGGCTACTCTGGGCCAGGCATTTTGCTAGGTGCTGGGTTGCTATCCAGCCACACAGGCACCGCCCACTCAGGTCTTAAAGTCTTCTGGAGAAGATAGTAATTTATCAGATGAGATAACAAATGTAAAATCACAACACTGAGAGTAAGGACACTGTGCTATGAAGCCAGTCTGGGAGATGAGGGAAGAAAAGCTTCCCTGAGGAACTAACAGTGAGCTAAGATTTGAACAATGAAGTGCTGACTTGGGACTGGGGAAAAGTGTTCCCGGCAGAGGGAGCATGCAGTGCATGCCAAGGCCCGATGGCAGGAGGTAGTGTGCTGACTTTGAGGAAATGAAAGAAGGCAGTCTTGCAGAGAACAAGGGCAAGTGTGATCTGAGATGGGCCTAGAGAGGCACGCAGGGGCCAGACAGGGCAGGGACTGGGTAGGGCATGTTAAGGATTCTCTAGTCTTTAACCAAAGGGCAAGCTTTGGAACGTTTTTAGACTTAATCTTATTTGCATTTCTAGAGGAACATTGTTATAATCAGATTAACACTTTAAAATGATCACTCTGGTCATATAATATGGAGGACAGACTGGAAGGGAGAAAGCAGGATACAGGAAACAAGTCAGGAGGCTTGCAAGAAAGAGATCTTGCAAGCCTGGAAAGTGAAAGAGTCCAAGAAAGAGATCATACAAGCCTGGCCTAGGAATGTGGCAAGAGGCCAAATCCCTAGCCTCTGATGGTGGACTAAATACAAGGAGTGCTCAAGGATAACTCCTTGGTTCTGGTTTTGCTGTCTCACGAGCAAAGAATACAATAGTAGGACAAAGTACAGGGAAAACCCTGAATTTGATTTTAGATACCTGAGTATGGCTATGTCACACAGATAGATGTAGGTCTGGAGTTTAGGAGAGGTCATGGCTAGGAAAACAAATTCTGCAATCACTTGTGAATGGTCAATAACTATCTAAAGGCATTAATGGTGGGAATGGAGAAGACAGAATGACAAAAGCCCTGGGATCACCCTAAGGATCTCTTAATATTTACATTCAAGTGGGTGATGATGGGCCACTAAAGAAAAACTGCTAAGGTCAAAAAGAAAATCAGGAGTGCCTAGGTCGCTCAGTCAGTTAAGCGTCTGCCTTCAGCTCAGGTCATGATCCCAGAGTACTGAGATCAAATCCTGCATTGGGCTCCCGGCTCAGCAGGAAGCCTGCTTCTCCCTCTCCTCCCTGCTTCTGCTCTATCTCACTATCTCTCTCTTTCAAATAAAAAAAAAATAAATAAAATCTTAAAAAAAAAAAAAGGAAAGAAAATCAGAAGGGTTACCCATTAGCCCAAATAATGAGTCATTTCAAATATTAGAAACTCATTTTAAGCATGGCTCTAATTACTATGAAACTATACTTAGCTATTAAACTAAGTATGTTAAGTTTTATGTTATATAAAAGCAGTCTATATTATCAACCACTGATTGCTAAATACCACCTACTGCAACTATGTATCAACATAAGAAACAGATCTTGCCTTCAAAACTTGCCTTAAACTAGACCATGGTTAAAATCACATCAAAGTAAATTATTGTGATCTTCAGATATGGTAATATAAAAATTACCTCTTCAGGAAAATTAATTCATCCTAACATTTATGGGCACCTAATATCCATGGGTGTCAGACACTAGTCTAGGTACTAGGCAGTAGTATAAATAGTAAAACAGAGTTTCTCATTTGCTAACAACTGATTTTTAGTATTAGAATGCTGTAGAACAGTTGAAGATTTGATAATTTGTCAGTTAAGTGACTATTTAGGCAATAACAAAAGGTAATGATCATGTCTATTTGTTAAGAGTAAAGTCTCCACCCAGTATCTACTATCTCCTTACTCCATATCCACTCACCATCATTATACTTTCATGTGATAAACTTAGTTAATGCACGAACTACAGCACTGTGTAAGCTTCCTCCAGTCTTCAAGAGGTCTGATGCCTCAATAATTCCTGGGTGTCAGGCTATACTCAGAAATATATACTTGGTGGGTATTAATAACATAACAGTTTTTGGCACTCTATGACAACTCAATCTATTAAACCAAACTAACCAGACTGGTATTCCAAGGGACTCAATCATTAACAATACAGAACTCCCTTGCATACCTAAACATACCTAAACCAATTGTGACATGCCAGAGAGTAAATGAAGATAAGTATTATTTTTATTATCTTACATTCAAGAGCTATGTGACATTTCCTAACTTTTCTTTTTTTTTTTTTTTAAGATTTTATTTATTTATTTGTCAGAGAGGGAGAGCCAAGCAGAGGGAGCAGCAGGCAGAGAAACAGCCACCTAGGCATCCCCTAACATTGTTTTCTTAACTAGCAGAGTTGCTGTTACTAATAATGAAGACTAAGTTTTAAAACCACCATTGGTCTATGTTGAGTTTCTTGCTCTCCATACCCCCTTTTAATGTTCTCTTTCAAGAAAGGAAAAAAAAAAAAATCACATTTGAACTTGCAGTTCTGTACATATTCCTCTTAAGAGTATAGACAGAAATTGTTTGAAACTAATCTATATCTAGATTGCTTTTTCCATTACTCTGGAAATGGAAAAACTACGGCCCATACCTGTCCTAAGAAAGGCAAAAGAGACCAAAGGAAAGGAGCCAAAACTATGAGAACAAATATACAAGCACAAAGAACAAAGTCACCACCCTTGACTACTAACCTGCAAGGCCAGTTAATTCCTCAATAAGTTAGGGAGATACCACTGTATTCACTACACAACTATAGTGTGAAAGGCTGTGCATGAGACTCAAAGCACTAGTTTTTAAACTGGGAATATCTCTGTATTTCCATCTCTCTTAAAGCACTTAATATAGTACTGTTAAACATGTTCATACTAGACCCCTACCAAAAGAAACAGCAGCCATGCATCAATAATCTTTTTCTCTACCACTCAGACCATCATCATATAGAGATTTGTAAACCTTGGATGAATGAAATAAAAAACAAAGGAGCAAGATACCACTATACTGAAACAGCTTCTTTCCATGTGTGATGATTAAGATTCATGAGTAACATTAACTTTACCTTATTTCCCTCCACTTATAATAAAGCACAAAATAAAAAAAAAATCTAACACTCAGCCTAAATCAATTTTTCTCCTTGCCTAACACAGGTGATTTAAGTACAGTCTACTTGTATTACACATACAAGGCCAGGTTATAGAAAGCTATGCAATATATACATATAAAGGAACAAATATATTGGCAATGGCACTGGGTAGAGGCCTATCCATTGTTTATTATGAGTCCTGCAGAGCAAATTCTTCCTAAAAAATTATCAATTAATTTAATTATTAATTTGGAAAAATAAAACCAGCACAGATGGTATAAAGAAATGAACTATGGAGTCAGAAAGACATAGTTCTATCTTCTAGTTATGTGATCACAGGGCTTCAGCATCACAAATGAGTTTCCCTCTCTTGAAAACAGAAATTATAATATTGGCCTTAGAGGGCTGTAGTGATAATGAAATGAGATACTACATATAATTGGCCTAACCTGCAGAAGGCAAGAAAGGTGACTACATAAACGGAATCCAAACATATCTGTAAACTCAATGAACATATTTTAGCCAGGGCTAAAATCCACTTACAATCTTGCTATAAGAAGAGCACCTGACTAATCTCATTGTTTTGCAACATTTACTTTAATTCTGTTCCTGATTACTTCTTTCGTGCTTAAAAATGTTCTTAAAATGGGGCGCCTGGGCGGCTCAGTGGGTTAAGCCTCTGCCTTCAGCTCAGGTCATGATCTCTGGGTCCTGGGATCGAGCCCTGCATCAGGCTCTCTGCTCAGCGGGGAGCCTGCTCCACCCCCCTTTCTTTCTGCCTGCCTCTCTGCCTGCTTGTGATCTCTCTCTCTCCGTCAAATAAATAAATATAATCTTTTAAAAAAGTTCTTAAATTCTTTGTTAATGACAACTTGGGTCTGTTCCTAAAACTGCACATTTCTTCATGTTAATCTTCTATCCATTTACATTTTTAAGTAGCTCTAACTTTTGATTGGAATATAAAAAGAGGCAAGGACTAAGGAAAACCAACAAGTCTAAGGAATATACTTGGTATATCTGATATAAGCAGTATTCTCCAGGTCAGAGGAGCAATATATGCAATATAGTGTAGTTCTTCAGCAGCCTCTGGAGACCATTACTTTTCCATGCCATCTCTTCTACTGCCTCCTTTACAGAGAGTTAACTCTCAACCCAAGAAAATGGGTTACAAATGCAAAAACTGTGCTTTCTCAGAGTACTTCTGAATGCTCCATATTTTCCCTCAGGGGAATCCATTCACCATTAACTGCTTTGCCACCCCATTATTTCTTCTTCTGGAATGCTTACAGCCAGTGTCAAAGACTGATGAGCAGACAGCCTAGGCAAGCTGTAGCTGGTTATTTTGCTCTCTTGAAAACAAAGAACACTCCTTTCTTTACATGTTTTGAAATCTTCAAGTCAGTAAGTCAATGGCCATTTTTAAGACATGCAACATATGTTCGAGGTGCTACAGAAGACGGGAAAGAGTATCAATGAACAGGGCTACTTCCTGGTTTTTGTATCTAACAAAATGGAGTTATTATAGTGTATTGGAAATCATACATTAAGGAATGTTGGTTAACCAGTCACCCTTGCCAAAATCAGATATGAAAAGAAAACAAAAGTTGGCAACAATGATAGCTCTGATATTTTTCTTTCAGAATTACATTTAATAAGGTTAAATATAATAAAGAGTGCATTAATGTTCCTACCTGATTTAAAATAGAATCTGTAGAAAATTCATAACTATAAAACTTACAAATTCATGTAAGTTATGTAACTTATGTAACTACTTCTATTGTTTCATAAAATCACCAACTTAATATTTTACAACTTATTTTTAGGTAATAATGTTCCTATATCTCCTCTAGTAAAAAGGTCACTAAACTGTATTTTTAACTTAGCAGCTTCTAAAAGGAAGTGAAAGCTGAAGGCTATATGAGGATATAAAAGCAGCCTATGAAATGGTTTTAGTTTTAAACAAAAACTAGCATTAACAAGTACAGCATATCTTGTTCTTTCATGGGGCCAGCAAATTGATAGTTAGGGATTTTTTAAGTTACAAAAATAGGATAGAGTAATTATATCTACCAAACACAACAGCCTTTTCAATGGAAAGCAACACTGTAATTTTTCTTAAAAAATAATAGGTAGGTGGGCGCCTGGGTGGCTCAGTGGTTGAGCCGCTGCCTTCGGCTCGGGTCATGATCTCGGGGTCCTGGGATAGAGTCCCGCATCGGGCTCTCTGCTCAGCAGGGGGCCTGCTTCCTCCTCTCTCTCTCTCTGCCTGCCTCTCTGCCTACTTGTGATTTCTCTCTGTCAAATAAATAAATAAATAAATCTTAAAAAAAAAAAAAAGGAAAAGAAAGAATGCATTTAAAAAAAAAAAAAAAAATAATAGGTAGGAAAAAAAGTTCCTAATTCTATAATATAAGTTAAAATTCCAAACCCTTGGGCGCCACTTACAGGCACAAAACTTTCATTGATTTCTATTATTACACTAAAGGAGAAGGACAGACAGAAAATCTTTTATTTTTAATGAGTATGACTTACACAATTTATATTTCACAAATATGTTTCCCACATTTTCAGTTTCTACATCCAAAGAGCAAAAAAACTGAAGGAAATTCTGAAATTAAAAATCATAGAATTCTCTTTTAAAAATCCAAAAGGTCTTTAGACAGAAGGGAACTCCAGACCCATACTACTGGAACACAAAAATACTTAAAAATCTCGATGCCCCATTTTCCTCAAAAAAGTACAAATAAAACTACTGTCAAAAAAGTAAAATATAAAGTTCACTGAACTCTTCTTAATCGGTGTTTATACCAATAGATGCAAATGAATTTCAACTCCACAGACAAGGAAGTGGAAGGAAAATCACTGTATTTTCAAATTGAGGAAATCAACATTTTACTATAAATGAAGTCTGTAGATATTACATTTGGGGTGAACAAACAGCATTCTGGCTAGTGAAATTCATTTTTTAAAAATGATTATGCTGATTAGCTCATTATTTCATACACTGCAATACAATCCACTCCTTCAACAAAGAAGGCAAAAACACCTACCTTACAACATGCAAAAATTAAACACGAATTATTCAGTTCCTGAATTCTGCCTCCATCTTAGTCCTCTTATTTTGTGTGGAGGCAACTCTAAACAACTTCTAGAATTATTTTTACAGTGGTCGCTCCTCTACTATATTCAAAGCTCATTAAAAGGACTAGAATGCTGACACTAAGTTATTTACTGTATTCAAAAAGCTGTTCTCATAAGAACAGACAAAATTAACTTTTAAAATTAAAGTTTAATATTTTTATATGGAGCTCATTTGTAGTGCCAACTGTCTTCAAAGAATTAATCTAGTGGGGTTTTAAATCCAATCTTCACAGAAGCAGGAAGGTGTACAGAAACGTAGCTCTTGTTACACAGAGTTATATTTTCAAGTGCACACAGAAAACTATCACAGCCACAAATCTCCTTTCCTCTCAAACTACCATGGCAGTGTTGACCAAAATTTTTAGGGTTTTTTTGGGGGGGGGGGGGTGCAACTTCCTGGTAATAAATGAACAATGATTTTAAATAAATATTTAAGCTAAAAAAAGTGCCAAAGCACTTTAGATAATTAACCCAAACCAAGGATTCCTACTGCCAAAGTCGTCTCACAAGGGGAACAAATATAAGACACAGTCTTTAAAATACCCAGAATAAAGGTCAGGAAACTCTACAGGGCAACGGTTAACTATCAGAAAAACATTTCCAGCAACTCAAAATACTCATCAAGACTATGCTGTGCAAACACTAGTCAGATTTCCTAAAAAGAAGGATTACGACTGTCACACTTAAAAGAATTTCCTTTAACATAAATATTTCCAGTTGCCAAAAAAGGATCAGGCCGAGAACGGCTCGTCTGTTACCTTACACGTACCGTAATGCATAGGCACGTAGGACTCTCTGAGCCGAAGCCCACTGCACTGTGGTCCCTGGAATCCCGCAGCCGGCGGGTAGCCCGCGCAGCTAGCTGCACGGAGCAGGAAGCACCGCACCCCAGCCACAGTCCCCAGCCACGCCGGAGAGGCTGCGGGGAGCAGTCACCACTGCTTTGAAACTGAATGGCTGACACATCCGGTCCTGGCTCTTACACCACTCCGCCGAATGCAAACTTCAAAGGCCAAATTCAAACTCCAAACAGAAGTCACTCAAGTCTTAGTGGCGCTGTGCGCATTCCCAAGAACGTGTGGAGCCCCTTGAGGGACGCAGTGAGAGAACCCAAGTCCTAAAATATTCCAAATCCCCGAGTTTGCAGCCTGCCCGCCCACACCGCTTTGACAGGCGTTACGGAGCCTTGCACCCCGAGAGCCTCGCGGTGGTGCTGCCTTCTGCCGATTCCCGGCCCGAGTACCTGACAAGGGGCTCTGTCTGTCAACGTCCGGTATACCTCGCGGCGTTCTCCGCGCCCCAGCACCCCCACCCGGCCTGGGGCTGGGCTCCGCACCCACTCCGCCTCCTTTATGACCACCGCCTGCCTGCAGGCTCGGGCCTCACCCCCAGCAATTCCGGGACTCTCTTCTGGGGGCGCCGCCGCTGGGCTCTTGCCCGGCCCCCAGCCCAGTCCCAAGGGCAGCGCCAGGGTCCCGAGCCGGGTCACTTCGGAGAGTCCCGATTCCGGGAGCCCCACAAAGCCAGCCCGGGGCCCCACACCTTATCTCCACGGGTCCCTGCAGCGCGGCTCGCACGCCTGTCACATGTCTGCAAACAATAACAAACTCTCCTGCACGTCCCCGCCCCGGGTCTCCGTTCCGTCCCCCAAGCCAGGTCCGGGCCGCCGCCCGACGCCGGAGGGGTCAAAGGGGGTGCCCGAGGGCTCGAATCCCGGTGAGCGGCGCGCAGCCTCGCTGCGCAGAGCCCCGAGACGCAGTGCGCGGTGCCCGGGATTCATTCATTGCCCTCGCCTGCCCGCCCCCCAAGTCCTCGCCGCGTTCCCGGCCGCGCTACTCACCCGGCGGGGGCCGCTGCAGGAGGCGGCTCGGCGGCGGGCGTCCGCTTCTCCCCGGGCTCGGCCCCCGCGGGGCTCCGGGCGCCGCTGTCCTGGGCGGCCGCGGGCTCCAGAGGGTGGGCGCCGCCACGGTTCGCGACTCCGTGAGGCTGCGGCACCGCCACAGCCTGGAAACCGCTCCCGCCCGCCGCCGGGTCCGAGGGCTCCGGCGACGGGGAAGTGGAAGAGGACGACGGCGAAGAGGAGGCGAGGAAGAGCGGCGGCTCCGGTAGCTGGTCCAGCTCCACACTCCGCACTTTACGCAGCTGCCGCCGCCGCCAGTCAGCCCGCTCGCGGCCCCCGCTGCCCGCCTCCCGCAGCAGTCCCGCGGCTGCTGCGGGCGCGCTGCTCGCCTTGAGAGCCCCTCCGCCGCCGCCCGCCTCGGGGCTCGCCGCCCCGGCGCCCGGGAATCCCGACGACGAGGCGCGATTCCCCGCCGCCGCCGCCATTTTCTCTCGCGGGCTACATTCGCTCGGCCCCTGCGAGGGAGGGAAGGGGCGGGGAGAGTGCAGGGGGAGGGCGGACCGGCGGGCGCTGCGCGGCTAGCGTAGGGCCGGCTGCGCCAACTGCGTGGGCAGGGCCCGCGGGAGGCTTGGCCTGGACGGTGGGGCAGGCGCACGGGATTCCGCTGGGCCGGGTTGGTGGGGAGATGGTGGGGCAGGGTGGGGAGCAGGTGGAAGGAGTAGGCTGTGCGCCCCGCGTCGCGCACGGGCCGTCGAAACCGGCTGGGACGTAACGCCGCAAGGCGCCCGGGGCTTTGCGTGTTGCACTTGCCGTGCGCCAGGTAGTCCCGGGTTGCACCGGCGAGAGGAGTCTCGGCGACAACAGCTTGCGGCTTCCTCTTCGCCGCAATCTCGGCCCGGCTCGTCGGGAGGTCGCCTAACGAGAGTTGCAGTTTGAATTTAGGTGTGTAGTGCGTTGAAGGGGATGCTAGCGAGAGGGTTTGCGGTCTGTCATTCTCACTGCCCTTTGCAGTGGGCGTCGGGGAACCCGGGCAAGGGCTAACCCTCCTCCCCCACTCCGCGCGGGAGGCGCAGGTGGCGCCCAGGGTTGTCGCCTGATGCAAAGCGAAAGAACCCCAATATTTAGCACACGTGCAGCCGCGGAGCTCCAAAAAAAAACCTTTCTCCTCTTGTCCTCTCCAACGCGAACTACAAATACAACCTCAAAGTTTTTTGGGGATATCTTGTTCACAACCTGAAGTCATGGATTTGGGATATCCCCTCTCACCTCCTTCTCCGCCCCCGCTAGATAGAGACTTGGAGGGGCGGAAGTCCTTGTACATCTTTATTTTTGACTCCGCTGTTTTTGGGAAAGGCAGCAGTATAACAGGACCACAGAGAGCTTGTTAGGGGAAGGAACCTAGGCTCTGCCGGAAAGTACTCGCTAATGTCATTCTCGGCCAGGTTTTGGCCCTCCCCGAATCCGATGCCTCTGGCGGCACGTCCCTCTTCCTGGCAGGGTCGGGCCACGGTCTGGGTTCCCTCCGCCCCCACCCCCACCCCGCCCTCCTCCGCAGTCCCGGAGTTGCCTAACCTGAAGTTCGGAACCGTTCTAGTCTTTGGGGAGGTCTCGGCGTTAAGGAGCCTTGGAAGTGAAAGAGCACCATTTACATGTTAATGATTTTCGACCTTTCTTCTGACACGTAGAGCTTCTGCGTGGCGTTTATTTCTCCCCTCCCTTCTTTTCCTCGAGCTGATTTGTCCGTGAGGGGAAACCTCCCACAACCGGGGACCTGTATCCCTAGATTTATTTTGTGAAAACGTTAATTAAGACAAGGGGGTGGGTGGGAGGGGGAGGGTTCTTCAGGAACAGAAAGAGCGCGATCTTGTCAGTGTTCCTAGAATTATACATTAAGTCAGTACTGTCTACAAAATAATTCATTTGACTTCTTAGAACTAGAAAATCTTCCCGACTTTAAGTGTTAACCGCAAAAGGTGCTGATATTCGAGGGATTTTTAAAATTTTACTGATTTTATATTAGCTCAATGTTTTGAATACTGCTGCTTCTGCCATAAGATAGTTACATTCAACGACACAAATTTTGAAGTTTAGATAAATCTGTTAAAATTTATATTCTACATTTAGGCTATAATTATACAGTACTTTAGTGGTTGCTAAGTATATCATCTAAACTAAACACTAGTTATCTCCCGTGTCTTCCAGGGTGCCACATCCACCAAATCCTAAATTAAAAAGAGTCAACTTTCCTCTTTCCTATTTAGATCGAAACACATACTCAGGTACCTGTAAAGGAGAAAAGCAAGTGGATGCCCTTAGCCTTTCAAGATTGCTCCAGTTTTGAAGTTTGGCCATAATAGCAAAGTAAAACAGAATTCCAGTAAAACTCCTTATTTGTACCAAATACAACACTGTCTACTAGTCCCCAGTTCTCCGCACCACCATGGAGAAACCCCAGTACTGGTCTTTTGCCTAGTTTTGATGCTTTAAGTTATTTTGCCCTTGATCTTTTATGTAAATATTCAGCTGTCATCATGCATCTGTACACTAACAAATTGAATTTTTTTTTTTTTTGAGGGATAGAGAAATAAAGGACATGCTTGACTGCAAAGGATGTTCTTCCTCTGCCATATGTTATACAAAGTCTCCTTTGAAGAGGAGTTAACTGGTGGGATTGCTACTGTAGTTTCTCCATCTTAAGCATGGTTAGGACTCTAGCACTGGTTTTGGTGCTATTGGATCCTGCTTTATGTTACTGCTCAAATGCATATCTTGCTTGAAGTGCCTTACTTTGATTTCTTTAATGGCATAAAGTGGACTTGTGTCTTTTCAAAGATTGCTGAAAATTCCAGTTACTATTCCCAAGCTCTTTAGTTCTATCCTTTCTTAGATACAAGCATTGCAATGATTACATTTATGCCATGACAACTTTACTAACCTTTATACTAGTGCTTCACAGATCACTGCTTCTACACAGTGCTTCTGGGAATTGTCACATTTCAATTCCTACACACATTCATTTGGAGGATCTAGTTTAATACTTATGCATTTCTTGGTTGTGCATAAATATCACTGACCTTAAAATGAACAGATTCACTATGCACTGCCAGAAATATTTCATACTGTACATCATTCATCATATATTTATTAAGCACCTAGCACCTACTATGCTCATGCAAGGGTTTTTCCTCTTCCCTGGGATATTGTTTGTTGTTTTTCATATTTACAAAATTAAATGAAACATTCTTATCTGCAGATATTTTTATTAGGTATTTATCAGGCTGAGTCTATGAAGATTTCAGATTTGTGTGTATGTGTGTTTGTGTGTGTGTGTGTGTGTGTTTTCATGCTTGTCTGTAAGATTTTTATGTCTTAGGTTGACAAAGAGTAGGAATGTAACCTGGAGAATGGAGCAAATGCTTGTGTTCTATTATAGATAGATAAATAGATGGATAGATAAATAGATAGATATAAAATACTTGCAGGAGAGTTGGGCTAGAATTTGGTTTTTCCATACTTTCCAGACACCATATTTCCAGGTACTTCTACATGTTCTAGGTCAGGAAATCTTGTCATTTGTGGGGTAATTGACCCCCCTACAAGGGCAATGTAGGTGACATTATAGTAGAAAGTTTCTAAAGCAGCCTTCACTTAGCTGACTCATCAAGCAACATTCCCAGTGTGGTGTTCAACATACAGAGGGATGCCAGAGGACAATGAATGCTCATGGTGCCTGTTAACTTCTCCCTCCAGGTGAATTGTGGGCCCCAAGAAAATCTGTCCTACTTGTTCCCAAACCTGATTATACCTATTATAACTGTCCTTACAAAATTTAATTAAACACTATTAAATTAATAAAACAAGGGTGTGTGATTGCAAAAAGAATGTTGTTCCAAAGAAAATTTAAGTTTCAGTTTGGAAAATGAAAGGTGAGACACTGAAAAAAGTCTCTATTGGGCACCTGGGTGGCTCAGTTGGTTAAGTGTCCAACTCTTGATTTTGGCTCAGATCATGATCTCAGGGTCATGAAATCAAGCCCCTCGGGGGTCGGGATTCATACGCAGCAGGATGTCAGCTTGAGATTCTCTCTTCCCTCACCCTCTTCCTTGCCCTTCTCAAATAATAGATAAGTAAATTCTTAAACAAATCTCTATCAAATTAGTTGTGGATGGGATAACTGTAAAAGATTGGGAAAGCAAGTATCTATCAGTTCCCACTTTGCTTTAAAACACTAAGAAAAAAAAATGTAGACAGTGAGATACGTGACAATGATACATGAAACTCTAAATAGCAAACACACACTCAACAGACCAAGGTCCTACAGCCAAATACTGGTAAAAAAAACCCAAACCATACAAAACAAAACTCTTTTATTTATGTTTTAGGCTAAAATAAGATATTTAAGATATGTGTATCTTATATGTAAACATACACATATTTATGATTCCTTTTTATTAACCAGCCATCTAAATATTTGGATATATTTGCATGTACTTAAAATCAGAAACTAAATTTTGTAATAAATAAAAAAAACAGATGAATTGGGCGTTTCTACTTCAAAATAAAACTACAGCTTATGAAATTGATCTCTCTCACAGTTAGCAAAATTCTGCTACCTTTACAACTGCACTGATTCTTTGAATTCTTTGAGTCATGTTGATTAACATTTTCGAAGTATGGTGAGGTGTTCTTTCTCCATTTGACTTTTGTGGTTTATTTGTGACTATTATTTTTGCAAAAAGTATTTGAAGACTTCATACATTACCCTAAGGTCCTCCTGTAATATTCAGTTACTTTCTTTGAATTGATGTCCCTTTTGGTTTTCTCTTCCTTTGTGGTCTGATGGTTCAACTCTGTTGAATCTTACACTGAACAGGCTTTACATGTGAGCTAAGTACCACTTCCAGTGGCTTAATTAGCTTCTGCATCTTTTGCAACATTTGCACCTTTACTTGCAATTGATTTGCATTGTTTTGGGGTGAAAACTGCTAAATAGGTATACAAAATTGGCATCTGCTAGAGCAGTGCTAATAAAATATAATGCAGGCCACAAAGGCAAGTCACATATGTAATTCAAAATTTTTAGTCTGCATTAAAAATATAAAAAGTGACATTAATTACTATATTGTGTTATTTTTATATAGTACATCCAAAATATTACTATTTCAATATGTAAGCAATATATAAAATATTATTCATGATAACTTTTACCATTTGTTTTGTGCTATATCTTTGAAATCTGGTGCGTTTTTTTTTTAAAGATTTTATTTATTAATTTCACAGACAGAGATCACAAGTAGGCAGAGAGGCAGGCAGAGAGAGAGGGGAGGAAGCAGGCTCCCTTCAGAGCAGAGAGCCCGATGCAGGGCTCGATCCCAGGACCCTGGGATCATGACCCGAGCCAAAGGCAGAGGCTTTAAGCCACTGAGCCACACTGGTGCCCCTGGTGTGTATTTTTTTTTTTAAAGATGTTTATTTATTTAACAAAGATCACAAGTAGGCAGAGAGGGAAGGAAGGAGAAGCAGGCTTCCCGCTGAGCAGAGAGCTCGATGCGGGGCTCGATCCTAGGACCCTAAGATCATGACCTGAGCCAAAAGTAGAGGCTTTAACCCACTGAGCCACCCAGGCGCCCCTGGTGTGTATTTTATACTTCAGAACATCTTGAACATCATTTTAGACTCACCACATTTCAGATGCTCAAAAGACATATGTAGCTAGTAGCTGTGATTCAGGCAGCCCAGTCCTAGAGCCACTGAACCTAACACTTAGGAGTTAGATGTACTCTTAACTGCCTGGTTAGACCAGATTGGGGTATAATTAAAAATATCCACCTTTATGTGTTTAGGAAATAAAAAATCACAACAGATAGAAATTGGTAACCTATAATAAGTCAATTACTTTCTACCTCCAATGGAGGTAGTCCATTGTTTAACCTTACAAATAAATTTTAGGCACTATTATCAGCTATTTTTCTAAACTGCAATTATGATTCTGTCTCTTCTTCTCAAACTTTTTAATGGTTCCACATTACATAGAGAATAGAATCTAAATTATTTCTTTCATTCATTCAACAGATATTAAGTGCATTAACTCCTACGTGCTAGTTACCATGCAAGGCCCAAGAGCAGACATGCTTTCTACCCTTCTGAACCTCTCAGTCAATCTCCTCCTTCTAGTTTCCACCATTAACTGTTTTCTGCTCTACCATTCACCTTGTCCTGAGGCCTAGGCTCCAGTTACAAGTATCTATTCCTTAGGTCACCCCATACAGTTGTAGCTGGAAACAGCTGACCAGCCAGTGACTGTTTCCTAGCCATTCCTGCAGGGTCCTGGGATCAAGTCCCGCATCAGGCTCTCTGCGCAGCAGGGAGCCTGCTTCCCCCCCTCCCTGCCTGCCTCTCTGCCTACTTGCGATCTCTCTCTCTCTCTCTCAAATATATAAATAAATAAAATCTTAAAAAAAAAAAAAAAGGTCCCAACGTACCCATCATTTGCTAGTTCTGTCTTAATATGTCAAGGGCTATACGACAGTATAAAAAGACTTATGTGCATATTATATACTTGGTATTGTCTTTGTTGTATCAATTACTATGTGAAAATCAGAAAGTACTGCCTTCATCTGGGGAAAAAAGGGGCCAAGGAAAAGTTTTTCCTTAGGGTTTTACTGTTAGAAGAAATGGCAGATTCTTGATTATGGTTTACTTACTGATGTTTTAAAGTGTTTTTTATATGTAACTTACTATTATTCAGACTTGCAAATTAAAGCAGTGAGATCTATTTTTCCCCCCTATAACACTGACAAGATTTAAAAGGGTGGACAATGCCTGATATGACTGCGGATAAGAAGAAACAGTCACCATTGGTAGAATTTAATCTTTATCTATGTTAACTGAAGTCCCCCCAAAAGCAGAGCCTGAGACAGGGGAACAGGAGTGGGGTAGTGGAAAGGGAGGGCTAAAGACAGTCCAGGGGAGCCTTTTCTACCTTGTTACCACCTTTATAGGCAGTCTGGACTAAATCCTTCAGGGATCTTCTGAGGAGCTGTGTGGATTGTGCCTCACAATTGCACATGGGGAGGAGGAGGGGAGCATTTACCCACCAGCTCCTGTCCTCATTGGATAAGAGTTGCACCAATAAATGTTATGTTAGCCTGTCACATTTCAAGGTGTGCACATGTGCAAAAGCTGATCAGTGTCCCCAGGACTTGAGAGACCCTGGGGAGAAATGAGAGATAATGAGGTCAGGCTGGAATGAGGAGCTGTACCACTACAGACAGCTGCCACATAGCTGTAGCAATGACGGAAATAAAAGGTGGTTGAGATGAGAGGTGGGCACAGGAGGCATCCAGTATAGAACCACAGAGGACAATGTGAAATAGCTTTCAAAATTTTAAATGAAACTGTGTTTTGAAGCCGCATGGTTTTCTACACTGCAGAGAACCATTTCTATTTTATGGAAAACTGAGAATGTCCTTTAGAGTGGTGTTTGTGTTCATGACAGAATGACAGTGCACCAGATGCTAATTAGTTGTGGTTGGATTTTCAAAAATTATGCTACCTAAGCATGAATATTCACTCATGGAGAAGAGTGAAGTAACTTGTTGTACTTATTTATTATATTGACAAAGATGTCTAAAATGTACTAAGTGCAAAAGCAAGTACCAGAATAGAATAAAGTTCCATTTTTGTAAAGCCTATAATTATTATGTATACCATATATAATGTTAATGTAATATGACAAATTTTTATATATTTCAAATACATATAAGACAGTTAATAGCAACTCTTGGGAGTTGAAGGAAATTTCACTTTTTACTTCTATGTTGTTTGTCCATCTTAAAACAGACATGGATCTTTTCTCAGTAATAAATTTAAATAATACATACAATATGAAATAATAAATCTTTCAAAAAAGTTTGCCTTATTAGTGATTTTGTTTTGGCTAAGTTTTAGTTAGAGTCCTATAACTTGCCTAACTTTTTGAAAATCAGAGTGTTTCTATAACAAGGCTTTAATTTACATACATTATGAAGTTTACGTTTTGGGTAGAGGAATAGTCTGGGTGACATTAAATGCTAGAATGCCAGGTTCCCTTTGGGGAACATAAAACTTTACTGACTTATTTTCCCCAAACTCTAGTGGTGAAAATTTGAGTTGGTTATGAAGCCTTTGCTCTTCAGTCTGAAATTATAACCCTGAAGGCCAATCCTTGCAATATATTCAGTGTATGCTGTGGACAAAGCCTATTTTTCAGCACAGTAAGTAATTTTAAAAAAGTGTTTTTGGTTAACTTAAAAAAAAAAACCTAAAAAAGAAATACAATTCATGAGATGGGGGAAATAATCTTCATTTTTGGATTTAGTTTAGTGCTTCTCTGCATTTCCTTAGCAGACACCTATTACTGACTTCCATCTCTAATTAAATTACAAAGAAAAATAATTTCTGAAATGAAAATGCCATTGAATCAACAGCTCTAAAACACAGGCTGTCTTTCTGGAGAAAACCCCACCTTCACACATTTTGTTGTCAATTCCAGGATACATCCATTGTCTCAGACGATTCTTAGTAGAGAATCTGCTGGGC
Organism: Mustela putorius furo; assembly: GCF_011764305.1. Lineage (NCBI taxonomy): Eukaryota > Metazoa > Chordata > Mammalia > Carnivora > Mustelidae > Mustela > Mustela putorius. The sequence goes on from NW_025421294.1 coordinate 12,754,378, forward strand.
CAAGCTGCAGGAGAACATGAAGAAGCTAAGCAGAAGCTTTTACTCTCTTCAGTTTATAGACTACAAAGCAAACTGGGTCATATGCCCATCTAAGAGAGAGGCAAAGGTAAACTAAAATGGGGTTTCTTTGAGAAGCACTCCAAATGGTGGCAAAAATCACAGAACTATTTCTTTTTTTTTTTTTTTTAAAGATTTTATTTATTTATTTGAAAGAGAGACAGTGAGAGAGAACATGAGTGAGGAGAAGGTCAGAGGGAGAAGCAGACTACCCATGGAGCTGGGAGCCTGATGTGGGACTCGATCCTGGGACTCCAGGATCATGACCTGAGCCGAAGGCAGTCGTCCAACCAACTGAGCCACCCAGGCCCCCCCAGAACTATTTCTTTATTGCTGAAGAGATCAGTGTAAGGCGGGAGGCCATAACTGTTGTAGCTTATTATTATATAAATGAAAACTTTGGAATGCCAGCTTATTTTAAGATAAGAAAACACTGGACTAGGCAGAGTAAGACCGTGGAAACAAACTTTTCGTCTTATTTTAAATCACTTTTCATATTGCAGAGGGTCTCAAAGTTATGTTTTAAAGATTCACCTCCTTCTTTAGAAATAAGGTCTTGGTAAAATGAAGTGAACTAATTTGAAAAGTTAAGTTTTTAAAATTTTTCAAATATTAAAATGATCAGGGGTGGAAATTATATAGAAATATCAGTAGAGATCAAAAGCTTCTGAGATATAAGAACATTTCTAAGCTGATTTTTAAATTGCCAGATTTTCCTAAAAGCAATTCTTTATCTTCCTGAAACAGTTGACTCTATGTTGGAACTTAGATTGTGTATTGAGGGTTGAGGAAACCCCGGACATTTGCATTTTTTTATTCTCCAACTGCTTTGCAGGCTTGTTGGCTAGGACCAGTCAGTGGGACCTCACTGTACTTTTCCGGCCAGCCCCAGCTCTGCCTATTCATGTGACAGTTACTGATCATCGTGTCTGGCAGAAGCAAAAGGGGAGCTCCCAAACAGTCTGGCCTGTCTCATACTGGAGCTGTCAGCCTCCTCAGAAGCAAAGCATATGTTCAGAGTGGCCCCTTCTAACTCAGGTGATTTTTAGCTTCTTCACGTGTTATCTCTTCACTTTTCCTTGGATTCTATTTTCATTTTATTTGAAGGGAAATATCCCAGCATCCATCATAACTTTTCATATAATCTAATCAACAATAATAATGTCAGCTTAGGTAACTGCCAAAAGGCCGTAATTGAGGAGAGGATGGCAGAAAATCACCATCAGCTCATTTCTCTGTGAAATGCTGCAGCTGTCCTTAACTAGGGAAGTTACTATTGGATTCACTGACTCCTTTACCAATGTACACACTGTGAGCTTGCTAATACCTAAAAGTCAGTCTTAATCCTTTATATTGGCATTGTAATATTTAATATTCCTATTATTTTTGCTTGCATCTCTGTACTTTGCCCAAAATGAGTTGGTTATTTTTAAGAGAAGAGGAATACTACATAATCCAGAGAACAAAATAAATAGCTTAAAATTATTGGTGGAAAGCCTAGCATTAAGGACAAACTCACTCATGATAATGAAAATGTAGGATTCAATTCAACCAACATTTACTCAGGGCCCTTGTCTGTCAGGTGTTTTTGCATACTGTCGCCCACTTAATTCTTCCACAGGTGTTTTTGGAGCCAGACCTAGTTCCTCCTGTTTTACAGACTGGGAAATGGAATCATAGGGAGATTTCTTTTTTATCCTGCTGCAAATCACTTAGCTGGAAAATTAGCACGATAGGATGCTAACTCTAAACTTGGTCTTCGAACCATAATATGTCACTGCTTCCAGGAAGAATAAATGTACTCTTTGTGTAACAATCAGGCATCTCTAATCAGTCAACAAATGTTTATCAAGTGCCTATCAGGCACCAGGCACTTGAAGGTTTTCTGTATAACCATAGTGAAATCAATCAAGGTCCTCAACCAGTCCTATTTTGAGCAGTAGCACAAAAGCAGGTCACTGGGGCTAAAAGTTTAGTGGGTGGTAAAAGTAACAAAATTTCTTTTAATGATGCTTGGTAACTCAAACAAGGGCCATGACTGTCATTTCGGCTAATTAGCATTATGTTCTAACTCACTGAGTTATCGGCTCTCCAAAGTGGGCCTGGAATTCCATAACAGATTCTTAGGTATTTCAGTAGAATGATCCAACACTAGCTGTTCAGGATACGCAAATACTGATATAACACTCTCAGTTTTGTATTTTTTCAGTTTTGCAAATTGAGTACATCACATTTACTCTCTTAGTAAGTCTATTTCAAAGTTTAGCTCTTTCATCTTTTTCTAAAGATGCTCACATGGATAAGGAAGAAAAAATATCAACCAAAGATGCCAAGAAAACACTTTAATAAAGGCCTCATAACTGAAGGAATGCTAATCACTTACTCTTCCTAAATTGAGTTTTGGGCTGATTTCAATATGGAAAGCTCCAGTGAGAAAGGATGAGTCCCAGAAATTTGCAAATACTTGAAAACAGGTAGGATTTTATTTATTCTTCATCTTTGATTCTAATCTTTTCTATTAGCATTCAGTAGGGCTAACACAAGTCCAGTGGAGATGGATACACAGAGATGGTTAAAAACAAAAACAAACAAGCAAAAACATTAGCTGGCCAGCAGTGAACAATAGCAGATAAAAATATCATTGTTCTTCGACTCTTAATTTTACAAAAGCCTTTGGGTGAAATGTTACCTCTATTTTCCGAAGTGCCTCCCTTTACCAAGTAATTAAAAATTTAATTGAACTCAAAAGGGCAGAAGAGGCCCTCAGCATTTTACACTTGAAGTATAATCAGCATCTAATTTGTTTAAATGCATGGCCAAATGATGAGACATTATACAATAGCATATGGTGTATGTTTTTATCATTTTCCCCTCTAATATTTCTATGTCACTGAATTAGAAACAGTATCATAAAATAGTGGCTGTAGGCAGATGATCTGAAAGCCCAGTCAAAACAACCCAAGTCTGGTTTTTCTTAAAATGGTGATAAATTAATGCTGCTGCACTTGAAAATCTCAGAAGTATCTTATGTGCAATCCTGTCTTTTCCTTCTCCGCACAAGTGAAAAAGAAAATGCATGTTTTCTAACCCATCTGTACATTTCTTATGGCCAGCATGATACCCTTTAGGAAATCTCTAGGGCTGCTGACAGGCCAGAAGAGGAAGTGAATGGCTTAAGATGGTGTTTGGTTTACTAGTGGGAAAAGGGAGAGAGCAATTCCTATGAGTAGCAGAAGGTTAAACCAGTAGTTTTGGTAGAGGAGAAGGAAGGACTCCATTAGTGAGGCATCTGTGACCAAGGTATCTCCCTTCTCCCTTTTAACTAGCTCCTCTGTGACCCATGAGGCCAGGGCCGCCATACCTCCTGCAATATCTCCTCCCTACAGTCCCACAACAGGGTTTGGGCTGAAGCTGCAATATCTCCCTACAGTCCCACAACAGGGTTTACAGTAGATAGAACATTCCCTTGCAGTGGGGAATTATATCCTGGAACACTGAGTTGGAACTGGGATGCTTTCCAAGGCACTGGCCCCTCTCTGGAGGGTGAATCCATTCCAGGGAGCCCTGCCTTTCACAAAGAAGAGAGAACTATCACTGGGGCTCCCACCAGCTTCTCCAGGAGCTGAGCTGGAATTACATCCATTTTCTCTAAAACAGTATTAGACATGTTAGTTTGGTGCTATAGGACTATTAATCTTATACTATATATAAGTTACAACAGATTTTCTGTTCCAAGATTTTATAAACTGCAGGTCAAAACCAATTAAATGATTAGGAAATCATGTCATTGATTTGTAACCATTATTAAAAAAAAATCAAATAGGATAGAAAATATGAGAGTGCATTGTCTGAAGTGCAACGTGGATCTTGTGTGTGTGTGTGTATGTGTGTGTGTACGCATACTCATGTAGTTACACTGTAAAGCGTATTCCTTACCATGTGTTACAGTACAGTAGGATTAAAGATCATTCAAAATAGGACCTAACCTACATTTATACATTTCACTTCTACCTGTTGAATCAGGCCCATGTAGCAAAAGTCAATTCGGTGACAATAAGTGAATTTGCCTCAAGCCAGTTCATTGAAAATCCATTCCATGAATGATTTAATCACAAACTCATACTTCATTGCCTTACAGGGGACTTTTCCTATATTCTAGCTTCCTTAAAGCTTTGTTATAGTCTTGTAGTTAGATTTGTTAGACTCATCAAATTATCAGTTTTGGTTACCATTCTCACAATTTAGATACCTCTGTCCCTTTTGCCCCTGGCCACGTGGATGTCTTGTATGGTAACATAGCTGTGATTAATTTTCTGACAAATTTCCGCAAATCTGTCATTTGGCAAATAAATCATTTGGTAAATTGACTTATAGAAAACTGACCTATGATTCACTCATATTCTTTCTCCTTAGGAAATTTTCTCCCACTCATTTCCATTCACCAGGACCTCTCTTTCTGGTTGCTTGAACAGTCTCTCTCTGAATCACACTGTGCATTATGATATGCTGTGCTATTCTCTAGTTATATCACATCACAGTGTCATACCATATTGACATATATATTTGAATGTAAACTTGGAGCAAGACCACCTGGGTTTGAACCTGATTCTGCAACTTAGTAGCTGTGTAATTGAATAAATTACTTAATCTCCATGAGCACTGGTTCCCTCATCTAGAAAATGGGCGTAATAGTGGTACCTATCTTATGGGGTCTGAGAGAGGGATGAATGAGTTAAAACATATGAAGCACTTAAAATAGCGTCTGGACCACAGAAAGTACTACATAAGTGTTAGTTGTTCTACTTCTATATAAAATAACATATAAAGTACTTATAAATAAAGTAACTTTAGAATCATAGATTTGGGTTTCTTTTTTCTTACCAGCTTCCAACATTTAAAAACCTGTCTTTTCTACCTTACATCATCAATTAACCATGGATTGTTCCCAGAGAATCTATAATATCCTTAGCTGTGTGGAACCAAGAAGGCATTTGAAACTGATAAAAAGCAAAGAAGTTTATAGTGTTGTTAAAAAATGATATGAACATGAAGCTGTTCATGAGGATGACAGTCCTGTACAAACAGGCACCAGATTCTACAATTATGTAATTAGAAAACATCATAGTGTATAATGATGCACCGATCCTAAGAGTTGGACAATATGTGCCAAATAATGTATTTTCCTCTAGGTATACACTGTTCTCCCAATAAACTGAGATTTCAGCCATCTCAGTGTCTCTCCTCCACACGAAAGCGCTAATTCCTAAGAATTTTCTGAAGAAGGGGCACCTTGGTGGCACAGTTCGTGGAGTGTCCGACTCTTGATTTCAGCTCAGGTCATGATCTCAGGGCTGTGAGATTGATGCCCCAGGTCGGGCTCTATACTCAGTGCAAAGTCTGCTTGAGATTTTCTCTCTCCTCTTCCTCTGCTCATCCCCTGCTTGTGCACTCTAAACAAATAAATAAAATCTTTAAAAAAAAAAAAGAATTTTCCCAAGATACTTCTTTTAGTTCTCTCCCTCTTTCCCACCATTTCTATCCTTTTTCTTAGAGTTCAGTTTTTCCTGGAATATTGTGGTGGTTTACTGATTTATTTTCCAAGTACCCCTCCCCTCTTCCTCCTCTTAAAAAAAAAAAAGTTTTATCAATAAAAATTATTAAGAGACTCAAATAGTTCCACGAGTTTTGTTATAAAAGCAGTGGTTCTTTGGCTCCCTTTCCATCTCTCAGGTCATGAGACCCTCTTCAGCGGCACCTGCATCAATGGTGTCAGGCAGTGACTGGTCCTGATCTCAGGGTTGGTGGCACATCCAGTGTGGTGGCACCAGGGGACCGATACTCCTCTCAAGACAACAATAGTCAACAGAGGTAGCCTAATGCCTGGTGAGGGAAGGTCTGTTTTTAAATTAAAATTTATACTCTACTCTAGCAAGGGAGTGAAATCAAGTTTGTATTTGGTCATTACAAAAGTTGTGTTTGGAAACTTATGTGAAAAAAAGTGAGATAAATATCTCTCTATATATACATTTATCACAATATCATTTGCATAAGTTAAAAATAAATGTACACCTGTACCATTATGACTCATGCTTGTCTCTATGTACATGTTTTATATACACATGCTTTAAAAAAAATATACCCCCAAAAGACTATTATTAAGACATTTGCTCAGTTTCAATTTGAGCAGTTCAACTGGAATTGTCAGAGATAGAGTACTTGTTCAAAAAATCTTGAGAGTTTTTTAAAAAAACAATGCAAAGAGATGAGACCTGGTCTGAGAAACTTTGAGGGAGAAGGAAAAATGGCCAACCTCACATATGGGCTTTGTTTGGAAACATTGCCTTAGTTTCAGCAAGAGGAGCCTTGCCATTTAATCAACCCAGAGAAGAGATGGGGAGAACATCTCCACAAAGAGGAACAGGCAGTTTTACATGGAATTATTACTAGGACTTTGTTTCAAAATTGATTATAAAAATGATATATGGATAAAAATGAAGTAAATTTAAAAATATATGCATCAAAACAATCTAGAAAAAGAATAAAATTGAAATATTTATACTTCCTGATTTCAAAATTTACTATAAAACAACAAGAATCAAGATATTATGGTCCTGGCATATAGAGCAGGCATACAGGTCAGTGGAAAGAACTGACAGTCCAGAAATAATGCTTCATATTTATGGTTAAATTGATTTTTGAACAAATATTAAGACAATTAGATGGAAGAAAGAATGGCGTTTTTGACAAATGATTCTGGGACAACCAGATAGCCACATGCAAAAGAATGAAGTTGGATCCATACCTCACAGCATGTATAAAAATTTACTCAAAATGGATCGAAGGCCAAGTGTAAGGGGTAGAATTATAAAACTCTTGGAAGATAGGAGTAAATCTTTGTGACCTTGTATTTCATAATCATTTTCTTAAATATGACACAAAGCACAAGACGCAAAAGAAGAAGTTAGACTTCATCAAAATGATTAACTTTTTAGTTTCAAAGGATACTATAAAAAAATTGAAGGGACAACCCTGATGAGATTTTTTTCTTTCATCTAGCCATTTATTCAACAGATGCTTTCCAGATACCAGGCACTGTGATCAAAGCTGTGATTCAAATATAAAAGTACTTTAGTCCTTGAGCTCAAGGAGTTTTCATTCTAGTGGGAGAGACAAACACTCAAAGCAACAGTTATAATATGGTAAGATACATGCCATTATGAAGGTATTATGGAAACTAATGAATTGGGGTCCTTTACTTAGAGGTTAGTATGATAGTAATGTGCCAGGCATTCAGAATTTCAGATTAGCTAAAGTCTAGCTCTAGATTGCCTAGATTTAAATCCCATCCCTTCTCCTTTGAATTGTGTGGCCACAGACAAGTTAGGTGACTAGTGAGTGCCGTGATTTCATCATTTTGAAGTGGAGATAGTAATTACGCCTCTTGCATTAGGCTGATACCAAGATAAAACAACTTAATATATGTAAAACACTAGAATTAGTAATATTTAGCAATATTTACATATACTATATGTTAATTATAATTATCACCCCTTATTTTCAAAATAGATTTGACATTCCATTAGAGCAGTAGTTTCCAAAGATAGTCCATTGAGAGCAGGAAGAAAATACTATAAATTCTTTCCTATTTATTTATCTTTAGATTATGTATTTATTTACTTATCAGAGATAGAGAGAACCAGAGAGCACAAGTGGAGTGAATGGCAGAGGGAGAGGGAAAGCACACTCCCTACGGAGCAGAGAGCCAGATGCAGTGCTCCATCCCAGGACCCGGGGATTATGACCCAAGGCAAAGGCAGACACTTAACCAACTGAGCCACCCAGGTGGCCTGTCTTTCTTATTTATTTTTTTATCCCTTTTCAATTCTATTTTGTGTGTCTTAGAGTATGTATAATATATTAGTAGAGAAGTATACACATATAGTTTATTAATCAGTGAAAAAACACATATAGGTTTTATGGTAAATGTTAATTTCTTTTAACTGGTACTCATTTAGAAGTTTAGAGATGATCACATTACTGAACTATATGACACCTTTGTCCACAGAAGGGACTTAGAGTTTATAATTTACAAAGCACCTTTATATACATCACCTCAAGTGCCAAGAATATACTGAGCATATTAGAAACTACATGCTTTTCATCACGTTCTGATTCTTGCTACATCCAAGTGGATGGAAGTGAATGATGCAGATACAGGCATACCAGAGTAAATGATTTCAGGTCAGTTCTTCACCCTTGAGGAGGCATCTGCTAGGCTTTGCAGGGGCTCAGAGAAATTGTCTTGTATGTGCTCATCAGACACACTCAGCTATTGCGTGGAAATACACGAGAAATACAAAAATCCACTGGAGTGTAAGTTGCGCATATCATTGGTTAACATTTTTTCCAGTGTGAGGGTTAATGTATGATCTTTTTTTGGTGTTTACTTTCTTGAGATTTTAGAAGTTCTATGAGGCAAGCATACAAAAACATTTACTATGTAAAGCAATCTGGTCTTGTCTACATGACTCATTTTCAGAATTTTTTTTGTGTAAAAGAGACTGAAGACACCACCAAAACAACAGCTGCTTAGCTATAAATTACAAAAACAAGCCTCTCTTGCAAAATTATTTTTGAAGGGTTTTATTTAAAGTAATTTACAAATTCATGAAGGATTTCGATTAATACATTCACACTTGATATGGCTTTTGAAGGCATTTAGGGAAGGTCTGGGAATTACACAGGAGCACCCCCTTTTTTCTTCACTGATAATTTGAAGAATAATTTATGTACACCAAAAGGAAAGCCATGTTTATTAGAAATTCTATAAGCTCACTACTTATTTAATTGGGGTTCCATAAGACCCTGTTCACTAAAAAGGAAAGCTTCTCGAGTCAAAAGAGAGTTATCATCAACTTCTCACTTACTAGAAAGATAACACAGAGGAGATGGTGGTAATTAGTGGGAAACTTTGGCACATACAAATTACTAGCTTTGGAAATTCTGTTCTCAGTTGAAAACACACACACACAACTATTCCCTTTACCAAGGCTCATTTTCCTAAAGTGAGTTATTTTCTCCTTTGGTTTTGTTTTGTATTTCTCAATTTTTTAAGAGACAAAAATCCAAAGCATTTTTCTTAACCTAGAGTCTACTCTGCATTTGAAGCTGACTCATGCCTGCCTTGGACAAGTCATTACCTCCTCCTTCCTCAGTTTCTCCATCTGCAAAACAAGGATAATAATGACTACCTCACAAACTTGCTGTGTGAGTTTATTAGCTAATAATGTTGATGAAGCATTTCTAAAGATGGAATGTACTGATTATTGTTACTTTTCATATACTTAGATAATTTGGGATATGCACTCTGAATTTTTTTTTAAGATTTTATTTATTTATTTGACAGACAGAGATCACAAGTAGGCAGAGAGGCAGGCAGAGAGAGAGAGAGAGAGAGAGAGAGGGAAGCAGGCTTCCTGCGGAGCAGGGAGCCCGATGCGGGGCTCGATCCCAGGACCCTGAGATCATGACCCGAGCTGAAGGCAGCAGCCCAAACCACTGAGCCACCCAGGCACCCCTGCACTCTGAATTTTTTTAATGAGAGTAAATGACCCTCAGTTTCTCTTCTTTTGATTGTGTATGTGTGTCAAAGTGATTTGGTCTTATTTTTTTAAATATTTTATTTATTTATTTGACAGACAGAGATCACAAGTAGGCAGAGAGGCAGGCAGAGAGAGAGGAGAAAGTAGGCTCCCTGATGAGCAGAGAGCCCGATGCAGGGCTTGATCCTAGGACCTTGAGATCATGACCTAAGCCGAAGGCAGAGGCTTTAACCCACTGAGCCACCCAGGTGCCCCGTGATTTGGTCTCTTAAGAAAAACAAATATTGGGACACCTGGGTGGCTCAGTGGTCAGACTCAGTGGCCTCTGCCTGCCTACTTGTGATCGCTCTCTGTCAAATAAATAAATAAACTCCAAAAAAAAAAAAAACCCAAAAACAAATATTGTGAACTTCTGGTAAATTTGTTAATGAAGTATGACTTACCTTGACTGTTTAATTGACAGACTACTCCTATGATATTCATAACAATCTGTAAGTGTTGGGAAACACAAAGAGGACTGTTTCTTAATTTTTGAAGATCCAAATGTCTCCTCTTCTTGAACAAAACAAAAGAATGTTGGGAGTATGAATTTCAAATGCTATTTTCTTTATGTGGGTACTTCCTTTGATAATGTCCAGATTTAATAAATTCCATCCTTTTTACCTGATGAACTTCTTTTTTTAAGGATTTGAGAGCTACAAAACACACAAGGCATAGCCTATTATCAATGAATAGCCTATTATCAATGAATCAATACAAGCTTAATGAATATCTTTTTTCTACTAGCCCTGGTATAAGTAATGTGGGCTAGCTGATCTCAAAGTGTAGTCTCAGGACCAACATCACCTGGGAACATGTTAGATAGGTAAATTTTGGATCTCATGGAAGACCTCACCAAAGACCTCTGAATCAGAAACTCTGGGGAGAGAGTTTAGCAATCTGTGTTTTTTAATAATTTTTTTTCTTTTTTTAAGATTTTATTTGTCAGAGAGAGAGAGAGAGAGTGCGAGAGCGCGCGCGCACAAGCAGGGAGAGCGGCAGGCAGAACAAGAAGCAGGTTTCTGCTGAGGAAGGAGTCCAGTGTGGGACTTGAACCCAGGACCTGGGGTTTATGACCTGAACCAAAGGCAGACATTTAACCAACTGAGCCACCCAGGCATCCCAGCAATCTGTTTCAACAAATCCTCTTGGTGTTTGCTGAAGTCCAAGAAGCATACTGCTCTAGAGGATATAAAGTTGGTTAGATTGTTTGTAATTTATAAACTGTCCCCATCTGTGTTTGCTGCCAGCATTTGGACTGATACAGTCTGTCAGTGCACACCTTCCAAATAAGTGCATCTGTTTACTATTATATACTTGCATTTTTGGGTTTAGTTTAAGAAACACTCTGTATTATTACTTCTTGTATCTCTACTCTCTATAAGGAGTAGGTATTGATATTGCCCTGGGAATATAAGATTCTCTTACCAAAATTCAATTTTTCTAGGACTGATGATCAGTCCTACATTGTAGGGTTTAGACAAGGGCCCACATCTGTGCAGAAGGATAGTTTAAGGCTGTGATAAAGGCAGCTCAGCGTTGGAAGTAAGACTGACTGGAGTGGTGGCAATAGGAGGGTGTAGCCCTTGCTTTGTTTTTGTGCTTCTGGCTCTGTTTTTTTTCTTTTTACTTTTTTTTTTTTTTTTGTACTACAAACAACCACAACCAGTTACATGCTGCTTTTCTTCACATTCATATGGATTTTAGGGAATTACTGCTTTTACCCTTGAAGAAATAACCTGCAGACAAAAAAGTAATACCTGTAAATTCCAGAAGTCAACAAACAGCTCGAAGACAACCCCTATGGTCAGGGAAGAAAACACTTGTTCTAAGAGATGGGACAAACACATACAAGGACAACTAACCAGGGGAGATGACTGTTTCAGTGCCACCTGACTTAGACAGTAGGTACTTTTGTTTTCCCGCCCCCCCACCCCGGTGCTACCACCTCAAAGGCCTGATTAAGTATAAGATCTGAAGAACTTTTTTCAAATGACAGAAAAGATGGTTTGAGGAGAGGTATGATAAGAAAGTCTTGAGTATGACTAAGAATTGTGTAAAGTCCAAAGTCAGGGAAGAACATAGGACACAGGACACCCAGAAAGATCAATATCTCACTACTTCAAGCAATTGCCTCCACTGGGCTCAAGGAGTCTCAAAAACATCTGAGATTAGAAATCAGCACACAGACTGTGTCCCTACAAACACTGTTGGGTTATTTTCCTGACTGGATGATGATAAGTTTATGCCATGAAGCAATGGAGACAGAGTCTGAGATTGCCAAAGTTAAAGTAAGGTGGAAATTATATTTCCTTTAAAATTAATGACTTCATAACTGCCTTTTCTTTTTAAAAGATATTATTTATTTATTTGACAGACAGAGATCACAAGTAGGCAGAGAGGTAGGCAGAGAGAGGAAGGAAAGCAGGCTCCCTGCTGAGCAGAGAGCCCAATCTGGGGCTTGATCCCAGGACCCTGGGATCATGACCTGAGCTGAAGGCAGAGGCTTTAACCCACTGAGCCACCCAGATGCCCGCTTTTTCCATTTTTCTACAGGTTATCTATTGCCTTAAGCTTGAAATGAAAAGGTGAACTAGTCAGCATACAGGGAACTGCAGTCTTGAAAAGGCACTGGGTCTGGAAGTACAGTAGTCAACACAAGCTGTGCTTTCATAATAGCTTCACCTTCCTTCAGTCCCCAAAACCCATCCCTAAGGTTGGTCTGAAGTTCGTTTGCAGGTCTGGTGACTACTCACTATCACTCATAGTGGGAGACAGTGAGGGTTTCAATATTACATGAACTGAGTTTAAAAATAAAATCACAGTTGTTGGGGTGGAGCAAATTCCCCTAGCCCAGTTTTTGCAGTATGTGACTGTAGTTGTGGGTTTTCTGCTGAGCTCTGAGACTGCTGAATGTGTAGGAACTGGAACCAGCACTGAGGTAGGAAATGTGCAGTAGGAACCCTGCATCTTAGAGCTCAGTGTTTGCAAATGGGCCATGAATGAAGAGCTGGCTGCCTTTCCTTGGCAGGAGGGAGCCGGGGAGTGGGTGTGGAAGGCAGGATCTCAGACTCATACCGCAAGAGCTGCAGGCCCATGAAGCCAAAGTTGGACAAGACCATGCTCCTCCTTTGCTTGATGTAATCGAAGGTATCCTTCAGGCAGAACTGCTTGGTTTTCATAAGGCAGGCCATGCAGATGGTGTGTGAATAGGAGAGCCCAGCCTCACAGTGAACCAAAACCTTGCTTCCCCTTTCCCTGACATCGTGAAGCTTACTGCTTCTTTAAAGTGGGAGCTAATGTCAGTCCTGTGACTGTTTTACACGGGTTCCATCTGTATTGCCCGTGGGTCATGCAGGATTCCAAGGTCTGCTGTGAGGCATTCAGCAGGACTATGATGTGGCGGCTGGCCAAGAACTCGCTCTTGAATGCATGATAGGCTCTTCCAAGGTGGAAGACCCAGGCCCTGGGCTGCCCGGGTCATAAGCAGGCCTGTAGCTGATGTTGCGCATTGGTTTCCCACACTGACTCATGAGGGCTTTCTTGGTTTCAACTTTCTCTTGTGAAATGGGTATTTCTATCCATGCAACACTCAGAATATTCTGAATAGAAAGCCTCTTACCTCCAGAGAAAGGATATCCACGGCCCGCTAGAAAGCAGGTGAGAAAAGAGGAGCGTGGGACGCCCACGTCGCTCTCTTCCCAAAGCCCGGGGTCCCACACACGGCTTTCGAGCGCAGCAGCTGCGCGTGCGCACACCGGCTCTTGGGTCTCTGACGCAGCACCACCCAAAAAGGGCTGGTGTGGAGCGACAGGCTCTGGGTTTTTGGTCCTGCGTTTTTGCTGGGTAGAGCCCTTGGATTATCTCAGCTGGATTCCGCCTTCCCATGTGAATGAGATCTTTTTTGCCAGATGACGTGGCTTTACCCACAGATCCACTAGTCAATAGCTGCTGCTTCGGTCCCTGTCAGGCAAGGAATGTTCCAGATGCTTTCTGGTAGCATTCATGGAGCTGGTGGGGTTGTGGAATGTAAATGACCACCTTGTCCACCCTGATGCCCCTAAGTATGGGTTGTACCTATGACGATGTCCACCCTCCTGTCCTTTGTTCCTATAAGGGCCGCTCCTGACTGCTCCTGGCTCCTCCAGGTAGGTGTGTCGTCTCTGAAGTCAGACTTTTCTCCTTGATGGTCTAGGATGGCAAAGGGAAGATGTGTGTGTACCACCTGAACACATGCCTGACAGGAAGGTGTGCCTGCTTTGGAGATACTGGGGGGGCTTCCACTGGCTCTAGCCACACAAGTCTCAGGACTCCAGCTAGAGACTGGGATTAGTCCTTGTAGTGGTGAGAGCTCTTGGGAGGGAAGGTGAAATCTGGTTTCCATTTCTCTAAAATGGATGGATTTATGGGAATATCACCTCCTTGGACACTTGTCTTTGATGCGGTGGAGACCCCTCTAGCTCTGATCCCATCATCCCCCTCACTGGGGGGAGCTGGGCCTGTTCTGTAGGAATGTCTGAATATTGCTCTGCTCTAGATTGTGTGTTGGCCAGGCTCACCGCCACCTTCAAGTCACTTAAGTGGGAAAAGAGGAGCTGGAATGAGTGGTTTTTTTTTGCTCTTGAGGTGAGGGTAAAACTTATATTGTTGTTAAGCAGGCCTCTAATTGGGATACAACCTATTCCCCTGTTCCTGTCCTTCTTTGTATCATAGGCCTAGGGCTGGCCGAAAGCTGACCTGCACCTTACGATGTCAGTTCCTCACCATCTGGCATTCCTCTTTGGAGTACTCTCTCATGGGCTGGCTTGGATGCAGGACACGAAGGCATTAGTTACTGGTCTGTGTCAATTGAGAACCTGGGACACTCTGGGTATGGAGGATGTTGCTGGATGCTGACCCTTGGTTGAGCGTTGGGCCTTTGGTCTCATAGAAAGTTTAAGTTTCTCCTTGTCATTTAAGAAGCTTTCTGAGTAATGACTGCTTAACTTAATTATAGTGAGTTTTAAATTATCATTAATAATACTCTTTAACCATGGTGCCAGAGTTGTGTTCTCTTATGTTGGATATGTATCTCTTAGGTGACACTACATAAATAATATATTATTCTGCTTATATGAGGTACCTAGAATAGTCAAATTCATAGACAGAAAATATAATGGTGGTTGACAAGAGCTGGGCATATTTGGGAGAGACTGTTTAATTGGTATAGAGTTTCAGTTTAGGATGACAAAGAGTTCTGCAGGTGGAAGCTGATCATGGTACACAACAATGTGAACATACTTAATGCCACAGAGCCGTACACTTAAAAATAGTTAAGATGGTAAATTTTATTTTGTCTATTTACCACAATTAAAAATATTTATCTTAAAAAAAGCAAAACTGATACTGTTAGGATAATGGTTACTGTTAGCTGACAGGTGGGCAATAGGGGAGAATGAAGGGAGGTCACTAAGATGGGGAATGTTCTTGATCTGGGTGGTGGTCCCATGGGTATGTTCAGTTCCTGAAAATTCATCAAGCTGTTAACTGCCGTGCACTTGTGTCTGAACACTAAAGTGCAAAGATACCGTGGATGAAAAAGAAAGCAGTGTCAAGTTTGAAAGCACATTAGTTTGTGCTATATTACACTACTGAGTGCCATGTGCAAGGCATTCTCCCACTCAGCACTGTTACTACACTCTGAGGGAGGTGCTGCTTTATGAAAGGAAATTGAGGAATGGTGATTCCCAAGGAAAGAGTAATCATTTACAAGTTTGTAGTATGAGATATCAGCTATTTCAAATCTTCTGGGTATACATCTTTATGGGTGTATTCTCTTGTCTACTCAGTTTAAAGTTTTTCAATCTTCAAAATAGAACTTGTAATTCTTAAATAAGACCTGGTGTTAAATTACATGTGTCTCAACCAGAAGGAAAGTTTCTAAGCAGAAACTTTCTCACCCCTGTCAATTTCAGGATAAGCAGGGATCATAGGATGGGTACTAGCTCTGGATAATTCAAAAGCAATCATGATAGCCCTATTTTTTTTAAATCTAAGTGATTTTTAAAAATTTATGATGTCTCTAAAATTTGTTAGAGGGTGGGGACCAAATTAGGAATTCATTTGGAAAAGTGTACATTTAAAAATGTTCAAACTGTATTATTTTATATTAAAATATCTTCATCCCTACTTATTTTACAGGAGGGAGAAACATTCTGATATGTCTTCCCCTCTAGATTCTACTTTCCTTTGTCTGTCTGCTATCCCCATCCTTCTGTTTTCATATTTGTCTAAGGCATGTTTGTCCTTCCCTGTTTAGATTTACCGAGCTTTGCAACAGTACCACAGCTACCTTCAGGTTCAGCCACATCTACTTATCTCTGGCTGGCTGATCAGAACTCACAGCAGCTGTGGGTGGGATCCTGCTGCCGTACAGAGGCATGTGTCCTGGTTGGCTGCTCTGGGCCTTGTCCTCTTTCATAGCCCATCAGATTTTTGATACTGCATCTTGCCCCAGGGATTGGATCTGGTTAAAATAAACTGTTCAGAACACTTTCACAATTGTTATCCGGAGATATTGGAAAGAAGGCAGAGAAGGACTGTCATTTTGGAAAAGATAAAGAAAAGCAGGACAGGAAATGGGGACGAGATAGGGGTAGAAGTTAGTTCTTATCACAGCCAAACTGGTGCATCTTGCTATAGATCTTCCGAAATATCTCCTTTGACCAGCACTTTATAAGATGTCTGCTGGTGACTCCTACTTATTTCACAATCCTGAATTCAAGGGTGCCCATCAGAGAAGAATACAGTCTCTATTGAAAAGACTCCCACATGAAGCCCATTGTGCTATTCCCTAATTTTAGCTTGAATTCAGGCATGCTAACATATTTTAAATGGGGGATCTGTGTTCACCCTCACTCACTGCATACAAGCCATTCTCCTGCTATGTGGAAACCTCCCATTTCTTTTCCCCACTGTAGCTTTGGTCAACAGTTATAAACTCTTTCTCAGACAGCTGGTTGTATATTAAAGTCTATTTATAACAGTCAACGGACAACTGCTTGTTTATGGGGAATCATGGCAATTTTTGCTTAGGAAGGACAATTGGGGCATTTCTTCTGTTGTGGAGCGGGTTCAGCCACTGGAGTCCGCAAACATTGCCTCACTTGTCTTCTTACATTCTGTGGACTGAGGTTACCCTGGGTGCTAATGATGAATTCAAACCCAGCACAGACTGCTGGTTCTTCAGTCAAGGTTTTTGGGGGCTGGACAATAGAAAACATGAAACAATTATACTTTGTGAGGAGCAAGGAAGTATAAAAGTACCCATAGTTGCAAGGAACAACATACTATACTCAAAATCTGAGTACAGTTCATGAAAATGTAGATCTTTCCCCAACCCATACCCCCCCCCCACTCCCATGGCGCTACTTAAACTAAGACCATATAATTGTTAGCGTTGGAAACAAAACAAAATGAAATAAAAACTGCCTGTTCTGGTACGTCTTGAGAGGGTTTTTTTTTTCCCCAGAACTACTTTTTTTTTTTAAACTAGAATATAATACAGAACTAAAATCTGAACGTGAATGGACAGTGAAATAAATATATGAATGGGAAAAAATCTTGATTCCTAGAGGATGTCTTAAATCATGTTTTTTTAAACCAGCTTTAACTTTAATATGATGACTTTGCCCTCTTCCCCAATTGTTTTGATAACAGAATGGGTAATGGTATTTAATTTTAAAATAGCATATATTCAGTTTTTAACATAAGAAAACAGAAAAAAATTAAAATAGGCTATATCCTCATTATCCAGGTAATCCTTGTTTTATTAAAAAGAAACTGTCACTAGTATATAGTTGGAAAGCTCAACTGGACAGTTTTAAACTAAACTTGAAATGAAGACTAAACATAACTGTTCATCATTATCACCAGAAAAAAATTGTGTATGTGTACCTTCCGTACATATAGATATATCTGTATCCATGGAGAAGTTTTTGGTTTGTTTGTTTGTTTATGATTTTATTTCTTTGGGAGAGAGAGAGTGTGTGCATGTGTGGGAACAGGTGAGGGGTGGGGGAGGAAGAGGGGCAGAGGGAAAAGGAGAAGCAGACTCCCCCTGAGCAGAGAGCCCTCCATCACAGAACACCGAGATCATGACCTTAGATGAAGGCAGATGCTTAACTGACTGAGCCACACAAGAGCCCCTCCATGGAGAAGTTTTAAACAAGTATATTTAAATGCTAAAATGGACCTTGTCCACCTCCTTGTTAACTAATTCTGATTTCAATTTATTTTACATCATTATAAAACTGAGTATTGTATTCATTTTATTGTCTTTTCTAAAACATGATAATAATTGCAATGAACATGATTTTGAGTGACTTTATGGTTAGTAAGTCATATAATTTATAAATTGGGTTTACACAATTCTTGGAATCACTTTGTTTTTCAAAGCAGTATGTTATCCTTAAGTAACTACTTATCCCAGTTTAGATAGTTTTATTTAATTTAATAACTTTTTAAAAGATTTTATTTATTTGTCAAAGAGAGAGAGAGAGAGTGTGAGAGAGAGACCACAAGCAGGGGGACAGGCAGAGGGAGAAGCAGGTTCCCTTCTGAGCAAGGAGCCTGATGTAGAACTCGATCCTAGGATCCTGGGATAATGACCTGAGCAGAAGGCATATGGTAAACAGACTGAGCCACCAGGTGCTCAATTTAGTAACTTTTTGAACGACTGTTAAACCCTTGTTTTCCTGTGTCTGTGTGTGTGGGTGTGTTTGGAGACCAGTTTCAACAAGAATCAACCTTGTGTTGCCGAAACAATTTGTTCTTAATTCTGTATCTTTTGGAACTCCTTTCCAGAGACACTGTGGTAAACCACCCCCCCCACGTTTATTTATTTATTTTTTTCCAATATTGCCTCTTGGAAATTTAGTCTCTGTGCATTTTATCTCTGCAGCAAAGGGTAAATTAATAATGAAGTATACATGAATCAGTCAGAGTCCTTTCAAGAGGAGACTGTACAGCAATATCATGGTTTCTGTTCCTACATTCTTCTTAACATCTCAAGATTCTTCTGGGATGCAAAACTTCAAAAGCTTTCTGTAGAGGTTGGAATCAGTTTCAGGTTGTTCAGACAAGGCCATCATTTTATCTTGTCTTGTCTTTCCCTCTCTCTCTTTTTTTTTTTTTTTTTAAACCACAGAAAGAGTGGTTCTCCAGACTCACTGGAAGAAACGAATAGCACATGTTTTCACCAAAGCTTTCTAGGAAACTTTGGAAGGGCAAAGGGAGTGTGTGTGTATGTGTGGAACATTCAGGGAAGTGGCTTAAGGCGACAGAGCAGAGAATGACTGAAAGAGATAGAAGAGCAGACCTAGGGCAAGAGCTGTAGGTGCTCCTGGATGGAGTAAGAATCCTGGGATGCTGAGGGGATGGGGAAAACACTTGAGAATCCGTTCAGGTGCCATGAGTGTTCTTAGTGCCATTTATTTAGTGCAGTTCTTCTCCATGCTGGCTTAGTTGGGTTGAGGTGAACTTGGGGTCACCCAGACACAGTACATTAGAATCTCTCTAGGGGTGTTTGCTGTATTTAAAGGCCTGTCTAGGGGCGCCTAGGTGGCTCAGTTGTGTAAACATTTGACTCTTGATTTCAGCTCAGGTCATGATTTCAGGGTCTTGAGATCAAGCCCCCTGTTGGGCCATGGGTTGAGTGTGGAACCTGCTTGGGATTCTCTCTCTCCTTCTCCCTCTACTCCTCCTCCCTGCTCTCTTTCTCTCCAAAAAAAAAAAAAAAAAAAAAAAAAAAAAAAAATCCTGTCCATGTAATTTTAGTGTGCAGCCATGAAATCAGCTTCTGACCAGGAAACTAACATCAGTTTAGAGGGGTTTTTTATTCCAGGTTTTTCTATTCTAGAAAAGATCATATAAATTTCAGCATGGAATGATTTTTAGGTGTTAACCTTGGGTAACACTCCAACTAATGCCTACTTTGTGCAGTTGTTGGGAAGAGTATCCTTGCAGTTGAGCTGAGAGGTTTGGAATCAAATACTCTGGGTTCAGGTGTGTGTTCTTAGGTGGTTTAATTTCCTTAAGACTCAGTTTCCCCATTTGTAAAATGGGGGCAAAAATACTTGTAATGAGCATTTAGTTCTTTACCTGCCCAGACTATGCTACTTGACGTATGGAAAGCATGCAAAAATTGTAGCTGCTCTCTTCCTTCCCTTCTCCTCTTGTTGCTATTATGATATCTAATGCCTAACAAAATGTATAAAAACCTAAATGATAACCTTTCTTTCCATTTATTTTTAAAAAACATATCTACTTATTTTAGAGAGAGAGCACAAGTGCACCTGTGCATGCACATGTGTTGCACATGTGCAGGGGGAGGGGCAGAGAGAGAAGTAGAGAAAGACTCTCAAGCAGACTCCATGCTGAGCAAGAAGGCTGACATGGGGCTTGATCTCACAACCCTGAGATCATGACCTGAGCCAAAATCAAGAGTTGGATGCTTAAACAAGTGAGTCACCCAGGCGACCCTGTGGCACATTATTTTATTATATGTATACTTTATAATGTGTAATGTCTTCTGCCTTTTGATTTTTTTTTCTTTTTCTTAATGTTGGCGAAATAGTGGAAGGACTAAATGCTGTTTGCCTTGGTGGGGTTTAAGCCAGATCAAACGTATATCACCACCAAGTAGATAATAACTGACTATGCTGAGCACCTCACATGGACTGCTCAGTTCAATCTTTCCAGGAACCCTTTGAGGTCATTCATAGAATTGCCTGTGTTTTTCGATAGGGAAATGAAGGTTTGCCAAAGTCAAATCATTTGCCCAAGGTCCAAGAGCCAGCCTGAGGAGGAGGAAGAAGAATTCTAACTTGGGCAGGCTGGCTGAGCATAGCTCTGCTTGTAACCTCTTTGCTAAATAGGCCTTACTTGCCATGGGTCAGTGTTAGTTTCAAGGTCTTCCAAGGCAACTCTAAGGGAAAAGGGAGAACCAAGAAGCCATTTTCTCTGGGCTGCTAAATATCGGTTTTCCTCATATATAAATTACTCCTTAATGGCACACTTTTTACAATGCTATTTTTGGGCATGGTGTGTTATGTTCCTGTGGTTACATTATTTATGTGTATCTGCACATATTTGAAAACCTATATGTAAGAAGAGTGATGAAAAGGCATGAGAAGTCCTGAGAAAAATAATACTGATCTTATGTTTTAAGATTTATTTTCTTGTATAAAACAGGTACAAAAATCAGAATTTAAGGCAGCATGTACAGTATTGTTGACTATTTAAAAATGCATTTACACATGGAAATGTACAGAGGAAAGTAAATCCTAAATGTTAATGCCAAAATGTTGACAGTGGTTATCTTCTACAAGGTGGGCTTGGGTTGATACTGCTTTATTTTTATGAATTTTTGAATTTTTTTTCCTTAAAATAGGCACATGGTACTTTTATGATCAGAAAAATTAAAAAAAAGTCCATTCTAGAAAATTTGGAAAATCCAGAGAAGTATAAGGAAGAAAATAACAATTATTCCATATCCACTACTCAGTTAAAAATGCTAATGTTTTGGCCAGTTTACTTTCAGTCATCCTTCTCTCTATGTCTATTATGTGATCATAGGGTATGTATAGCTTGGGGAACTCAGTTTCTTTTCTCTCCTTAATCTTTTTTTGGATACATATGTTTTACGCATTTTATGATATGAAAAACTTCTTAGGCATTGAATGGCTACATAATAAGTCATATATACAGTTTACTTGACTATTGTATTTTATTTTCTTTTTTTTATAGCGAGCATCAATGATATACTAAACATCTTTGTTCATGAATCTTGTCGATATTTCAGAATTTTTTCTGGATTCACAGAATTACTGATTGAATGATCATAATTTAGTTATCTGTTGCTATGGAATAGACTGATCCCAAACTGAGAGACTTAAAACATTATTGACATTCACGATTCCATGGGTTGAATGAGCTGAACTTGGCAGTTCTAGTTTCTGATCTCATGCAGTCAGGTGGAGGCAGGGGCTAGTGTTATCTGAGGGCTTTAGTGGGCTGGACATTTAACAGGGCTTCTTCATGCATGTCTGGTATTTCTATGCTGTTCCACATGGCCTTTCCCCAGTGAAGTGGCTTAGATTTCTTCCATGTCACTCAGGGCTCCACAAATAGGAAGGAAAGCTATCAGTCCCTTCAAGGCCAGGACCCAGAGCTGGTACAATGTCACTTCTACCATATTCTGTTATTGAAAGCAGTAACAGCTAGCCTAGATTACACCTCCTGATGGAATAAGAGTGGCAGGTACCTGCAGGGAGGGTAGGAATTGATGCCAGTCACTTTGCTGTTAAGCTACCACAGATGACTTTTGAAAATGTATTTAAATATAGTTTGGTACAGTTTAAGGCAAACTTGTGAAGTGGTTGAATACTTACAGAATTACACAGAAAAATAAATTTATGTCAGAAAGAAGTTTTAGTAATGCCCCTAAATGAGGATGAGGGAGAGAAGCAGACCTATCAAGATTGGCTCTCCTTAGCAGCCCTAAATATACAGTGAGGGCACAGCTGGGATGGAGTATTAACTAGTATGAGGTTCTGTTGAATGACTTGTCATGCCTCAGGCAAACACGGAACTTTCTCATTATCTGTAGTTCATCTCGGGCTGTCCCTGGCCAGTGTAGACCTCCAGGGCCAAACCACAGCCTGAACAGAGGTGCCAGGAAAAAGGGTCGGGGATGCTGGCAGCGTATTGTCCTGGGGCAGCCCTGGAGGGGCAAGGACAAGCTGTCACTGAGAAGAGATTTGAGATAGGGCTGTGAGGGGAAGAAAGACAGAGGCACAGGACAAGTTGACTGAGACAGAGATACTCAACTCTGGCCTAAATATACAGTATATCTGTAGTCTTATCTTACAGTGGTCCTAAGTCCACTATGACTCTTTCTGGAAATGGTTTTCATTTTGCTTGGTGTGAACCCTCCACCCAAGGATCAGAAATCTAGCTTTCTGCACTGGTAGAAATGCTCCCACAAGGTATTGGGAGGCTCTGAAATACTTGAGGAACAAGAAACTTGAGGACTTCTCCATCTGCTTCAAATGTTCCTCTGTCCTGCTAATACCACTCTAGAGCTCCGCTCTTCCTTTCACCCCATCCTCCACTGAAGCAATCCCACCATCCTTAGCTATCTCAAGTCTTCATGAAATCAGGGGACAGTAGTGATTAGGACCTTCTGGAGCTCACTGCTCAGATTCAAAGTCTGCCTCTACCATTTAATAGCTGTGAGTTTTGGTAACTTACATAGTTTTTCTGCGCCTTGGCTCTCTCATCTATAAAAAGGGGATTTAAAGGATAATCTTATCTATTTGGTTGTATTGAGGAGTTAATTCGTATAGCTTCTTGGAACTATATGTGGCACACCATAAACACAATTCATTAGTTATTTTAACTTTGTATCAATTTTTCAAACTTTAAATTTTTTAAGTTTTAAATAGATTTTATTGTTTTAGAGCAGTTTTAGGTTCCCAATTGACCAGAAGATACACAGATTTCCACATTATCCCCCCCTCAAATAGACATGGTTTCCCTCACTATCAACATCCCTCAGCAGAATAACACATTTGTTACAATCGTTGAATCTACAATTGACACATCTTTATCATCCAGAATTCATAGTTTACATTAGGGTTCATCCTTGGAATTGCACATTCTGAGAGTTTTCACAAATGTCTATTATAGAATCACTCAGCCTAGTTTTGCGGCCTTAAAACCCTTTGTGCTCCATTTGTATCACTTTTAATAACAGCTTGCCTAAAATTGTAGATAATGGAAATTTCTTAGGTGTGCTTTAATTCCTTTTCTAAACCGGAGCTGAGTTAGTTTATGTGACTTGTACAATTAATTGATCCACAGAGCCAGACACAGCACAATGCAAAAAGTATGCTGAATAATTGGTAGGCCACATGCACAGATGAATGAGCAAGATCTGTGGATGGATATAAAAGACTCAAACTGACATGACATTTTCATTTTTTTTTTAAAAGATTTTATTTATTTATTTGACAGAGATCACAAGTAGTCAGAGAGATAGGCAGAGAAGGGGGGAAGCAAGCTCCCCGCTGAGCACATTTTTCTCCTATGAACATATCCTTTTTATAAGCAGTAAATAAACAGCACTGAAGGTGACTTTTGTGGGTTTTTTTAAAAAAGGCCTTAAACTTGTTCTTTGCTCCTCAGCCTGTTCCTCACTTACTAATTCTTAGCCCTGGCTCATCTTGTGGCAGTGAGCACCATGTTGTCTGTGGCAGGAGTTACTGGGTTTTTCCATTAGTGTTCACTTATGTAGTAGTTAAGGGCATAGACCAGAGCCAGATGCTTGGGTCTGAATCCCATTTCTTCCTATCCTAGCTGTGTGAACTTGTGTAAATAACTCATTTCTCTGTGCCTGCTTTGTCTCATCTGTAAAATGGGTAAAATAATGGTAACATACTTACTGGGATTTGTGAAGATTACCTGAGCTAGTGCATGTAAAGAACTTAGTGACCAGCACCTAATACCTGCTTGTAAGTGGTACCTCTGCAGCTCATTAGGGTATCCCAGGATCAGCCCAGAGAAATCTCTGTTCCAGTTAAGTGACTGTGAGTTTCTGTGCCCCATCCTATGCACTGCCACACCCAGACAATGGCCTGAAGAAATAAGATTCTGACGAAAGAAACTGCATTTTCCATTTTTATATACATTTAACTGTAAGCTTCTGTTACATTTTGAACTAAAAGTGTTTTGCAATATAATAAACACATCAAGAAAATAATTAGACTTAGAGATTAGATTGCAAGGCAGATTATAAAGGGGGAATCTGCTTGCTCCTTTGAGCTCCCTTTCACCCTTTAGTAGCAACAGCAAGATGTAACAAGACCACAATGTGAGTTGAGCCACTGTTGAAATTGTCTAGTCGGAGATGGTCCAGGCAGGTCTTATTACTCTGTATCCCAGCTCATCTTGGCATGGGGAATGAGAATTTATATGGTTGAAGGTTATCACCATCCCAGCCAA
This sequence comes from Mustela putorius furo, assembly GCF_011764305.1. Taxonomy (NCBI): domain Eukaryota; kingdom Metazoa; phylum Chordata; class Mammalia; order Carnivora; family Mustelidae; genus Mustela; species Mustela putorius. The sequence continues at coordinate 12,779,121 of NW_025421294.1, forward strand.
AGTGCCAATTGCTAGATTCTTCATTGTTAGAGAAATGTTCAATGTTGTGGCTTCTGCCAACTGCAGTCAAACCTGAAGTCCAAATCCAGACCTTTTTGGTTATTATTATGCTTCTGTTAGCCTGGGGTTTCCCCAAAGTTCCTACAGTGATTTGAGCCGGTATAAAAAAAAAATCTCCAAATAAAATGGTCCTATTTGCAAGTAATGGCCAATATGTTCCTTTACAAAAATGACCTCATTCAACAAATAGTTTTAAGTAGCTAGTGGTTCCAGGTACTGAGGTGGGTGCAAGGTTACAGTGATGAATAGGCCAGTGTAGATTTCTTTTTTCATGGATCTTGCAATCTGGACAAGAGCCAAAGACTGACTTGTGAATCAATGATATTCAGTGCCTCAACAGAGAGATAAAATAAAAGCTCCCCACATTGTACAGTTTTTTTGTTAAAGCCTCAGGATTGTTTCCTGTGATTCCTGGTCAGATCTCAAATAGGAGGGTCTAATCAACTCTCTCTTTTCCCTCCCTTTCTCTTCACCAACCCCTCTTTCTGGATTCTTCTTCCTGTTCAAAGTCTAGGGATGGCACTTTTGATTGGTGGATGTATTAGTCTGGATTTTTCAGAGAAACAGAACTGGTAGGATATATATGATTTATTGTAGGGAATTAGATTATAAGGAATGAGGTTTATTATAAGGAATGTTTCATATAATTATAGAGGCTGAGGAGTCTCAAGATGTGCTGTTGGGGGCACCTGGGTGGCTCAGTGGGTTAAGCCTCTGCCTTCGGCTCAGGTCATGATCTCAGGGTCCTGAGATCCAGGCCCGCATTGGGCTCTCTGCTCGGCAGGGAGCCTGCTTCCCCCACTCCCTGTCTGCCTGTCTCTATGCTTACTTGTGATCTCTCTCTGTCAAATAAATGAATAAAAAACATCTTAAAAAAAAAAACTTAAAAAAAAAAAAAAGATCTGCTGGTGGCAAGTCTAGAGACCCAAGAATGCTGGTGGTATAATCTCATTCCAACTCAGAGTCCTAAGAACCAGGAAAGTCAGTAGTATGAGTTCTGCTCTGAGCCTGAAGGTAGAGAGAAGACAGATGTCTCAGCTGGGAGAAGACAGATGTCTCAACTTGAGGAAGGTCAGGGAGAAAGAAGAAATTTTTTCTCCTCTGCCTTTTTGTTTTATTCAAGCCTTCCGTGGATTGGACAAGACCCACCCATATTGGAGAGGGCAATCTGCTTTATTTAGTTAATGGATTGAAATGCTAATCTCATGCAGAAACACCCCCACAGGCACACTACATACCCAGAATATATTTTTTTTAAAAAGATTTTCTTTATTTGACAGAGAGATAGAGGGCACAAGTAAGCAGAGTGGCAGGCAGAGGTTGAGAGAGAGAAGCAGACTCTCTGCTGAGCAGGGAGCCTGATGTGGGACTCGATCCCAGGACGTTGGAATCATGACCCGAGCTGAAGGCAGCCGCTTAACCAACTGAGCCACCCAGGTGCCCCATCCCAGAATATTATTTAACCAAATATCTGGCAGGCTGTGGCCCAGTAAGTTGACACATCAAATAAGTCATCACAGGGGAGCCAACATGTACCCAAATTCTAGCTGCAAGGGAGGCTGGGATAATGACTATCTGGTCTTTGAAACTTATATAGTGTGAGATAGGTTCTGTGTCTTTTTTTTTTTTTTTAAGATTTTATTTATTTATTTGGCAGACAGAGATCACAAGTAGGCAGAGAGGCAGGCAGAGAGAGAGGAGGAAGCAGGTTCCCTGCTGAGCAGAGAGCCCGATACGGGCCTTGATCCCAGGACCCTGGGATCATGACCCCGAGCCAAAGGCAGAGGCTTACCCACTGTGCCACCCAGGCACCTGAGGTTCTGTGTCTTAAGACAAGAGAACCCTTAAACCTGTAAAGGAAGGTCACTACAAAGAATGGCAAATGTTTACTGAAGTTTAGAATCTAGCTTTCTTGATTCCAAGTCTCATGCCTTTTTTTTTTTTTTTTAAATTATGTCTTGGTTGTTGCTTTTTTCCCCTTTATTTTCAGAAAACAGGCTTGTGGGGTGAGAGAGCATGGAGAATTCCATTCTTGAGTGTGTACTTAATTCTTTCTACACTGGAGCAAATGCCATGGATTGATTTTTTTTTTTTTCATGGGAATTCAAGCTCCACTCTCTTTGGCAGAAAGTCCTAACTATTTTTGGAAGTTGGAAAAAAATTCAGAGAATCTGGTTCACTTTTGGTCATGTACAGTAATGTTATTTTTATGTATTTAGGACAGTTACATGGTCAGTGCTTATTTTTAATTGGCTTTCTGGGGACACAAGGGTGGGCTGTGAGGTCAGGAACAAGACAGGGAAATCACTCAAAATTGACTGGAATCCTGTCCCTTCAGTCTGTACTTTCTATCCCAAACCCTTTTCTCCCGGAGTACCTGAGATTGTTCCCTTCAGAGCCTACCAGGCCTCTCTCTTTGGTCTTCCTATTTCCTTTTGATTCCAGCTAGAATGTTCTCCAAGGGTTGGGATAGAGTGCTCTAGTCCAAGAATCAGGACAGCAACATTTGAGCTGTTGCTCTTTCAGTTAATCACCGCTAGTGTTGAGCAAGTTACTCACTCATTTGGAATCTCAGTTTATCTGTGAAACAAAATTACTGGATTAGATGATGCCTAAAGAGAGGACTTTTGTCTGAAAATCATAAGGTTTAAAAATCATAAGGTTTAAAAATAAGGGATGTATAATGTCAAAATTAAAATTCTGGAGTTAAGATTATTTCATGAATTGGTTCAGCAGCTCAGTGTTATAACTAAGGACATAGACTCTTTTGTTTTATCATGCTGTCATCTTTAGTTTAATGTCTCTCGTGATGGTTGCAGATGGTTGCCATGGTTTTAGGCATCGATAGTGTACTTCCTTGTAAGGTTTTGTGTGTGTGTGTGTGTGTGTGTGTGTGTGTGTGTGTTGTCGTTGTTTTTAAATCAGAAGAAACCTTTCATAGAAGACCTCAGCGGACTTCTTAGGTTCCTTGCTGTAGTCACAAAGGAAGGTAGCAAAATGACTATTAGACATTTGGAGCTTCCATAGTATGATGTCAGGGTTTACCAATGAGAATAAAAACCACAAAATCCTTTCAGTTTCCAACATTCTTTGATGTCTATCAGGATCAGGCTTTGGCCCTGCTACTTGAGTGTTGGGTCTTTTGTGACTTTGGAAGAACAGTGGCCTTCTCCTTTGGAAGGTACATGGAGTGAATCTTGGCAATACTCTTCAAAAAGTTTTTCAGGGGGAAATAATGACTTGCTTGTTTGGGGTGTAACTTCCTTTTTTAAATACAGAAACAGAGATATACTCAATGTATGCTTATCATGAAGTTTGTTTTTTTTTTCATATTTCTTTCTGTAATGCATCCTCATGGCATGGCAAGGTTGTAAGCATTCCATTTACCCTGACCATAGATTGGGTTCTCTGGAAACAGACCCTGAGACAGGACTAAAACCTGTAATTCTCTGTAGTAGTAGTAGAGTAGTAGAGACTTTCCATCAACTCAGATGGCATCTTCTCCTATTACTGATAGTTCCAACACCACAGTGTCTACACCCTATATGGCCTTAGTGGCAGGGCTGCCTATACCACAGCCTGAATCTGCTGTAGATCCCTTTACCATCTAGGCCACCCAGAAATCTGGCAGCCTTTTTTATCAGTATGTGGGATGGAAAAGTATCCTTGCATGTGGGTATGTTGTCTCCAGAACCTCAAGAGGTTTACGAGGTTTGTCTTCTTGTTGATGGTGTAGCATGGTCCTTTCTCCTATGAACTTGTCCACATCTTCAGTCTTTGGGTTTAGATCTGAAAACTGGCTTGGGTCCAGAAACTGGGCAAGAAGTGTGACATTTTATTGGAGTGAGTGCCCTCCAGCTCCCAGCTATCTGTCCTTAATTTTCTGCTGGTACAAGTAGAATAGTACTTTTGTCTGCCATTTATTATTTTGCTCCTTTGGATACTGTGCTCTGAGTTAGGCACCCTAGACTGCCATCTCAGTTTTGCTGATTCCTGCAATGACTGTAAACTGCTGGGTTCTGGCAGTTCGGGCTGTATGTTCTGGAGCCCTATTATTTTCTTTGCTATCCGTCAGCCCAATTCTATAATGGTATCTCCTACCCTGGTCATCCCTGACCTATGAAGAGGAGCCAACACTTTTTTTGTTTTTTTATTTTTGTCCTTCTCCCTGGTGTATACCTTATGGCTTTACAAATGGTTTGTCTTTTGGGCTTTTCTGTGGAACATAATATTCTAATGGGTCATCTGGCCATAAACAGTATATCCATTCCAGTAGGTCACCTTCCTGAGCCTTTTAATCCCTTTGTCCACCATCTGTCATGGTAGTTCTGGCATTTCATCTTTATTTGGCATGTCAATCCTTTTTCCATACTTCTGGGAGCTATCATAGTAGTGACTTTACCATTTCCTAAGGTCTTCTCCAAGGTGTGAAATCCTACATCTCAGAAGAAGAATCCCAAGACCACATACTCTTCACTACCTAATTTTATGTAGTAGCTCAGAATCCAGTCTTACATGCCCTCTCCTGGACCTGCTCAACACACACAGGTAGTTCTTGGCAGTCCTTTGTGGTATAGTCCCTTTCATTCTGGCATCAAGGGTGACACAACTCCTTGTCTCCCATAGTCCCTAGCCCATTGTTTGTTATCCTAAATATCAAACACACTGATATTCTTGGGGGGCAAAAGCTCTTGATATATACTTAGAGTCCTGGAGCTTTCACTAAGGGTCCATATCAGTTAGGATAGATTAAGCAATGTTTTGGTAATATAATCCACCAAATCTCATTGGTTTAATGGAATACAGATTTATTTCTTGCTCCCATGAGACTAACTCAGGTCAGGTAGTTTTTCTTGGCAGCTTGCATTGGGGCTATAACTCAAGGATCTTATAGAACTTTCTTCATTTGACTGTGTTATCTAGACACATGGTTTCCCAGGTAACCATGAAGTGGAAAGAGAATGCTGGATTATCAAGGGAGATGTTTTTGATGACCAGTGTAACACGTGGCTTCAGTACTTTCATCTCTGTTCCACCAGTTCCCAGCCTATCTTCAGAGAAAGTTGGGAAATCCATTCTGTGTGCTCACAAAAAATGGTGTAGTGAGCATGTAGTATTGTCTTTGTAACAGAAGTCAAACACCCAGTTCTCTGTTACAAAAAAAGCACAACTTCTTCAATTGCATATTTGCATATACTTGTTTCTGATTCAAGCTCCAGACATGACCCTTTGAATGCCCTTAGTAATGACTGAGAGATTTAGGGGACCAGGTTCAATCTGTCAGTGTGTATGTGCAGGATCACATCTGAGGGAATCCCAAAACTAAGTATAGAGTAATGAAATTATTTGTGAGTCCTTTAAACATCATTGTAATAGCCAGTTGAGACTCTATTTCCTTAATTCTATCTAGGGTAAGATTCTGGTTTTAGAAGGTCTAGTACTAACTCTTCATGTTCTGTAAAGCCTCAGGTCGGTGCCTCCTGAGGATGTTAGCTGAAAAAGTGGTTTGTGAACACATGTAATACTGCAGCTCACCACCTGGCTCAGAGTCTATAGTCTCTCATGGTTCATCTCACCTTCCAATTTCCCTCAACTCCCTTCTCCTCTCCATCTCCCTATGTTCTCCATGTTATTTGTTATGCTCCACAAATAAGTGAAACAAATGTGATAATTGACTCTCTCTGCTTGACTTATTTCACTCAGCATAATCTCTTCCAGTCCCGTCCATGTTGATACAAAGGTTGGGTATTCATCCTTTCTGATGGAGGCATAATATTCCATAGTGTATATGGACCACATCTTCCTTATCTATTCATCCATTGAAGGGCATCTTGGTTCTTTCCACAGTTTGGCGACCATGGCCATTGCTGCTATAAACATTGGGGTACAGATGGCCCTTCTTTTCACTACATCTGTATCTTTGGGGTAAATACCCAGGAGTGCATTGGCAGGGTCATAGGGAAAGCTCTGTTTTTAGTTTCTTAAGGAATCTCCACACTGTTCTCCAAAGAGGCTGCACCAACTTGCATTCCCACCAACAGTGTAAGAGGGTTCCCCTTTCTCCACATCCTCTCCAACACACGTTTCCTGTCTTGCTAATTTTGGCCATTCTAACTGGTGGGTATTATGGAGGGCACGTATGGCATGGAGCACTGGGTGTGGTGCATAAATGATGAATTCTGTTATGCTGAAGAGAAATTAATTTAAAAAAAAGACTGCAGGTTTTGATATCAAAGAGGCATGAGTTAATTATACCTCAGGCACTTAATATCTTTTGGTAACTCCCACTTCCTGAGCCTCAGTTTCTTTGTTAGTAATATGGGGATACAACATCTACCTCAGTGATTGGGGAGATTGGGGAGAAAATAAGGTAATATACAGTTCTTAGAACATTATCTTCAACATACAGTTTAATAATGACATACACATTATAATTATCTTCCCACCTCTCTTTTAGGGTATAATAAAGTATGGACCAGGCCTTATTCATTTTTTTATGTCACTTATCGTGGCTAGCATAAGGTTATGAACCTTATACACACTGAGTATTTAAGATAATTTGAAGTAACTTCAGTAGTACTTTGGTTTCCATTAGTTGAAATGCCTTGTACAAATTCAAGACATAATAAGAATTACATACTAATTTTAGATCATGCTTTTGATTCCCTATTATAGAATAAACATTTTGGAAGTTATTTGACAGCATTGTTGGTTTTTTTATTGAGTCAGCTTTTCATTTGCTTGCTGAGTCCCCTTTGTGAACTTGGTGGAAAGCATGATGCAAGATAGTGAGTTGAGGTTGGGACAAATGGAGTGAAAACATTCACAGCCACAGACACACAGCTGCAATTTGGCCTCATTAGCACAGTGCCCTAATTAAGTGCCAAGTAGTTATTATCAATAATTCAAGTATCCATAATGAGCTGATCACCTGAGCAAGAGATGGAGGGTCCATTGACAAAGGTAGAAATAAACAATAATAGAAACTGCCACCATTCTAATAAAATGGTTCACCTAAAATGAATGCTCTCTGTACTGCAGGAAGCTTCTTAATTTCATTTCTACCTATAATTGAATGAGCCTTAATAGCATTGGGGTTTGGGCTATGCTTCTATCAGAGTATATTTAGTTCTGTAAATCAGGATCCAACAGAAGCTCTTCTTATAGAACAAAGACAAGGAAAACAAGGCAACTGGGGTCACAGATCAATTCAAAGTAGCACATTTAAAAAAATACTATTAAATTATGAGCACTTTCTATAATACAAATATAGACCCAACAATCAAATTGGAAGAAGATAAGAGTTCTGCTTCCAATCATTAATTATAGGTGATATCAGCATATTGCTGGGTAGGGTAAAATGGGCAAGTGAATCAGTATCCAAAATTTATTTTAAAAAAATGACAAAGTACATGTTTAAAATATATTTTTGTAACTAAAAACCACCATGGAAAAACATTTATAGTAAACTTATTTTCTTTCTTTCTTGTTGCTGGTATTTACTCAGTATTCATTGTCATTATCACTGTTCTCATTAACTTCCTGATATTAACAACAATATGGATAAAAAATGGCCTGTATTTTTATTTATTTATTTATTTTTGGTTGGGGGGTATGGTGCAAGGTTGGTGGAGGATAGAGAGGTGGAATATGAACCTGAATGCTGAAATCTCCCAGAAACACTGGCCTAGAAGAAAACACATCAGGTTGAGGGTATTCAAATCTTGTATTTGTCCACTGATTTAACTAAGTTAGCTAAACCTTGGGTGCCTCATTTTTCCATCTGTAAAGTGGAATTACTTGCACATATTATTAATACCACAGGAATTGCTGATAAATAGATCAGTAGGGAATATGGAGAAACTTTGTTACAGTGCCTCTTAAATATTTTCTGTACACAACACAAAAGACCTTGTATATTCCTTACCCCAGGTGTTCCTTCTTACTATCCAAACTAGCACCAACAAAAATCTTACCAGAATCAACAGAATGAGCATTTCTACTTCTGAGTAGTAAGAATGAGGGTTTTTCTTTTTTTTAAGATTTTGTTTATTTATTTAATGGACAGAGATCACAAGTAGGCAGAGATGCAGGTAGAGAGATTGAGGAGGAAGCAGGCTCCCCGCTGAGCAGAGAGCCCGATCTGGGGCTTGATCCCAGGACTCTGTGATCATGACCCGAGCCAAAGGCAGAGGCTTTAACCCACTGAGCCACCCAGGTGCCCCAAGAATGAGGGTTTTAAAAATACAACATAACAAAAAAAATTCACATAAAAAATGAGAAGTTAAAGTATAAACATGAATTCTTGGATCCATGCAATGAGATGTTTATTCAAAATCTGGGGGCCCAGTTTTGGAATGTGAGCTACTAGCTCCTCTCTTGAAACTTCATTGTAAATATGGGATTGGAGCATGGCTGTATGTGCTGAAAGAGATCTAAAAATATTTTAAAAAAGAATTCTTGCCAACTAAGCCACAGGACAGGTGGGGGACCCCCAGTGGTATGTGGCACAACAATGTCCTCATTGGAAATACCTAACTCATAGATGCTAGCAATATCTGCCCTAGTTCCCTTTTGCCTGAGGCTATCTCGAATGCCAGATACCAGGACTCTCTTCCTGGGGCTATGTTCCTGGGGCTCCTGGCATTTCCACTGCCTACCAGCTGTGGTAATTGGGTGATTGGGTGATGGGGTACTGGTTCCAAATCAACAAGGTCAGGTATGTCATTGAGATTTCTGGGTTCTTCCCATCTCATCTTCCTAAACTTCTTCTGCAACTACCCCTCTCCACAGTCACGGTTGCTATCATCTACCATATGACATACAAAGAGAGTAGAACAATTTTTTAAATGAAAATGACATTTCAGCACATAACATTTGATCCTCGGTCAAGAGTCTCCATTCTGGTACGCCTTCTGCTCAGCAACCACACTCCAGAATTGTATAGGTATTTTCTTTTTTTTTTTTTTTTTTTTAAATTTTTTCAATTTATTTATTTTCAGAAAAACAGTATTCATTATTTTTTCACCACACTCAGTGCTCCATGCAATCCGTGCCCTCTATAATACCCACCACCTGTACCCCAACCTCCCAGACCCCCGCCACTTCAATCCCCTCAGATTGTTTTTCAGAGTCCACAGTCTCTCATGATTCACCTCCCCTTCCAATTTACCCCAACTCCCTTCTCCTCTCTAACACCCCTTGTCCTCCATGATATTTGTTATGCTCCACAAATAAGTGAAACCATGTGATAATTGACTCTCTCTGCTTGACTTATTTCACTCAGCATAATCTCTTCCAGTCCCGTCCATGTTGTTACAAAAGTTGGGTATTCATCCTTTCTGATGGAGGCATAATATTCCATAGTGTATATGGACCACATCTTCCTTATCCATTCGTCCGTTGAAGGGCATCTTGGTTCTTTCCACAGTCTGGCGACCGTGGCCATTGCTGCTATAAACATTGGGGTACAGATGGCCCTTCTTTGCACAACATCTGTATCTTTGGGGTAAATACCCAGGAGTGCAATGGCAGGGTCATAGGGAAGTTCTATTTTTAATTTCTTGAGGAATCTCCACACTGTTCTCCAAAGAGGCTGAACCAACTTGCATTCCCACCAACAGTGTTAGAGGGTTCCCCTTTCTCCACATCCTCTCCAACACATGTTGTTTCTCCTAAAGAACGCAGTTCACACATGATGAGGTTTTATGTGAGCTATAGTGTACTCCACTAGTTTTCAAATTGTAACCCACTATTGGGGTCTCTGAGACTTCTTCAGGGGGTCAGCAAGTTCAAAACAATGTTTATAACAGCAAGAGCTTACTTTTTATCTGAGTTGACGATTGCACAGATGGCACAAAAACAATAGTTGGTAAAGCTGCTAGTCACTCAACAGAAATAGAGGCAGCAGCACCAAATTGGACTAGTTGTAATTATATTTATTTTTTTATCACCACACTGTTGACATAATTTTTAAAATATTTTTATGATGAAATGGAAGTTTTCTTCATGAAGTACTTCTGTTGTAAATTGAAGTATGTCATATTGAAAAAAGGAAATTATACAATTTTTTGAATTTGGAACACCATCTTTACTTGAAGGAATGGCAAACCATGGATATTTAAATTTGGGTATTTGGCACACATTTTCTTTAAAATGAACAAAGATAGACTGCCACTTTCAGAAGAACAACTGGCTGGCAGTATTTTTCCCGGTGTTAAAACCCGAGATTTCCAACAAGAAAGAAATCCTGAAAACTTGTGTCTGTCACTGTGAGCTTGATAGCTGCACAATGTTTAAAGATTTTTTAATGAGATCAGTGTTACATTAATGAATATTACATGCCAGTGTGATTATAATCAATAAATGACAACATCTGCTTTTGTGTGAAGAATTGTGTCAACATTTAGAAGATTTTTGTAACTCCAGTGAACTAACACTTTCCAAATGACAATGCATAGTTTTACATTATAACATGGGTAAAAGAGCCATTAAAATGCATAAGACTAATGGATTTTAGTATAACTGTATGAAAAAAAATTTTTTTAAGATTTATTATTTGAGAGAGAAAGAGAGGGAGGGAAAGAGTGTGTTCTTGTTGGGGGAAAGGGAGAAAGAATCCCGAGCAGACTCTGCGCTGACCATGGAGCCCATTGTGGGGCTTGATTTCATGACCCAGAGATCACTATCTGAGCCAAAACCAAGAGTAAGATGCTTAACCAATTATACTATCCAGACACTCCAACAGCATGAAACATTTGTTGATGGGGTTTTGTTTTAGATTCTACATGGCAACTGATTTTTAAAAATTATATATTTATTTTTTTAAGAAAGATTTTATTTTTTCATTTCTTAGAGAGAGAGTGAGAGAGAGAGAGAGTGAGAGAGCATGTACACACACACACACACACACACACAAGATGTGGGGGAGAGGCAAGCAGAGGGAAAGCAGGCTCCCCTGTGAGCAAGAAGCCTGATGTGGGACTCAGTCCCAGAACCCTGGGATCATGACCTGAGCTGAAGGCAAATGCTTAATGACTGAGCCACCCAGGTGCCCCAGAGTGTGTATCTTTTTCATATATTTTAACAAAACAATGTATCAGAACAGATTGAATATAAAAGAACTCAGTTGTTTATTAAGCCAGACATTAAAATGATGGACAAACATTTAAACATTGCCACTCTTCTCACTAATTTTTTTTGTTTTGAAAAAGTGTACTGTTAGTTAAAATATATTAACTTACAATTGATTTTTTTAAATGAATAAATATTTTAAAATTTTCTCTCTCTCTCTCTTTTTTTTTTTAGTTTCCAATACAGTAAATATTGGTCTATATAACCTGTATAAAAACAAGTTATTTGAGGACCTCATTAGTTTTTTAGCAGTGTGAAAAGTTCCCAAGCCTGAAATATTTCACAAGCACTGGTCTGTTAGATAGAATAATTGGTTGAACTCTATAGGGCAGTCCTTAAGTTTGGAAATATGGCAAGTATATATAATAGATAATTTTTGTATTATGATATATCATGTTATTTCTCTTTTTGTATTGTTTCTCTTCAGCAGTACATAGTCCAGTGCTCTGGGCAAAACCGCAAGGAACATGTGCATTAACCAGGTATTTAGGTAAATCTCTGCACGTACATCTCAGATGAGTGGCCTCAAGTGATTTGTGACTCTGCTTTTAACTAAGTAAACCTATGCCTTTAGCATAATGGGAAAGAAGTAATCAAGGGAATTTAATCTGTGTGTGTGTGTGTGTGTGTGTGTGTGTGTGTTTATGCATAAAGTATGTTTCATACTTACCGGCCAGCCTGTAGTTCTGACCCTATTCATGATGCAATCTTTAGCTTTGCCATTTTCTCCCTATGTTTGTGAGGTGAAAGAAGAGTTAAGAGAAATGTACTTTAGGTCCTTTATAATTAATCACTTTGATTGATGACCTAAGTGCTTTTCTTTTTTATTCTTTCCTAGTGTTTAATTTGCAATTGCTAGTTTTAAAAGGACCATCACTCGTTCTGTATCTTGAGGAGGCCTTGTGGTCTTTTGATTTCCTCTCTCAATTAAATATATCTTTATTGCCTTCAGGTTCTGAGGAAAATGTGCTATGCTCGTCTGGAAGGATAAGATGGCCATTTGGCCTCTGGGAAGCAAATTGCCCTTGAATTACATTTTATTGAGAAATGTTTTTTTGAAATAGTGAATTGTCGGTAAAAGTTGTGATTTAAGTCTACAAATGAGATTGAAATAGATTGGGCTTTCTGTTTTCAGACTTGATAGTGTCAGTATCCTTTGGCCCTTTCTTCCTCTGACTCACCCAGAGTGTGAGCTTTCTGACGCAGACACAGTAAATAGATGATTCTTGAATCTATGTGACTTCCTTTGGGGCTATTAATATTTTGTATGTATACAGATCTTTTCTCAACTTGCTGATGAAATATCAAGCCCAGAACCTAAGATCCTAGTTTTATGAAGGGAAATAAGTCATTTGGGAAGAAATTCAAGTTACTTTGGAAATGAAAATGTGCTGATATTTTCCCAAACCCAGCTTTTTATTTTTGGGCTTGCATTACGACTAGCCATCCTTCAAAAAGAAACCTCAGCAGGCCCCTAGATTTTACTTCTGTTGCTCACTACTCTAAGTGTGCAAACTGAACTGAGTGATTCAATAGAGGCATTAGTGATCTTCCACTTAGATATTGCAGCCTTTCTGCCAAATATAATGATTTTTTTTTCTTGGCAGTATTAGCCATAGACCCATAGGCTTCTATTGATTACTCCAAATGATATTGAATAAAGACTTAGAGGAGGATACTTGATATCAAGAAAAGGAGTTCCTTCCAATTTTTACTGTAGTTCTATTAAGCAGTTTGGAGCAGACTTACATGACAACATTCATTATGGGAAGTAGCACCAGCAATTAAAGTTTACAAGTGAGCATCATGGTTAGGAATAGTATTCCTGAGTTAGAAAGTGCCACTTACTTTGTGACTTTGGACCTGTTACTTAATTTTCTGAGTCTGTTTTCTTAACTGTGAGTTAGAGATTATAATATGTGTTTTACAGGGTTGTTAAAACGATTCAAGTAGATAATCCATGTAAACAAATCAAATAGAATAGGCCTTGGCACAAAATTAGGGCACTGTAAAAATGAGTGGGATATCTCTCTCTCTCTCTCTTTCTATATATATATAATTATTTATTTATTTTTAAAGATTTTATTTATTAATTTGACAGAGAGAAATCACAAGTAGACAGAGAGGCAGCCAGAGAGAGAGAGAGGGAAGCAGGCTCTCTGCTGAGCAGAGAGCCCGATGCGGGACTCGATCCCAGGACTCTGAGATCATGACCTGAGCCGAAGGCAGCGGCTCAACCCACTGAGCCACCCAGGCGCCCCTATATATATATAATTATTATTGTAACTATTACTTTGTTAGCAGATTCCAAAGAAAAATTAACCTGGTAAATGTGTCAAAATTTTCAGTTTGGACTAAAGACAATTCTTGCCTCTGAAATGATAGGCTGATGAAAGACAGTGAATGCTGCAAATACTGTAGCCTTACATTATTTAAAAACAAACTCAGTAGCTGGGGTCATTAGTCCTGAAGTCTGCTTATTCTTAATCAACTATACTTATTTAGAGAACCATACTATTTGATTTTAAGGAGGAATTTGATCATCTGTTGGTTAACTGGGGAATATAGAGGCTTTCTTTGTTTTTGGCACTGGGGTGGATCTTACTTGTGGCGATTCTGGAAACACTATATTTTCCTGAAGCTTTAATTCATTTAACTAGATTGACACCTTGGGGTCCACCAGACGACCAGATTCTAAACCATTCTGGCAAGAAATTTTGTCCTAGAGGCTTTTTAAATTTTAGGCAATTAATTAGTCGTTTTATAGTAGGTAAAATTATTAGCTCCCAACCTAGAATTATACTGGAATTTACAAAGTAAAAAGAGACTATTTAAGGACTGTATAATTAAGTGAAGTAACTTGCCATCAGTGGAAATTTGTGCTGTAGAAATTCCTATTTCACAAGTTGGGGAAGAGAGATTAATATATCCTAAACTATGCATTTATTATATATTTCGATAGCTGAGTCAAAGTTTCTAATTTAGGATTTTTGAAAGAGATGTAGTCTTTCTGAAATATTTTCAGTGATGTTTAGGTTTTAATTGTTATTTTGCTTTATGGTAGCCTTTATCAAATAAAGTATAAGATGATGAATTTTACATTGAAATGTACTTAAGACTGGCTTTAGCCCTTTGTCATCAAGAAGTACATAATTAAGAAAAGTTCAGATGAAAGAAGGTAATATGTGACAAGTACTATCATTCATTAGATCCTTGTTATCAAAGTGTGTCTATGGCCTGGCAGCCTGGGCATCACCTGGGAACCAGTAAGGAAGGGAAACTCTCAGGCCTCTCTAGACCAGCTGAATCAGAATCTGCATTGTGGTAGGATCTCTAGGTAATTTGTATGCACTTTATATTTGAGAAATGCTGTTCTGTAGCCCAGAAACTGATCAAATAATTTGAGGGGTGGTCTTCAGCCTTCAGTACCTGTCCCAGAGTCTCATTGTTCTACTTTACAGTTGAGGGTCAGAATAATTTTATTAAAACTTCTCTTCAAAACCTACAATAAATTAACAAAAATTAAGCTGAGACATTTCGGGTGCACATAAAGTATAGAAACTAATGGACTATTTGTAAACCTACCACTGGGTTTAAAGAAATAGTAAATTTGGCATTTTGCCATATTTGATTCACCTTTTTCTCCCTCCTGAAGGAAAATTTTTATGAAGATGTAAGATATATAACATAAAAATGAGCATTTTAACCATTTTTTGAGTGTAGAGTTCAGCGACATTAAGTACCTTCACATTATTGTACACACTATTCATCTCCAGAACTTTTTCATCATTCCAAACTGAGTTTGTCTATCCATTAAATAATAACTCCTAACTCCCCCTTCCCCTGGGCCTTGTTTACCAATATTCTACTCTCTTTATGATTTGGCTCTTCTAGGTAGTTTATATAAGTGGAATAATACAATATTTATTGTTTTGTTTCTGGCTTATTTCATTTAGCATAATGTTTTCAAGAGTCATCCATATTGTAACATGCATCAGAATTTCATTCCTTTTTAAGGCTGAATATATTCCATTGCATTACATTTTGTTTATCCATTTGTTTGTCAATAGACATTGGGTTGTTTTGGTCTTTTAGCTATTGTGAATAATGCTATGAATGTTGGTCTACAAATATCTATTTAAATCCCTCCTTTGACTATTTTTAAGTATATGCATACAAGTGGAATTGCTGGATCAGAATTTTTTTTGATGAATTTTTTCGGGAACCACCATATTGTCTTCTACAGCGGCTGTACCATTCAGTATTCCCAACAGCATTGCCCAGGGGTTCCAGTTTCTCCACATACTTACCAACACATATTTTTGTTTGTTTCTTTTATGTAATAATCATCCCAGTGGATGTGAGTGGTATCTTATTGTGGTTTTGATTTCCATTTCTTTAATGGTTAGTGATGTTAAACATTTTTTAATGTGATTGTTGCTCATTTGTATATCTTCTTTGGAAAATTATGTATTCAAGTCCTTTGCCCATTTTTAAGTTGGGTTGGTTTTTTGTTGAGTTGTAGGAATTCTTTATATATTTTGGATATTGATCCCTTACCAGATACATGATTTATAAATATTTTCTCCCATTCTGTGGGTTTCCTTTTCTTTCTGTCAGCAGTGTTGTTTGAAATAAATTTTTAAATTTTAAAGTCTAATTTATTTTTTATTCTGTTGCCTCTGTAATTAGAGTCATATTCAAGAAATCATTACCAAATCCAATGCTATAAAGCTTTTCCTTCTATTTTCTTCTGAGAGTTTTATGGTTTTAGTTTTTATGTTTATGTCTTTGATCTATTTTGAACTAATTTTAATATATGGTATAAGGTATGAGTCCAGTATCATTCTTTTGCCTGTGAATGTCCAGTTTTCCCTGCAGCATTTTCTGAAGACTGTCTTTCCCCCTTTTGAATGGTGCTGACACTCTTGTCAAAAATCATTTGACCATATATGCAAAGGTTTGTTTCTGGGCTCCCTGTACTACTCTACTAGTCTATATGCTTATTGTTATGTGAGTACCATACTATTTTGATTATTGTAAGAAAAATGTAAATCTATCTAAAGGTTTAACGAATTACAGGTAGAGCAAAGCTCTCTTCTCTATCTCTTCTCTTTCCATCTGTAGACGCAACCATTTGTGAAGTTGATATGTGTAATTTCCATGAATGTTTTCATACATTTATTATATGTTTGTATGTACCCATTTATAGCTTCTTTTGTATGTTAAGTTTTTGCTTAAATACTGGTGCCATGGTTAGAATATATGTGTCCCTTCCCGCATTCATATGTTGAAATTCTAACCCCCTATTGATAATATTAGGAAGTGGGGCTTTTAGGGGGTAGTTAGGTCATGAGGGCGCTCATGAATGAGATTAAAAGACTCCAGAGACTCTTGTCCCTTCTACCTGTGAGAACATAGCAAGAAATTTGCAGTCTGTACCAGAAAGAGTTCCTTTACCAGAACCTGATCATGCTGACATCATGATGTTGGATTTTCCAGCTTTCATAACTGTGAGAAATTTCTGTTGTTTATAAGTTACCCAGTTTGTTATAGAAGTCCAAATGGACTTAGATAACTAGTATACTAAAGATAAACTTTTCCAGTTTGCTTTTCAACTTCACAATATATTTTGAGATTTATCCATCTTGATGTGTACATACAATTCATTCCTTTTATTTGTTGTATATAATTCTGCTTTATTTACATTAACTATAAATATCTAAATCATTTCTCCAATAAGGGTGGTTAAATTGTTTCTTACCTTTTGAAAAATGTCAAACAGCGTTGCCACAAACATTTTTGTACATCTCCCATGTGCAAGAATTTTTTACAGTAGAAAACAAGAAGTAGAATTTCTATTGTTAGAGAGTAGGTTGGGAAATGATAACTTTTAACAATGTAACCTAAACTTTTAGGACTAAAGTGGATATAAGTTGTAAGGGACTATTTTTTTTGAACTATCAGTAGTTAATTGGTTAGATTATATATGTCATTTCCAATAGATTTATTCTAAAGGATGCTGTATTTATTGTAAAAACATGAGGATGGATGAGTTTGACCATCTGGTGTCATCACTTGGTCACGTGGTTGAATCTTTTCGGAAGCAATTCTTCTAACAGATCACTGCCAGCCTTGTCCTTAAAACCTCCCAAATGATTTTGTCACTTGTTAGTCAGCTTGAGACTCTGATACTCAGAAGCTAAGCACATTGGTTTCAAGACACATGCAATTGTAAGTACAAATGTATCCTTAATTTTTAAATGTAGTTTTTTATTTTTTAAAAAAATAGTTTTGCATTTTTAATCAGGAATCTGCATTAGAACGGAGAGAGATAGGGTGTTAAAGAAGTAGATAACTCAGAGGCTGTTATTAACTGAAATCAGTTAACATTCTGACTTCTCCAAAAATGCATTTGGCAGAGGGAGTGCATGAAAAAGAAATCTTTAGCAAGTAAAATAGATATTTAAAAGTAAGTCATTGAGATTATTAGAATAAATTACTGCTGATCCCATCACTACTCAGGCTAACTAATGTCATCTTAGAAATAGGTAGACAAGCTATCACGAGATGTTTCCATTTGAACCAAAGAACCAGTATACTGGTAGGATCATTGCTTTGAGCCAGAAGGCCTGGGATTGAGTCTTGGTTCTGTCACTTACTATTGTGTTGGTCTCAGCTTGTCTGAATTCCCAATTTTCTCATCTCCAAAAGTTGATGATGAAACCATACTTACTTCTATGGCCTTTTTTTTTTTTTTTAAAGATTTTATTTAATCATTTTAGAGATCGAGAGTGAGCATGGGAGAGTACAAGTGGTAGGGGGAAAAGTGAGAGCAGAGGGAGAGGGACAAGTAGACTTCTTGCTTAACTACCTGAGACACCCAGGTGCCCCACTGCTAAGGACTTTTTTGAGGATTCTGTGAGATGGTGCATGTTATAGTTGTTGAGGAACTATAAAACCTGTAAATTGTTATAAATATTAATGGTTTCTCTTATAGTCATTGAATGCTCGGGTCCTGAGCAAGAGCAAGAGTGGCCCATCTGGTATATACTGATTGTGTTTTAATATTAGGTATGTAATGTTATATTTACTGTTTCTTCTTTGGTTCTCTGATTTTTGCCCATTTCAGTTTTGCTATGATGCAACTCATGGACCTAACTGAAGCAGATTAATAAAGGATTATATAGTACAGATTGAGGCCAGGACCTTGAAAAAGCAGTCTGTCTGAGTGGTGGGGGTAATTATGTTTTTATTTTGGCTGAAGCCTAACCAGTTGTTTCAATAAGACATTCAAGACCTTTGAGATAAAGGCAGTTAAGCATCCCAAAATTTCAACCTGTGAACCGTGCTCATCTTTAACAAGTTACACCAATTTGTGCTAGAATTTTTCTATTTGCCTAGATCTTGACAAATAAATATGAATTGTATTAATCATGGAAGATATTCATTAGATGTGATGAATGCAAACCTCTCTTAAAATGAATAATACATGCATTGTATGAAACATAACAAAAGATAAAACATTCTACTGAAATGTTTTGATACAGTTAGTTTGCAGAAATCAATTTTGCCAACCATCCTCCTCTACCCCTACTCACCAGCAAAATTTTTTGATTCAAAACAGGATTTCTGGGCACCTGGGTGGCTCAGTGGGTTAAGCCGCTGCCTTCGGCTCAGGTCATGATCTCAGGGTCCTGGGATCGAGTCCCGCATCAGGCTCTCTGCTCAGCAGGGAGCCTGCTTCCTCCTCTCTCTCTCTCTGCCTGCCTCTCTGCCTACTTGTGATCTCTCTCTCTGTCAAATAAATAAATAAATAATCTTAAAAAAAAACAAAAACAAAAACAAGATTTCCTGTATGCTACCAGAAGTATCGTGACTTTTTTTTTTTTTTTTGATCAGTTTGTCTAAAGATCCCCATTTGTATCTTTCAGTCTCCTGCCCACAGTTTCCCCCAGATGTGGTATAGTGCAGTCTGTACCTTGCAGAAAGGCACCTGTCCAAAGGGAAGGAAGAGTGAGGGCTGAAATCCAGCCATGCACCTTCACATCAGTTTATGTGTGCTCAAAAGGGTTGCTTTTCCTAATCTGCATAAGATACAACAGGCTCTGTCATCTTCCTCAATGTCTTACTTCTCTCTGTTCTCCTTCCTACCCTATTTTCCATTCCTTGGTCTTTAAACTGCCCATCATCGTGTACTGGCCAGATCTCCTTCTAGTAACCTTCTCAGCCCCTGTGCCTCTCCAGCTGTCCCACAGGCCATTTTAAAGCACTCTCACTGTCTTGTTCCCAAAAACCTCTTCTAACTCAAATATGTTTTATAAGATAGATTCAAGTGTATGGTTTTATAGTGTCATTCAAAGCACATGAGATAAATAAACTTCACTGGTTTGGTGCATTGATTTTTGTGACTATAAAAAGAATAAAAAGGATGAAAGCTAGGTTGAGTTGGAATGTAAAATTATAAAAAGCAAAACAGGAAACAAATGTTTGCTTGGCCAACCATTTCCTACTGAGGCTCTCTGTGTAATGCGGTCTATGAAGAGTTCACTGTTCAGCCTTAAACAGATTGAAATGATCCGTGGGGGGAAATCGCACCAAACCCAAGGGCTGTGTTGAAGTGATGTGTAGCGCCAGATCCCTGAGCTGCTGTAGAAAGGCGGGTTGTGAAGGCCTATGTGTCTGTGTTAAAGGGAAGTCTCTGAAAGCTATCTTTCTAACAGGATAAATGTGAAAGCCCCGGGGGGGGGGCGGGGAGCAGCACAAAACGGCCACTTGAGCATTGCTTCCTGCCCATGGAGCTCTAGCTCCTTACTGACAGTTATTCTTAGGGCTTCTTTGCTTCAAAGGTTTCCTCTTTTCTATTTTTGGTAGCAGAATATGGATTTAGATCTGCATAGTCCCTCTCAACTGCTAATCCATGCCTAGAAGAGGGTAGGACTGCTGTGTTCTGTTAGCTATCAGTTCTCTTTTCAGCACCTCCAAATGATTTTTAATATTAAGGACACAGATTTATGGGAAGGAGTCATTGAGTTTTCAAACTGATTTGTAGTCCTCTAATTTGCACATTCCTTTCTCCAGCAGGGGCATCTCAGAGATCATCTCAAGTAATGGGGCCTGACTTCTGTGATGAGTGAAAGAATCCAGGTTGGTAAAACAGATGGTCATCAAATGACCAAAAAGTAAGCAAAGATGATTTGCATTGGAGTAACATGTAACAGATTAAGCACAATTCCATTTTGGAAGGAAAGAATTTATGTGTGTATAATCTAAGATTAGCTTAATATATATAAACTGCAACAAAAAGATACAGCTATGCTGGACTAGAATACTGAAGACCTTGGTCTCTGTAAAGGAAAACCATTACCTAGAGCAAGCATTTTTAATTTTACAGGTATTTAATTTCATGCCCTCTAATTCTTTTTCTTGAGTTCTTTCTGTTTTACCTGATCTCATGACTGTCTAACTTTGTTGGCCTACTAATAATAATTACCTTGCAAAAGTTATCTTCTGTATCGAGATACCATAACATTGTTAAAAAAGAAATGTTAAGTGCTCATGTCCTCCCATGAAAATATGGGGCTATCCCCTTTGTCTGAATGCAGAACTGGGGAACAGAAATGCCACCCATCAGACCAGCTGCCTCTGCCACGTGCTCTTAATTAGAGTCTCCCTTTGTGGCTTAAAAAAAAGTAACAGTCTTATACTTGAGAAGGATTTTTGAGGGAAGGTATAAACTGAAGGATCAAGGGGTCACCTCACATTTCTGAGGGTTATACACACATTTCTGTCCACCATTGCATCTGGTTTGAACTTCATCTCTAGAAACCATGAACCCACACTACAAATATTATATGTATACTATTTTCTATTTTTTTGCGAAGACCAAAATGAACAGAAGCATCTTGGGATTGGGGGAGGGATGGAACTTTGAGAATTAATTCTAGGCACTTTGCAGATGGATAATTGGCAAGAAAAAAAGCCCAAATCTAGGGCATATATATTGGGTTTTCAGCAATGGGAAGGTGTCTTTAAATATGTTTTACATAATGGTTTTGAACAGCAGACAGCATTGTCTGGTAAGTGGAGGTTTTGACAATGAGCTAAAAAGCTATATAATAGAGTTAAAAAGAAAGCCTCCCTTAACTTTTCCCCAGAGCATTTTTACCCTGCTGAATATTTTAGGGGTTATTTTAAATGTGTCCCAGTGTCAGACTTGTTCAGAAAGAGAGCATTATATTTCCCAAGAGAATGATGAGTTGCTTTTTTTTTTTTTAATGGAGCAAAATGCTAACTTTTAATAGACTAGATCTTCCCATATAGAATATATTCCCCCTCAGAATTCCTAGGCAAATATTCAAACTTGGGTTGGGAAAGGTTAAAAGGAACTGAAAAAATCTATAGTGGCTCTTTCTGAGATGCAGTCCCATACTTGGCAGGATGAGGTGTTCATAGCAGGTGCTGGATTTGCTATAAATGGACAATTTATAAACAGATCTGACAACTGGGAAAACAGAGCAGTGGGGAATGCTGGCATTCCAGGGGCCTGTGGTTGATTTCCTATCAGATGGTCCTCAGCATGGAATTATTGATAGCTGCTGCTCTGAAAGAAGGCCAGTTGGCTGACGCTTAAAAGGACTGTACCTCAATTCATGCCTGATCTGCTGCTAGATATTTTAAACAGATCAGTGCAAATTAGCTTCTTCAGGTTGGTACTTCCTTAATTAGCAGTTTAATTGCAAAGTCTTCTTCTCAACTTTGATTGAACCCAACTCTCTTACTTGTCTGAAATGCGGAGGACAGAGACCTGAGAGAAGTATAACCAAAACAAAAGAGGAGCCTGAGGGCAGTGGGGGGGGGGGGGGGGCGGGATTCAGAGTATCCTATAGTGCCTGAGACCAACACAGAACCTAGCTAAACCAAAACTATGTGCAACTGAGACTAGCATTTTTGGCTGTGTATCCTGGGGAAGAAAGAAACAGGACCTTTGTGTGCTAAGCCCTGGGGGAGAATCCAAAATGTGCAGCAAATGAATCTCATTTTTCTTTTGCTTTTTTTTGTCAAGGGCTGCCAGTACACTGGGATATTCCTAAGACCCCTAGGTGAGGTCTACTTTCAGAATATTCTCCTGGAGCATTCTAATGATCACATCTACAATTTTTATTGTTTTTATTTATTTTTTTAGATAGGCTTCCCCCCCCCCCCCCCGCATAGAAAGTTTAGTGGTTCCAGTATGGTTGGTATTGGATAGCATTCCTCCATATTTGTCTGCAGCCTTGCATTGGCACAGTTCTATTTAAAGCTAGTGGAATGGCCATACCTGTTTATTCTAGCTATATGAATAGTTTTTCCAGGAGACATTTGTTTGGCTGGGTCTCTGCTTTTCTCCTGACCACACCCTATTGTTTTTCTCTTCAGAGGAACAGACTGAGGGCCTGATCCTGAAAGGAGTTTTGACTTCACTTCCTTAAGAAGACTGAAAATTGGGCAGACCTGAAGATTAGGGTATGGAAGTGGATGCACACCCTAGCACAAGGGTTGGCTGGGAATGAGGACTCTTAAAGTATAAAGCATAGGGCTTTGAGCAAATCCAGAACAGGGATGGTTTGTTGCCACGTAATGGCTAACATAGCAGGAGTAGAAAGGGTTCTGAGGCATTGAGACAACTGACACTTTTGTTAGTTGTGGGAAGTCTTGTCTGTGAGTGGAAGCTCCTGAGAATCTTGCCCATGGGAATCTCTGTTTCAGCTGAGTGAGTTTTCTGGTAAACGTGTGATGAATCTTACTGCAGCATCTTTCATTTGCATAGAACCGTATTCAGCATAGGAGGTACAAGAAAATACAGGTACAATACTGCCAGCCAGGAGTTTATGATGTAGTTAGAACGATATACTATTCTTATGAAAAGATGACGGGGGGGGGGGAGCAGCAGAACAAGTAAAATTTGGGAAAAGGGAAAGCTCTAGAAGTACCCAGGAAGGTGTGGTGGCTGGAGGATGAGGGAGTCGTTGATGAGGATTATTGGGCTGAAGCTGGGCCTTGAGAAGAGTGGGAGAAATTCAGTAATGGAAATGTGCAAGGGAGACTGTTCCAGGTGGGGAAATGTCATGCTGATAGCCCTGATGAAGAGGTGACCCCTGAGTTTGGGAGGACAGAAAACAAAATGTCCTGGTAGATAAGGCTGAGGAATTATACAGATCTAGAGGTCACACAGAGTTTGGAGTTCATCCTGGTAGACTTTTCTGATCAAGAAAGGGAGATGAGAAAAGCAGGATGTCAGGAAACTGAAGATAGAAGAGGAAAGTGGCAGTCAGTGCAGGAGGACCTCACCGGGTCCAATCTCCCATTGACCAAGTTTTAGGTCTGTGGAATTTAGCGAACTGTGTAGTGGGTTCTAGTAAGCCACTCTATGTAAACAGAGCCCTCTTCTTTGGTGTCTTTCCTCTTCCCTTATAGTCCCTGCCCACCATCTGACTAAACTAGGGCCACACAAGCTTCTTCTTATGGAGTTTCCCCACAAACACAGAGCCAAAGTGAAACAAAGGCAGATTCATTTTTTTTTTTAAAGTTCACTGTTTTGACTCTTACGTGCTCACTCTTGGATTCCCATTAGTGTTTTCCAGATTAATTTGAGGCCTTACTAGATATTTGGACAACTCCTTATTTTCATAATTCAGAAGGTCATCTCTGAGCTCTGGGAACATCTGCTCAACTTCATAATTAGGGCAGAACCACAGGCTTGGGTGTGGGATTGTGTTCTGTCTTGGTCAGGGAGGGCTCACCTACCAACACTCCTGGGAGAACATGATTGTGGACCCTCTTTCCTGACATTTTCTCCCCCATTTTTTAATGTCGCATTGTGTGACCTGCAGACAGCTTGGGCATCACTAGGAAGCTCCACCTCAGACCTACAGAATCAAGATCTGCTTATTTTATAAGATCCTGTGGGATCCATTAGAGTTTGAGAAGAACTGCTTTTAACCTAGCTATTCAGAAGGATCACCTATGAGTTTTTAAAACATTGTGGCATATTGTCTATCCCAGATAAATTAAGTCAGAATATCTAGGGGTGGAGCCCTGACACTGCCGTTTTTTAAAAAAACGTTTCCAGATGATTCTATGTGCTGCCTGAGTTGAAAACCACTGGCCTATGGTCTGTGTTAGCCACTCTGTTTCCAAGGGACCAAATTCTCCTCATGTTGTAAAACAGAACATGACTAACCTTTTAACCACAGATCTAGACAGAGTAAAAATAATGTTAATTAAGCATTTATCCAGAAGCTGGTTAGGAAACTCCTGGCCAGGAGCAGATGCAACCACTGGATTCACTTATAGTATCAAGATGATAGCTTGTTAAGATTCTTAGTCTTGGGGTGCCTGGGTGGCTCTGTGGGTTAAAGCCTCTGCCTTTGGCTCAGGTCATGATCCCAGGGTCCTGGGATTGAGCCCCGCGTCAGGCTCTCTGCTCGGCAAGGAGCCTGCTTCCCCTTCCTCTCTCTCTCTGCCTGCCTCTCTGCCTACTTGTGATCTCTGTCGAATAAAAAAAAAAAAAAAAGATTCCTGGTCTTAATTATTCTCTTCTGGCTTTGGAGGGTGGCTCCACAGAGAACCTGGAAGACAGTTGCCCTTGCCTCTAATCATCTCGATATCTAAGGAGATGTACCCAGGCCTGTGCTCTGAGGAGTCATGTTCTTTGTCTATTGTAGCAGAAATGTACTGGGGAATTCAGAGTATTGGTTTCCACACAAATGCTCACTTTTAGGAAACATGAAAGGTTTAAAAGCAGTTATCCACCTATCCTTAGGCTAGGGTAGATGTCAGATTTTAAGAACGATATTATAGTTATTTCAATACATTTTTTCCCATTACTGCCTTTCATTTACAGATTTCCCTCAGTTCCCCTCAGCTCTGTTACAATATCAGGAAACTTCTACCAACACATTCCAGTTCTGAGGCAGTCTTGGTCAAGGCTTTGAAGGTATTAACCACTGTGATTCTTCTTGCCTTACTCTGACTTTCCGTGCCCTCACTATGGCCATGAGCGTAGGCATTGTTACATGAGCTTTGGCCTTCTCATTCCTTTCTTTTTGTCTTTTGAGAATTAGGGTTGAAGTGTAGCCTGCTTACTTAGCTGCAGTCTACACATCCTCAACTCTTTTTTGTTTTTTTTAAAGATTTTATTTATTTATTTGACAGAGAGAAATCACAAGTAGACGGAGAGGCAGGCAGAGAGAGAGACAGAGAGGGAAGCAGGCTCCCCGCTGAGCAGAGAGCCTGATGCGGGACTTGATCCCAGGACCCTGAGATCATGACCTGAGCTGAAGGCAAAGGCTTAAACCACTGAGCCACCCAGGCACCCCCATCCTCAATTCTTTATAGAGACTTTTTTCTTGGGCAAGGTTCCACACTGAGCTAAGATATCCTAGAATCCTGTGTTGAGACTTGTCTGTCTGGGGTCTCCGAGTGTTGCATCCACTCAGCATCTCTGCTGCTCTGCACTGAGCTTAAATTACCTTGCCCCTTTGCACACTGTGGTTTGGACTGTTGGCCACTCCCTTTAAGGGCTCACATCTTACATGGTCTTGTTCTCTTAACTTTGGCTCCCTCATTTCTTGGTTTTCTTTCTTTTACCTTTAGCTTGGAATTAGGGTCTCATCACAGACCTCACTCAAGATACTGTAGTAGAAGTACCTGTTCAAATGTGACCATGGAGAGGAATAATGTCACCAGGACCATGACCATTCTCAGTAACAATGGTAACATTATTTTTTGCTCATGAAGATATGGATTTGGAGATGAACTAGACAGTGGTTTTGAGAAGACCCAACTGTCTCACTCCTAGCTTCAAACATCTAAGACTTATTCAGTTCTACATTGTAACATTGCAAGTCAAGATGACCTTGGGAAAAAACTGAATAAATAAACTGATATTAACACTGATGCTAACCTGAAGTGACATTTATGTTTGGCTTTGTGGTTGGTTCATGGATTTGTATGTGTACTATATATATAAATATAAATAAATAAATAAATAAATAAATAAATAAATATATGTGTGTGTGTGTGTGTGTGTGTGTGTGTATACACATAAATACACACGTACTGAAATTATATTTATTTACTGAAAACATAACAAGAGTGTTTGTGAAGTGGGCACCAAGTCCAAAATTTAAGTTCTGTTTTACTGAAGTTAAAAAAAATAATTTGCTAATTGCCTTGTGAAGTTCCTAGGCTGCCAGTCCTTGCGGCTCCTTTGGGGACAGCAGAATACTTACTCCTCTCTGGAAGAAAATTCAGGAGGGAGATCAGAGGCTTTTAGACATTGTTTCTGTCCATAAATGAATTTATAATTTGCTCCTTCCTGTGCCCAAGTTGCTCCTAGGCACTCTTGCTCTGGTGCTTGAAGTTGGTATGCCTTCTGTCCAGACAAGTAGCTTTTTGGGCTATTAATTATGTAATTAAGTCTAAACCTTTTCATTTTAAATGATAATAAAATGTTTGAAGGTATGTTTCTTGTAAACCTATTTTATTTTTGTCTTTTCATTTTATTGCTTTTTATTGAGGGCTGCTAACTGACCAAGCCAAGCTAATTAGTGCCCTGTTGTTTTTGGAAGACTAGGTGACACCAAAGCCATTAATGGCTCAATAAATTGGGGCTACAGAAAAGCCTGACTGCTTTCTTCTTGTTCTTCTCTTGTTAGTCACATTGTTCTGCTTTGGCCAAATCTGAGAGGATATGCACTGTGAAGCTGGCTCTTGAGGGGCTGAAAGCACTGGTTGATTAAAAAAAAATAAAATAAAAAAAATCTGCGTGAACAGAGTCTCCAGAGACCAGGGGAATGAGAGGGTCAGAGGGACCACCAGAAGGGGAAAAAAGGGGGAAGGATTCCAAACTGAAATTTTTACTCAATTTATTGGGTAAAATGTCCAGCTTCTGATTCCATGGCTTACTCTAGAGTTGAATCAATATTAAGTAGACTCTTCAGGTGAATTAAAATCCATTGATCACGTGAATTACAATGAATCCCTAGGCAGTTCTAAGGTGTTTATGGAAGAGGTAGATGTTAAAGGGTCAGAGTCAGAGGCCAAGTCCCTTTTTTTCCTATCTTATCATTAAATTTACCCATTCATAAAATGGAAACAAATCTAGCAAAATCTTTTATCCTGGAATCTTGGTTTTACTACAGTTTATAAATTAAAGACTGATATTCTTTTTTTTTTTGAGGAATACTACAGTGACTATCACATAATGATATTTAATAAATTATAGAATGAATGAATTGTTGCATTCTTGATAAAACTCCATTTGTCTTAAAATTATGTTGGATATACCTTTATTTTATTTTTAAATTTATTTATTTAAAAATATTTAAATTTATTTATTTATTATTATTTTTTAAGATTTTATTTATTTGACAGACAGATCACACTAGGCAGAGAGGCAGGCAGGGGAAGGGGAAGCAGGCTCCCTGCTGAGCAGAGAGCCCTATGTGGGGCTCGATCCCAGGGTCCTGGGATCAGGACCTGAGCAGAAGGCAGAAGCTTACCCCACTGAGCCACCCAGGCGCCCCTTTATATTTCTTTTTAAGAAAGTTCAGTAACCAGTTAGCTAGGCATAGAGCCTCCTCTAGGATCCCCAGCCCATGTGTCGTCTTTTGTTCAAATAAATATCCTTAGAGTGTAACTACCACAAGGGGAGAGGAGGCAACCAGAGAAGATTAAAGACTGCCTGGAATTCTTGCAAAGTATCTTAGTGAAGTAAGCTGATTCCTTAGAGAAAATGAAGTAACCTCAAGTAACAGCAAAATGGTTCAAAGTGTGTGCTTGAGAGTTATAGGTCTAGGTCCAAATTCTGGGTCTACTAGTTACTAGCTCTGTGGCCTGGGGCAGGTTTCTTTGATAACTTTTTACTCACCACATATTTATTGAGTACCAACTATGTGCCAGGTACTCTCTGTGCTGGGGATATAGCTGTGAACAAAGCAAAGCCTATTTTCCATGAAGCTCATATTGCTAGAAGGGAACATAGTGAAAATATAAATGTGTCAGATAGAAATAAGTGACAGGGGGAAAAATAAAGCAGAATAAGAGGGAGAAGGAGTGTCAGAGAGATTGTTGTCTTACGAGGGGAACACCTCACAGATAAGATGACATTTGAGTGGATATCCAAAGGAAGTCCTTGGTCTTCCCAGCCACAGTTTTCTTGTCTCTAAATGGGATAATGATAGTATCTGATTCTCAGATTGTAGCACTGGGAATTCAGTCAGAGAATGCATTAAAGCAAAATGCCCCTCTGATGATAGCTGAAGTTATAATTTCCTTCCTTCTGTGTCAAATGGAAAAACTAGGTAGAACTGTAAGGACCTTGGTAGTAGTAACACTCTTGTGATGAGTAGTCTGACTTGCATGATGATACATGCTTTTGATGGAATCTTGGACCTGATTCTTACTCCCTGTTGATACTTAGCCATATCTGCCCAAACTACTAACCCGTTTCACATCAGATGGAGATCTTATGCATAGCTGAGAACAACTAAGCCATACTGAAAGAATGAGAACTCAAGGTTGAATTCCCTACACAATATGACTTTTCATTGTAGCCTTTGAGCCAGGATGCTATCTAGTGGGTAAAAGTAAATGAGATACTTCTGTTCAAATTCATAAGAATGTTTCTGTGGATGTAAGACTTGCCCTTGCTTGAAGGGATAATATTAAAACTCATTAAAGTTTGAGTACAATGGTGCTTATTATGGAGAAACTGAAAAAAGCGCTAAGAGCTTTGCCTGGTTGGCATTTCTAAAGTTAATGTGACTTACTTGAAAAACAGAGCTTTTCAATTTCCATGGTCCCATGAGGTACTTCTGTCTTTGTGTTCATTGCCCAAGGTCTGAGAAATGACTTTAGCTACATTTGTAAATTGTATAAAGTGCTTAAATCTGTATGAAAATGGTGATGTAGCAGGAAATATTTTTTTTAAGTGATGGGAAGTTGTTTTCTAAAACAAGCATTTGGAGAATTTCTCCCATGATTTCTGAGCAAATTTCTTTCTTTTGATAAGAAATGTTTTCTCCTGTCATGTAGGGATTTAACTAAGAAACATGGGTCAAGACCTCACTGAACAGCACTGATGTCCATGAATGTTTTGACTTGCCCATTGACTTGATAGCTCTGTTTTGTTTTGTTTTTAAACCTGGTTTAATTCAAAGTTCAGAGCAGGTCTCTGTGAGGCTTTGTCAAGTAGTCTAGACTCTTGCATGCTCCTGAGGGGTCTTGATACTCTGGAGAGGAGTCTGCAGATCATTGCAAGAGTCCAATTTTACCTGACTGTTTTAGCTTGGCATTGTAGAACTTATTTCTGGCTACTTCCAGATCTATAAATGGATTTGTATTTATTGAATAATTTGACCTTCTCACTTTAAAGGCATTTCCCATTTTAAAGGTACGTGTTGGCTAGTGTTCTTTTTTCATTCCTTACAAAGGTGCATTCATGGTGGTCTGAAAAAAATTACTAGAATGAGGGAGGCTGAACCATTTGTCAGCAGTGTGTATATATAGGTTTATGCACTTCTCTTTCACAGTTGATGTCTGATTGTTTCTGTGCATTTCTCCTATTGTATTTTCTTGGGCCTCTTCACCATGAGCCCTCCTGGAGTACCACAGGGTCTTTAGTAGCTATAAATGATTTGAATGTAAAGGTCCTTCAGTCTGTATTTGTAAGAATTTCTCCCAGAAGGAGGGCTAAGTTTCAATAGCCTTACTATTGGGCTACCTCCCCTCCTTTTTTTTTTTTTTTTAAACAAAAACTTCAAGAATTAAGGGAAAAACAAGATAAGTGCTGTTTTCAGTGGTAAGAGAAATACTCAGCATGCCTAACCTTCATCAGGGAGCAAGAATCTCCAAAGACAAGAAATAATATGTGAGAAAGACACAATAGAGATGTGTAAAGATGTGTAAATTTTTTTTTTTTGGTTGTTTGATCTTAACATTTTGCCCATTTTATTGGTCCATGTGCAAATAAAGACTGTTTTCACAGTGAGAGACTCTGATATATTGCCTTTCTTACATTAATTTTTGTGGCAATGCCAGATTCATATGACACTTGCTTACTTAATGCACGCCTCTTTGTGATCTACTAGCCTTAGTCACGGACTTGATACATCCAGGACTTACTGATTCACAGTAAATGCCAAATTGCTTTTCCATCCTCAGCAGCATAGCCATAAATTACTTAAAAGAGGCATATGGCTAAGGATAGAAGTCCCCAGTTATGTGATTGTGAGGCCCATTATGCTTCAACAATTTTCATTAACATATGTCTTTTTAGTATCTGTGAATTGAGAAATTACAAAATGTAAACAAAAAAAGCTTTTGCGAGTTCAGGTACATGGTATCTGTTTGAATGTATTTATATATAACTGTTCATTAATTTTTAGTTATATAATTAATATGTTTCTACATTTTTGTGGAGTAAATTAGATACACCCATAAAACTTTACCTTCTTTCTCACTTCTTACCTGTGCCCCATTTCTTGTCTTCTCCCTGGAGGAAACTGCTTGTAGCACTATAGTTCATATCCATCCATCTTTTCTCTGCTACCTTATTAATATATAAAAATATGTATATATTTGGTGCTGTTTTATATGTATGGTACATTTGTTCTCTGAAACATCCTTTGTATGTATGGGTCTCCTTAGGATTGTGTAGTCAACTATTCTTTGGGATAGGTACCAAGAAGAAGACTTGCAGGGAGTTTTCCTTTTAAATGAACTCATATTTATTAATCACAAAAATCTAGATATATTTGAAGTGTAGTAGAAAATATACATTAAGGCATTATTTATTCAGTGTCTAGAGTCAAAAGACTCAAAGTATCCCCTGAGGAATCTCTAGCAGAGTGGAAAGAAGGAAGGTCTAGATGTTGTAGGCCTTGTTTCATCATGCACTGTCTCTGTGACTTAACAGGTCTGAGTGTCTTTCTGTTCCCTCACCTATAAAATTGTGAGGGTGAATTCTGTGTACCTCACTGGCATGATGAAGAAATGAGAAAATTACATTAAAGTTCTTTAGATTTTTGGTGCACTTGAATAGTACAGTCAGTTAAGCATCTGACTCTTGGTTTTGGCTCAGGTCATGATCTCAGGGTTGTGAGGTCAAACCCCATGTTGGGTTCAATGCTCAGTGTGGAGTCTGCGTAAGGTTCTCTCTCTCTTTCCCTTTCCCCCTCCCGTCTGCATGCATGCTTTCTCTCTCTCTCAAATAAATAAATATAGAGTTAAAAAAAAAAAAGTTCTTTGAATTTTTGGTTCCAGCATCATGACAGTCTATTGTAGAAGACCTGTGCACAATAAACACATAGAAATAATTAATTTTTTAAAAACTTATAAAATATTAAAAATAGAAAGTAGTGCTCAAAAGAAGAAAGTGAAATCTCTACCAGAAGCAAAGAGGAAACACAAACCAGAGTGGTAAGCTAATGAGCAGATGTCACCATGGCTCAGAAGAGAATTAAACATTAATATATGACCCAAATGTTTAGATAGATGGTGGGGTTTTAATGTCCAAAGATCTGTCCTTGGGTTACTGAAGGTTCCTGAGATCCTACTATGAGGCTAAGCTCATGCCTGCTCTTTCAATAAAAGGTACACTTTAAAAACTCTCCACTGGTCCAGCAAAGCTCTGAGACAGCTCCTGAGTATCCTGGGTTCTGGTAGAAAAAATAATATCCACATGAGTGTGCTGCACTTGGGTATAGAACCCAAATTTAACCTACCTGCATCTTGGGAAATCCCAAACTGAAAAATTAGTATAAAAACTGACTGTGGAGTAATGAAACCCCTGAGTCTTCCTTTGTAGGAAAACTCAAAATCATTCTCAAAGTATTTTCTGCACTTCACAGCATACAAAATTCACACACACACACACATACACACACACCATGTGCCATAGAATGAAATGATAGGGGAACTAAAATTTGGAAAGTTTATATCCCAGGAACTTAATAAAGCGATATGAAATTTAGGATATTATAAAATTAGTATGTTTAAAATAGAAAGAAATGGGAGGTGGGGTATAGGCAACATGGGTGAAGGGTGGTGGGAGATACAGACTTCTGGTTATGGAATGAATAAGTCATGGGGATAAAAGGTACAGCACAGGGAATATATTCAGTGGTATTGTAATACTACTCTATGGTAATAGAGGTGGCTGTACTTTGGTGAGTATAGCTTATTGCAGACTTGTCAAATCACTATTTTGTACACCTGCAACTAATGTAACATGTGTTTCAACTATATTTCAATAAAAAAGTTATGAGAAAAAAAGGTGTGCATGGGAGATAAAATTATGAAAAATAAAATTAGGGGAAAATTAAATAATGAAATGAATACTAAAACAGAGCTTATTCATTTGAAAAATATCACATAAAGCTTTAGAAAGAAAAACTATAGCTACTGAAATTGTGCTTTGTAAATAACACACACAATGAAAGGTAGGGCTTATTAAGATATAATTATTAGTGATTAAAGAGTAAAACTAAAGCAGTGGTCCATATTAGGCTATTACTAAAGTGCTATAAATACTTGTAATGATTTCCTTTTCACCTAATTATTTATGTATTTTTTTATTGAAGTATAGTTGACATACAATGGTATATTAATTTCAGGTGTACAACATAGTGATTAAACAATTATATATATTACAAAATGCTCACCACAATAAGTGTAGTTACCATCTGGCACAATACGAAGTTATTACAATATTATTGACTATATTCCCTAGGCTGTACTTTTCATCTCCATTACTTACTTATTTTATAACTAGAAGTCTGTTCCTCTTAATCCCCTTCACCTATTTCGCCATTCCCTCACTCCTTGTGCTCTGCTAACCATTAGTTTGTTCTCTGTATTTATGTCTTTCTTTCAGTTTTTTTTTTTACATTCCACATATAAGTGAAATTATATGACATTTGTTTTTTTCTGTCTGATTTATTTCACTTAGCATAATGCTCTTGAGGTCCATACATATTGTTGTGAATAGCAACATTTCATTCTGCTCATGGCTGAAAAATATTCCTTTGTGTGTGTGTGTGTATGTGTGTGTGTGTGTACACATATGAATATGAATGACATCTTTATTCACTTATCCATTTATCTAAATTTTAGAACAAGTTCTGTTTATTCATAATAACCTAACCCACATAAATAATCACACCAAGGGACAGAAAACATAAATCAAATCCAAAGTGTTTGTAAGTCTCTGGACTGAAGTTTCTGAGCTTGCTTTTTTTTTTTTTTTCTTAAAGATTTTATTTATTTATTTGACAGAGAGAGAGATCACAAATAGGCAGAGAGACAGACAGAGAGAGAGATGAGAAGCAGGCTCCCTGCTGAGCAGAGAGCCCTATGCGGGACTCGATCCCAGGCCCCTGGGATCATGACCTGAGCCGAAGGCGAAGGCAGAGGCTTAACCCACTGAACCACCCAGGCGCCCCAGTTTCTGAGCTTTTTAAACATCTTTTTTTTTTTTTTTTTTTTTTTACTTCTTTTATAGGGAATAAATTTGCCTATGGAAATTAAGAGATTTTACCATATAAATATAAAGTAATTCTGAAGGCAAAAGTAAACTGCCTGTAAAAATTGAACTCTAAGCCTCAGAAAGACTTTGTGTCCCATGATAACAATGAAGAAAATCTTGTTTTGCCTCTGAGATTTGTCATGGCTATGACCCAGGTAACTAGAGCATACTTCCCTTCAATAATGAAGTTGTCTCCTGTGCTTAGATTGCAAAGAACTTCTAACTGCTGGTGGTGTTAATGAAGCAGTTGCTTATATTCCATACTAAAGGGACAGCTGGACCCAGGAAGAAGCCCAAATAATTTTTGCTTTATAACGGACAGTCCAGGGACTCTTCTTATATATCCCTTTTTGTTGGCTTTACTGCCGGTAAGAACTATACCCTCTTCCTGTTTCACTGCTGGAGTGTCTAGACCTTTTCTGCATGATTGTCAAATGTTTTCTTGCTCTAGGAAAACAAGACTTTCCCAGGGATGCTCATATTTTTGTTTCCACAACATTTGTAATGCCACATTCTGAACCGAGCATTAACATGGAATTGGCCAAGTATGAGAGAATATTATCAGTTCTTGTCTGAGCTGTCCAGTTCATCTCCTTTGCTTAGGAATGGTTTTGTGGTTGCTGTCTTTGTTGCTAATATTATTCACCAATGAGAATAACAACAAATGCTAAGTGATTTATTAAAATGAGAAGATAAAGTTCTAAATTACTTAGGAAAGAGTTTTTCTAGAGACCGTAAGAAAAGGGTCTACAACTTTGATTTATTGGAGAGCTTTAGAATAAAGAGGTTAAAACATTGGAAAAAAAACTGATATAACCAGCTAAAGGGAAAAGAAAGAAATGAAATTTAAAAATGAGTGATCCTTGAAAAGGAAAACAAATTCCTGTTAGTTCATGTAAGAACAATTGAAAGTAAGACAAGCACTATTCTATTTGAAAATAATAGAATTCATGTTTAAAATTGCAATTTATTTCCAGCATTGAAGACTATAGACTAGACTGGGATTTTGGAACCAAATTCAGAGCTTGACAGTACAGGTTGGAGAGAGTGGGGTGGCTGTCTGCTTGCCAACATTAAGCTGTAAATAATTTCTTCTGAGGTTTTTTTGTTTTGGTAGAAACTGTAACATGCCATGGTGGTGTGTACACGATGCCAGAATATCTGAAAGGAAATCAGAATGCAAATGCATGCCTTACATCTATTCCATACATAAGAATAGTCTTCAGGATGGTGGCCCCATATCAGCCAGGGATCAGGAAGTGGCAGTCAGGGAACAGAGGGCTGTTTTCTCCTCCCAGATGACACTCTTTGGGACTTCCATCCCGCTTCCCTTTTTTCCTGCTTCCCTTTGTCCTTGTTTCTATTCTAACTTCTTTGAGTCTTATTTCTCATTTGTATAATCCCAGTGCCTGAACCCTGATAAGAATTTGAGAAATACTCACTACCGTTTTAACATACCCTATTTCCCATCCACACAAGTGGTAGAAATGCATATAACAAAAAGGTGGAAAAGAGGACCAGAGACTGATTCTTACGTAGGGTTTCTCCCTTTGCTATTCATGAGGTCTCACGTGGAAAAATCCTTATCTCTACCTTGTCCTCTCATTCTCCCTCCTTGCTCTGCAGGGGCCCCAATGATCAAGGGAGTCATTGGCTTAGAATGCTGCTCTGAATGTAGATGCCTGTTTTTCTTTAGGCCTCTGTGTACTCTGAAGCTTGCCTAATTCCTTATTGATACCCTTGTCTTTCTATAGGGTATTCAAATTAATATCTTACATTAATGAATTTAAGAGGGAGGTAAATTTAGGAGGAAGCTTTTAACTTTCTTAGTATTCCTAGCAACACATGCTCCTAGAAAACCTCAAAAGAGATTTTGAACTTGCTTATAGGAAAAGGAAGGCTTGAGAGAATTTGGGAAGTGGGCAAAGCCTGAGCCTGGGGCGGGGGTGGTGGGGGTCACAAGATGGTTATGGTAGAAAGTTGAAGCAGTGCTCAGTGCGGAGTGTCTGAAAGTTGACCCACACTGAGAAAGAGGTTTCTTGGGAGACCCTGAACTTTCCTGTCACCGCGCTGCCTCTCTGAGTGTCCCCAAATTGCCTTCTAAATCTTTACTCCTGCTGCTGGGTAGCTGAGGTAAAAAGTGAGAAAGTCACTGATCCCACTGATCCCACCAGTATTCCGCCAGTATCACGGTGACACTGTTACATGGTACTTGTAGCATGGCATATTGTGGCCTCAGGTCCTGGTCAGCTCTTTACCACTTAGAGCTTGTTTCTTTGGGATCATGTTTTCTGAGAGCTCCAAACAACCAGTTTGAAGCCAGACATTGGGAATAATAGTTGTTAGAAAGTTTAATCCTACTAATAATGCAGTCACTTATCCAGATTTTTCTAAAAGTCTAGATGGCGTGAGGCTAATAAAGGCCATCTGATGGGATATAAGTTTTCGGATGTTTATAAGTGGATGGCCAATAGCAGGGAATACAGTGCTATCACAAGTCACAACATGACTAAGCCAGCCTATTTTAACTCTCAAAATCATAAGAAACAATCTCTTATTCCTAGGAGGTGAACTTTGATTGTAGATATATAGGGCTGTTTTGAGACATGTAGCTGGCTTAGGTATCGTTAGTATTATACCATCAGTGAATCTTTCCTGGTGTTCTTAAGTGTTTTCAACTTAATTGGCTGCTCTTAAAATGTCTGATTTTGAAAAACAATAGAGAAGTACATCAAAAGTGAGTACAATCAAATATAAATGGTTCATAGTTACATTAAAAAGGGAAAGAATCCATGTATTATTCCATTTAACATACTGTACTCAGAATGTCAAAGCCTGAAAAAGAATAGTAATCATGTAATTATGTAAAGAAATGTATTTTCAAAGAGTATTTAATAGCTTGAGAATATGCTGCCATCATAATTAGCAAACAGATCACAAAACTGTGTTTTGGAATGATCCCAGTTTTGTAAAATAACTGAATATATGTACAAACACACACACACACACACACACACACACACACATATACACACTAACACAAAGAAAAATGAAAAGACCTGGGATTAATAAAGAAAAAGATTGTGATCATCCAAGTGGTGGGATAAGAAATGATTTTATTTTGCTTCTTTGTATTTTTTCTTTATGTCTTATAGTAGAAAACTTTTTTTAGTAGACAACTTTTAATGTGTTTTCATAGAAATTTTTTTAAAAGAACATTATAGAAGAAAAGGAGATTGAAATGAATGAACTCTAAGTTGAAAAATATGTTGCAATGGAAAAAAATAATTAGAAGTAAGGAAAGAGGCTCCTGAATAGTGGGTAGGGGAAAAGAGAAAGGAAGATTGTAACTGGGTCAAGTACATGTACAACTTTCTTTCCAAAGCTCAGGCATTTTTTTTTTTTTCCCTACAACTGCATCTAACCTCTCCAGAGCTGATTTCTTCTAATCTTAAGAAGGCAAGTTTCTGAAGTAATTGCAAGAAAGATCACATTTGCTCCCAGCACAGTGGCCCAACTGGCACTGTGTTTGTAAGCAGTATTTGTTTCAGAGTTGCTGACTGTACGAGTTGCTTTATGGGCCACTTTTTGGACAGCTGTCTGGAGCTAATATTGTGTGGTGCTGCCACAGACTTCCCAGGTTTTCCTGGTATACCAGGGGGCACAGTGGAAAATCCATGCCTGATTCTCTCGAGGGCCAAGTTGTCACACTATAATGCTCTGCCTCCCTGAAGCCTGAACTGGTCTCCAGAATTGACAGTTGTTTCCCATTAAGCTATGGTCAGGCTCCTTTTTTTTTCTCTCCCTTTTTTTTAGTTGTTGTTGTTGTTCTGAGATATTCTCTTATTCAGCACCTCAGCTTTCATCCTGAGATTTGGATGAGATCCACATGGTGACACTGCTCTGAGGTTGTCCCAGAAACTGATCCCCAAAAAGAAATGCACACGTCTCATGTGTGGGCATGCCAGCCACACCCA
The DNA here is from genome assembly GCF_011764305.1 of Mustela putorius furo. NCBI lineage: Eukaryota > Metazoa > Chordata > Mammalia > Carnivora > Mustelidae > Mustela > Mustela putorius. The sequence continues at coordinate 12,816,864 of NW_025421294.1, forward strand.
ACAAGGTTGGCCTTTAATGTAAAGGCAGGGTTTGCAAATAAGAGCATGCGATTGAAACAGGGACAACTTCAAGGTTGGGTTTAGGGTACTGTGTCTGTTATTTTAGCTTGTTTCTGAACCAAGATTTAAAAAAAAAAAAATCAGGATTTGCAAAACAGCTGATTAAGTGACTCTAATTATTTTGGGAAATAATTTCTCTGAACAATAATCCCTACCTATGAATTCTGTGCTCTAGGCATGAAAGTAAATTTTGTTGTAAATATGATTTTCAAAAGAGATAATGCATGGAAATGCTTAGCCCGTCTAGTGAACATTCAATAGATGTTCATTCCTTGTAGTTAGCTGAAGCAGTAGGGCAGTAAGTTGGCAACACTGGATAGTATTTCCTCAGTGTTAAAAAAAAGTTTTAACTACAGCAGTGGTGGTTTTATTTCTAGACTAGAAATCTGTCTCAATTCTTACATTTTTATGTTATTCACATTTTGAGCCCCTTATGAACAACATATCTCTCAGAGGAATGGGTTATGGGGAAAGAACGGTGATGAATAACATGTCTCATCATCGCAGCCTACTTTTTCTGCTGCTCACAACCCCTACCCTACCTTTATGGGAAGGCTCAGCTATGCAGCTACCCAGAAAATTTCTTAATTAAGAGATGGGCTTAATTCACATTTCTTCTGGATGGCCAGAGGGATGTGGCAAATGACCTGGTGAGATGGATACTTTATTTCATCAACAATCCTCTTTCCCACTCAGTTGGTTATTTACTCAACTTTTCTTTCTTCTTCTTCTTCTTTTTTTTTTTTTTTTAAATCTGGAGACTTGGAGGTGATCCACTTAAAGACAGGATCTGAGTGCTGGGAAAATTTGGAGGACTCCTATCTCTCTTGGAAAGAAGACACTCATTCCATTCTTTGTGGGGTGGGGGGGATTAACATGATGAAGTTTGGTAAATTCCTTCATTAATGTAGCTGTTATCTAATAGTTGAAAAGCAAAATTCAAAGAACCATACATACTTGGCAAAGCTGCTTCTCAGAGCCTCTCCTCTAGGGCATGAGGAATCTGCTCAGGGAGACTCTTCCAGCCCATGAGAAGTAGAGAAGTGAACAGTGTCTCCCTTTCTTAGGTCTCCCATTATATGATGCTCTTTCTTGAAATCCATACTCTTTCCTCCTTTTGTCTTGCAGTGGTTTTCTCCAGCTAATGGAATTAGGTACTTCCTTTCTCTTTTCTTCCCTCCTTCTGTTTCTTTCTTCTATGCATTGGTTTGTATTTTCTTTTAAAGGTACACACTTTTCATTGATTCATTGCCTTTTTTTTTTTTTCGTCGATTATCCATTCTGTGGTTGCACCTTATTTCTTATCATATGGAACAAAAGTATTCTGTCTTCTTGTTTGGTTCAGTATCTCAGAATATGCCCACCTATTGGTGGAAAAGACATGTGCAAATCAGTGAATATTCCACAGTATACAATTTCTTTTGGGAAGACCATCAGATTCTCTGCAAACTCCTATATTCTTTCTCTTTGAAACAGAGTACTATCCAGGAGGAAAATCCATCTAAATGGCACCATTTTTTTCCTTTTTTTTGGGTAAAGGAACCATATTTTGTCACTTTTCATTTTAGAGTAGTTTTATAGAAATACCATCTTTCTAGCTTTTCTTGTGTCTATAATAATTTTTTTAATAGATTTTATTTATTTATTTGACAGAGATCACAAGTAGGCAGAGAGGCAGGCAGAGAGAGAGGAAGGGAGGCAGGCTCCCTGTTGAGCAGAGAGCCCTCTGTGGATCTTGATCCCAGGACCCTGGAATCATGACCTGAGCTGAAGGTAGAGGCTTTAACCCACTGAGCCACCCAGGCACCCCTATAATAAATTTTTTAAATTAACATATAATGTATTATTTGCCCCAGGGGTACTGGTCTGTGAGTCATCAGGCTTACAGATTTAACAGCACTCACCATAGCACATACCCTCCCCGATGTCCAAAATGCCCTACCCCCTCACCCCCCAGCAATCCTCAGTTTGTTTCATGAGATTAAGAGTGTCTTACGGTTTGTCTCCCTCCCGATCCCATCTGGTTTCATTTTTTTCCCTCCCTATGCCCCACAACCCCCCACCCTGCCTCTGAAATTCCTCATTTCAGAGAGATCATACAATAATTATCTTTCTTTGATTGATTTATTTTGCTTAGCATGATACCCTCTAGTTCCATCCACGTCATTGCAAAAGACAAAATTTCGTTTCTTTTGATGGCTGCATAGTATTCCGGTGTGTGTGTGTGTGCGTGTGTGTGTGTGTGTGTGTATGTATGTATGTTATACCACATCTTCTTTATCTAAATGGCACTATTTTTATAAGTGTCAATTTTTTTTTGTTTTCATCAAAAAGCTTATGTTTGTCCATAACAGAATATTTATGTGGTCACTAAAATTTTTTTTAAAGATTTTATTCATTTATTTGACAGAGAGCACAAATAGGCAGAATGGGAGACAGAGGGAGAGGGAGAAGCAGGTTCTGTGCTGAGCAGAAAGCCAGACCTGGGGCTGGATCCCAGGACCCTGGGATCACGGCTTGAGCTGAAGGCAGACACCTAACTGACTAAGCCGCCCAGGCACCCCTCACTTAAAATTTTTTATGAACACCCATCTTTTTAGTAAAATATGTTCTTCTTGGCATGGAGTTTTGTTCTACATTAAATAAGGTGATTTTGTTATCTCTGGTTTAGAGGAAAGCACTTTACCACTGAGCAGAACCCTGGGTGACATAACTATAAGGGAGGCAGCCTTTACAATGCTCCTTTCTTTATAGGAAAGGCAGAGATATGAGATTTGGTAAAAGTAGAAGGAAATGTGGCAGGGAGGTTGGGGGTGAAGGAATGTTGTTTTCTCAATGAAAAATGTATATTAAGGGACATAAAGGGACATACAAAGGACATAAAGATGATTCTTTTCATAAGGAAAGGCTGAGAGAAAACAAAAACATTATTTATGGATGGATAGGGACTTCTGATTATGGATGGATAATCAGTAATTATGGATGGATAGGGACTTCTGAGTCAAAAGCACAGGATAGCAGTTTCAGGAATCAAGATGTTTCTATTCTTATAACCTAGTGGAACCTCAGCCCTTAATTGCTTTAGCAGTTGCTCACAGTTCTATCCTGTTTGCCCTTCAATCTTCATTTGTGGGTGTTGAGCAGTGGTTCTCATACTTGAGTATACATGAGAATCACATGTGGGGTTTATGAAACATGGAGCTTCAGGAGCTCCACCTTTGGACCTTCTAATTCAGCAGGGCTGGAGGAAGGCTCAGGAAGTTTATTTATGACAACACTCCACATAGTTCAGATACAGGTGTCCATAGAATGAGCTGTGAAAAACGGGGCTTGGGATTTATGTAGTTTTGATGAGGGAAGAAATATATGAGGAACAACTGGGAAGGGGTTGGGAGGGGCTGCCATAATCCCATAGAAAAACCACTTGAAAAATTAGTCCATTGATTTATCATCTCACTAAAGCAAGATTATACACATTTTATCATTGTTCAGTAGATGTTAGACAAGTGCCAAGGGTCTTATCCCAATTATTATTGAAATAGTTTTTAGTAATAGTTGGCTGATTGCTTCCTGGGAATTTCTAGAATAGTGATGATTTTGAAAACTTTGTTACAGTGTGTTGTTACATTCAAAATTTGGATGGGGGCTTTGAAATGAGTAGATCCATCAGTGTTATCTCACTTTAATTAACATTTACTACATTTTCAAAATAAACCATGTCCTAGGACAATATACAGGTTAGTACCTGGCCTAGGACATAATACCTTCATGTCTAGTGGTAGGAAACAGAAAGAAAGTGTCCCTGTTAATTACAGAACAATTAGATGTAACTTGTGCCATAATAGATGAACTTGTAAAGAGCATGGGAAGCAAGATGAAGAAGCTAGTTTTTTGACCTTAGAGATCATTCTTCATCAAAACGTTCTTTCACAGAGAGAAAATTGGGACTCAGAGTTAGGACTTCAGTATGTTCATTTAATAAAAGGCCTTCAAAGTTTATATTATACTTTCTATCCCAAGCACACAGACTCTGTAAACATACTCCAGGGTGTGTGTGTGTGTGTGTGTGTGGTATCCAAATGAAAGAAAACTGTAAATATTACTTTATTACATTGTCTTCCTTAATCATCCTTTGGACCTTCTGAAATATCATGGTCACTGGGATTGTCATATTCATCTTGTTTTAACTTGGATTGTTTATATAGTTGTGTTGATCAGCTCATACATGCTTCCCTCAAACATGATTTCCCAGGTCTTAGGGACTAGCTCTGTAGAGCTATAGAGATTAGTGTTAGAGCTCAGATGTCAGGTTTTACTTCCTGAAACGTCACTCCTTAATGAAAATAAATATATTTAGAGAAGGGATTTAGTAATATTTTGACATGTGGCATGTTTTAAGCCTGAGTACCTAAAGCAAAATAATGAAAACAAACAAACAAACAAACAGAATGAACAAAAGAAAGAAATGGTCTACACTTCCCACTTCCTGTAAGTCTCTAACAGTGCTAGAAACAGGCAAGGAAAGATCTTCTGAACTGCATATTTCTATAGATGGAGCCCAGTTGATTTCTGAGTAGGAAGCTATCTGAATAAGGTTACACTAGCAAGATAAGCAGGAACAGAAGGTTTCCTTTTAGGGGTTGGAGCAGTTACCAATTGTTAAATCTTTTTTCTGGTAAACTCTAATCTGGGGCTGACAGGGAATAAAAGGTTTTAAAGTTTTATAGCAGAGCCATTGGCCATATTGTTTCTAAAACAGACCAGCTAACAAAATTTAGACTGGATAAAATGGGCAACTACATGATTTTGCTTAATCCAAATGTCAACATTTAATTTGTGACTTGATGACAGAGCCGAAGTGTGATAAATGTTGATAATCTACCTCCCCAGAAGCCCCTTTATTTAAACTCAACAGGGATCATCTGGCTTTGCCTCTCTGCTTTCAAAACAAAAAGGGGATTTGCTAATTAGCTAAATATTTTCCGAGAGATTCCCAACTTCATTTTGGACAGCTAGGCCAATCATGAACTATTTGGAGAACATCTCACAGGACAGTAGATAGAATAAAACATCAAAATATTCCATCTATGATTTAGCAGTTATGGAATGGGCCCAAAAAAGGAGGCCTGGGTTCAAATTCTTGCAGTGTGGGGGTGGGTAAGCTTTCAACATAAAGCTTTTAGAATTAGATCCAGCTTTAAATAATACCTGTTACTTCCTAGCTGGATGAACTTGAAGTTACTTAGCTTTTGAAGCTATCGATTTCTTATGTACAAAATGGCAGGTAGAGAGTGCTTGGACAGTTGTGAGTGAATGCTTACCTCATAGGTGGTAAAGAGAATTAAAGGAATGAATTCACATATAGCATTTAGGACAGTGCTTGGCTCATATGTAGCATAGGCTCAATAAGGGATAGTTTTTTTTCTGTTTCAAGCCACTGGATTTGTACAAATCTCTTACTCTGTCTTTATGTCTTTTTCTTTTATCTGAATCCTATACTTCATGAACTTTTTGGTGAGAACGAGTGGAAAGAATTATATGAAAATGCCTATCTCATAGTAGCCCCTCAATAGAGAGAGGGAAAAAAAAAGAGAAATGGAATCTTCCCTGGGTATCTGGAGTGCATAGAGATTCTAATCATGGAATTTTGAATTACTAACTCTTTGTGCAGTCCTTCAGTTATCACTACTTGAAAGAGGGCAGGAAATGCAGAGTATGAAACACTTCAAGATGCAAAACAAGACTGTGACCAAGGACGATCAGACATATTTGGGGAGATTAGGTGAAGCCACTCAGAGTGAGTAGATGAGGAAGGAGGCTTTAAAGGCTCTGGTTTAGTTACTTGGCAGGGACTAGCAGGAGTAGTCTTCGTTCTAAAGATGCCAAGTAAACAGAACCTTAAGGACAAAGAAAATATCATTTGTTCTTTTGATGGTTTCTACGGTTTTAGTAGGAGCACCATCTGAGTACATAGTATGCAAAAAAATGAATGCTTGTTGATGACATACACTATTGGTTGCATACCCAGTGACTCTTCTCTTCTTTCCTTCAGTGATAGAAACGTGGTTTTGAACATGCAGCTAAAGTCCCAGCCTCAGAAAGTGACTCATGGCTGGCCTAATCAATCACAGTGATTCTATTCTTTCTCAGTGATTGGTCTAGAAATGGTCATGTGATCCAGTTCTGGCCAATAAGACATGAGACATTTGTTGGCAATTTCTGGGAAATATTTTTCCTCTGAAAAGAGGAATATTTATCAGCAGAAAGTTCACTCCTCCTTCCCTTTTTTAGTTTTGGCCTCATCCCCTTACCTTACTGTTGTCAGAAGAAGTTGTAGTTGAGTGGCCATCTTGTAACTCTGAAGGAAAATTTTGCCAGTACAATGGGAATGGCAAAGCAGAAGGGTGGGAGGTCCTTCATGACATCTTTGAGCTATGAACCAACCCTAGGGCCAACAAGTGTCATATTAAGTAAGTAACATATGTTCTTATGGTTAAAGCCACTGTTAATCAAGTTCTCTGTTAATTGCCAACTAACCCTGATAATAATAATAGGAATGATAATATTTAGAGTTCTAACTATCTTTTGGATCTTTTCCAGTGCTTCATATGTATTGGTTTATTTACTCCTCACAACAATTCTAAAAGGTAGTTACTAGCACTGTCCCTATTTTATATGCGAGAAAACTGAGGCACAAATGTTAACTTGCCCATTGTTACAAAGATAAAAATTAAGAATTAATATTTACATATTAACATCTGATTCTATCACTATATTAAACTATGTCAATATAACTGAATTATAACAATGTATAAAGATAGTTAAATTGAGTTGCTTTATTTTTGGCCAGAGAGCAACAAGAAAACACCTGAATGGTAATTTAATATAATAGTAATATCATTAACATATTGATTATATTACTATTATATTAATGGCCAAGAGCTTATGTAATAGCTATTTTGTAAATCTACCAAGGGAATTAAAAATAAATTTTCCCTACATTTCCAAAATTATGTGCACAGAAAACCAAGATACCAGGAAACATGTAATGAAAATATTATTTATGAGGCAGACTACTGAGCAATGATTTCAGCTGGTTCCAAAATTAAAATAATAAAAATATAAATTATGATATGGATGGAACTAGAGCGTATCATGCTTAGCGAAATAAGTCAAGCAGAGAAAGACAACTATCATATGATCTCCCTGATATGAGGAAGTGGTGATGCAACATGGAAGCTTAAGTGGATAGAAGAAGAATAAATGAAACAAGATGGGATTGGGAGGGAGACAAACCATAAGTGACTCTTAATCTCACAAAACAAACTGAGGGTTGCTGGGGGGAGGGGGTTTGGGAGAAGGGGGTGGGATTATGGACATTGGGGAGGGTATGTGATTTGGTGAGTGCTGTGAAGTGTGTAAACCTGGTGATTCACAGACCTGTACCCCTGGGGATAAAAATATATGTTTATAAAAAATAAAAAATTAAAATTAAAAAAAAATTTTTCCCAAAAAAATATATATAAATTATGATAGAATGGAAGATTGGATTTAATTTGATAACCATGCAGTCAGAAGTCTTGGTATAAGAAATTGAGGATCTATCATTGCTTTGGGAAGTAATAGTCCTCTTAGTGAAATAATATGGGCTTGGGAAAAGCTATTATCTTTTTGATAGAGCTTGTACTGAAAACTTAACTTCATTTGTTAATTTGTTTATAAGATTGGTTTTTCATGAATAAGATAAGCCAATAGTAAGGCATTTTACTAATAAACCTAATAGATGAGAATGAGAAAGAGTGTTTCTTATGAAACACTTAGAACAGGGCACGTTGTTAGCATTCAATAAATATTAGCTACCATGATCTCATTGGCTAGATTTATATTACATGTCCATACCTCTACCAGTCATTGACAAAAGGAATGGCATTGTCATGATTATCTTAAATTCATCTGACTTTTTTTTTGAGCTAATGAACTGGGGATAGGGCCAAATAGTAATCAGGGTTTTATCAATAAGGAGTTAAGAGAATGGCTGCTAGCTGAAAATAAACAGTGCTAATTCAGTTGTGTTTATTGCTATTGGGAGAAGACCTTTTAAAATGATTTATTGATTTAGGTATAACGATTGTCTTGAATCTATGGGAAACCATTAAAACCAGTAGTAAATTGGAAGAGGCCCTATTGACGTAAGGTTCTGACCTATCCCCAAAACGTGGGAGTAGCAGAGAGCTCAGAAGGATGGTAGTTCGTGGTCAGAAGAGCAGCTTGTGGGAAAGGGAGTATATCCTTTCATGTTCCCAGATTAGGTTCTTTTATTTCTCTGCCCTACAACCATGAGGGCAAGTCTAAAAGAGGATAGGGGCAGGAAACTCCCCATTCAAAATCCATACATTTGTAATACCAAGGTACTTCTAAATTGACTTAAGAAGTTAGAGAGGGATCTCAGCCTCTTTTTTCAACACAATGACATTTTTAACCACAGCTGGCATTTGACTAACTCGGTTTTTGCTTTATTCTAATTCTTCATGCTGATTTCATTGGTCGTCTTTATTATCCCATTATTCAACACCCATTTTCTTTTTATAGTTGCGCAGTTAATAGTAAGAGGAGGAAAGAGTCTTCTCCCTGGGCACTTTTTGTTACAGGGATTAAGAATCTGCTTAAACTAGTTCAAGTAGATTGTTTGAGGGTTATTGTTTTAAGAATGTAAACAAGCTTCATGAAGTCCAAATATCACCAGGCTCCAGAAGAACTGGTCTGGAAAGGTGAGACTCAGGCTATTTTCTGTCTTTTAGGGGTTCTAAAGTAATTTACCTTATGTTATTGCAAATATCCAATGTGGCATCCAGTGTTAACTTTGTAGTTCAAGTACTTTCCCCTGAATTAGTTTCCCATCATCCTAATTCTAAATCCCTGAGACATAAATTTGATTAGTTTCACTTATATTTCAAGCTAGGAGTTGGTTGTCATGGGAATGAACTAGTGACTCAATATATAAGGATACTTTATTGTGATTAGGGTAGAATGTGAATTATTCAGAAAATGTTACAGATTGTGGTAAACCACTGAATTAAGAGCTGAGAAACCTGGGTCTGTTGCTTATTATGTCTCTGCTTAGTGGTAAAGTCCTCAGCAAAAGATCAAATCAAAAGATGAATTGTTTTCTAAGATTCCTTTTACCTTAAAATTCTATAAATCTTCATTTAATAATCTATTTATAACATGTTACAGTTTCTGAAGTTATCTGTCATTTTATATTGAGTATGTTGTACCTAGATTAATTCCATACAGCATTCAAGAACCTCAAACTCATCAACAATGTGTTTTGTACATCTCACTGTGGAGTTGCTTACTTCTGGGACTGCTTTCTATAGACAATAAATTTATGATCTTTGAATTTTTATTTTATAACTGACAGAAGATTCTAGAGAAAGGAGTATATAAGATACCTCTCTATGGAGGTGCAATAGATCAAGATAGGCAGGAGAAGTCTATTAGAGTATTTGTTGTTATTTTGTTAATGAATACATAGTAGTTGTTTAATATTTATATATTGCTAAATTGATAAGCACTTATTAACATACTTATTACTTATAATATTTAATAAGATGCATTGTAACCAGTTCAATAAAATTTTGAATTTTGTGTGTATGGATGCGATTTTGAACAGAGGAATAGTTCTAGGGGATTTTTAAAAATTAAAATAGGGTAAAAAGAAAAAATAAAAAAAAATAGGGTTAAAAATGAATAGCTTAGTGTACTATATTTTGAGTTCTCTCCTTCTATAATGACATAAGATTAAGAAACGGATGGAATATGAGAGGTTTAAAACAGAACAGTTTCATATGTTTAGTTTTAAGTGGAAAATTTGGAGCTAGATAGGGTACCTTGAGAGGGGGATGGTGGGTATGGGAACAGTTATGGTGGAAGAATAGGAGGTGCTTTGGCTGTCTTCATGTATTTGTCTATAGAGAAAGGAGAAAATGCATTTCTTGCCCTAGTGGGGGAGCTGGGTGAGGATGCAATACAATGTAATGGAGAGGAGTGTGGCCCCTGGGGTGGAGATACTACTCTGGGTGTGTTGGTAAATTTCATTCCTTTCATTTACTTATCTTTCCTGGATTTCTCTAGAAGGAAACCCCAGAGATCAGGTTTTAAGTGTAAATATTGGGAGGTGATCCTAGGAAACACTGTGGGGAGTGGGAAATTAAGCTGATGAAGGAAAGGCCAATAAAGGCTGAATTATCAGGCATGTTACAATTGTGGACAATGGCAGCTCCACTACTGGGGAGATCTGGGAGTCAGTGTAGACCATATATGACAAATCAACTCACTTGAGGGCCAGTCCTCTCAGTCACTGGTTGAGGAATGCTTCTGGGAAATGTTAATTCTCTGACACTTCTGGATAAATATACTTCAGGAAGGTGTGCAGAGATGGTTTCTGGCCCAGAGAAGCAGGTGCAGGCAATGGGGAGTCCTGCCAGCATGCACTAAAATGCGGGATCTGAGCAGGAAATGATCAAGGCACTGGCAGCATTTGCTACAGCCTTTACCTAGAAACTGGAGATGATGATGATTGTATTTACCACATAAGGTACTTATGAAGATTAAATGGTACATGCCAAGCTCTTAGTATGGTTCTTGGCATGCAATAAGCAATTGAGAATCTTATTATTTAATTTTTAAATATTATTATTAAAATTGGATCAATTTATCTTTTTTAAAAAAGATTTTATTTATTTATTTGAGAGAGAATGAAAGAGAGAGAGAGAGATTGAGAGAGAAAAAGCATGAGAGGGGAGAGCGTCAGAAGGAGAAGCAGACGCCTCACCAAGCGGGGAGCCCAATGCGGGACTCAATCCCGAGACTCCGGGACCATGACCCAAGCCAAAGGCAGTTGCTTAATCAAATGAGCCACCCAGGCTCCCTGGATTAATATATCTTTGGCAGAAATGTCAAGCAATGAGCTATGCAGTGATATAATTTGCCCATGTCAAGTGGTGGGGTGAGGGGGAGTCCATCTGTCAGTGAGCTGTAAAAGCATCCCTGCATTGAGTGGGAGGCTGGACCAGGGGGCCTCTGAGGTGCTTTAAAAGGATTTTAAAAAGGAATACAGGGGTGCCTGGGTGGCCTAGTGGGTTAGGCATCTGCCTTTGGCTCAGGTCATGATTCCCGGGTCCTGGGATTGAGTCCCACATTGGGCTCCCTGTGGGGGAGCTCTCTTGCTTTGCTCTCTCCCACTCCCCCTGCTTGTGCTCACTCTCTCTTGTTCTGTCAAATAAATAAATAAATAAATTTTTTTAAAAGAAAAGAACAAATAATTGAAACATATTTGCAATATTTGAGGTGTGCTTGGGGTGCCCTGAATGGAGCTAGGGGAATAGGGGAATGTTAGAGGTGAGCTTAATCATGAAGAATAGAACTCAGAAAGGCAGAGAGGAAGGAAAGTTTTCCATTTGGAGAGGCCAGTAGGTGCACAGTTGTGGTGAAGAAGAGCAAGGTCCAGAGTGCAAGAGGCAGGGAACCACCAGAAATGGGGGAGAAACTGAGAGCCACCAGGACTTCTAGTCAGTAGAGGAATCAGATCTGTGCTTCACTAATTTGCTCTGATGGCAGTGGAAAGGATAGTTTGGAGGGAGGGGGGAGTTGCTCAAGGTAGGCAGATGAATTAGGAGGCCACTCCAGAAATGGAGGAGAGGAATAATGATAGCCTGAAGCAGGCATTTGAGCACGTGGGGACTTGCAGAGTGATTTGCATAATCAGTACTTTTAAGGGACAGGATTAAGGAGGCCAGAAGAGAAGGGATGGAAGTGGCAACTATCCTTCTGATAGACCGCAACAAAGTGTTTAAGGGAGAGCTACCCTGTCAGGTGCTTTCTTAAATGACTTGTAAATGAAACAAATCTTTTTTTTCCCCTGTCCCTTGAAATGGGCCCTAGAAAGTCTGTATTCCTTTTTATTCTATTTTGTTTTAAGATTTTATTTATTTATTTGACAGACAGCAAGTAGGCAGAGAGGCAGGCAGCGGGGCAGGGTCAGGGGAGTGAAGCAGGCTCCCCGCTGAGCAGAGAGCCCGATGCAGGCCTTGATCCCAGGACCTTGGGACCATGACCTAAGCCCAAGGCAGAGGCTCTAACCCACTGAGCCACCCAGGCGCCCCTGTATTCCTTTTTAAAGTCTCACTGCCAACTCACACCCAGATTTATTTCTAGAAAACTTTGGTTCAAGTGAACCAACACCAGTATCTCCTTCACAGGTCTTCGGACAGATTATTAGATTCCTTGGGTGTTTATTTTTTCTTGTTGTGGATTTTTTTCCTACATGGTACATGAAAAGATATATTGGAACAATATGCATTGGAATGGCAGGGAAATAATGTGGACTCACGCCAGCCATTTTCAAAAGTGATGAATGAGGGACGCCTGGGTGGCTCAGTTGGTTGAGCAGCTGCCTTTGGCTCGGCTGGGGTCATGATCCTGGCGTCCTGGGATTGAGTCCTGCATCGGGCTCCTTGCTCAGCGGGGAGCCTGCTTCTCCCTCTGCCTCTGCCTGCCATTCTGTCTGCCTGTACTCGCTCTCTCCCCCTCTCTCTCTCTGATAAATAAATAAAATCTTAAAAAAAAAAAAGTGATGAATGATTTGAGCAAAGATGCTCGCCAAATTCATCCTTATCCTTAGAGAGTGGGTAAAATATCAGGTGTAATATAAATATAGTTCCACAGGGAAAAGTCATGGAAGAGAGTCTCACCATTATAGATGAGTCAAAAGCTCCTTAGTAGCCAATGCTTGTAGTTACAGGAAGACTGAAAGACAAGGCAAGGGATAGTTATTTTCATCCTGTAGAGACTGCAGAAACACATCTGTCCCAGCTTATGATTAGAAGAATACAGAGACACCAACACTTGGAAACATCCATCTGATACAATCCCAGAACTATAATGTTATATTTTATCCTTAATAAAATAATGAATTATTATGCAGTAAAGGAAAACTTATCCCAGCAATGTACTGATTTGTACTTAATGACTATAACTTTATTTTTAGAACTTACCATCCCCAGTTTCCTTGGATTGTGCTATTTTATCTACAAATGAACACATCATTTGCAAATTACATTAAAATAAATAAAATGAATGTTTGACATTTGGATACTATTTTGCAATACGTGCTTGCATATGTTTGTAATATAGAAAGCATTTTAATCACTTTTATATATCTCACTAGCTATGCATTTGATGAAGAATAGTGTTGTCTGTCACACTGCTGCATCTTTAATTCCCTACCGACTTTGGTTCTGGTAGTCTGCTAGTGAAATTCTGCAGACTTTTGACATTTTTCTTAAAACTGGGGGGATTCACGGCATTTGGGGGGATGGCAAGAAAAGTTGGGCCATAAACATAACACATCTTCCTTTAGTGTGTTCTTGGATCAAAATTGAAAAATAAATAGATATATTGTGGAATAAATGTAAAATGCGTATGTATTTCAAAGATAATATAAAATCATGAATTTTTTTTATCTAGAGCTGATTGTTTGGAAATAATTCCTGGACTTCTGAACCTCTGCACTCCCTCACATCCTTCTCCCACTTTTGCTTTCACCCTGTCTTGTTGCTGGTGCTTCAGAGGAGTTATTAATGGACTAACATTGGAAAGACCCTAAAACTGGAGTCCGTATAGCCTTGTCTTGTCTTTTCTAATTGGTAACCATATTACCGTAAACAAGGACATTAACCCTTCTGAGCCTTAATTTTCCATCTGTTGAATGGAGATTTTCTTACCTATCAGTTGAGGTCACTAAGATTGAAATATAGTTAGATTGTTAATATTAAACTGGATTTTGGTCTTCTCTCCAGTGAAATGATGATAAAAATCTAAAATATCAATTTTTAAAAAATCATTTGAAAAGCAGGCTTCTTAAAAACTGGACCTGTTTTTCTGTGTGCTATTCCATAGTTTTTACCTTGGTTTATTTCATGTTGGTGTCTTAGGTTCTTCTGACACAAATGCCCTTTGCGTATCAAATACTTGGAATGTTTTTTTCTTTCCACAAAGAGATATACTTTCTCAGTGCTCATTCCTTCAGACCATTCAGGTTTCTGTTCAAATGCTGCTTCATCCCAGTAACCTTCCCTGACCAATATATCTAACTCTACCCCCATCTCTACACTCCTGCCTTAAGCCTACCCCTCCTTTTTAAAAAATTCTCTTATTAACATATAGGTCCCTGAAGGCATATTGTACATTTGTGTAAGAACTATTCTCACAAAGAAGGAAATAGCTTTACAAGGGTAGAAACATTTTCCACCTTCCCCCACTCCTGCTGTATCTGTTGTGTTTAAAACAATATGTGATACAAGGAATTTGAGCAACAAGACAGAGGATCATAGGGGAAGGGGGGGAAAATGTAAGAAGATAACCAGAGAAGGAGACAAACCATAAGAGATTCTTAATTTCAGGAGATAAACTGAGGGTTGTTGGGGGCAGGGGGTGGGGAGGGATGGGGTGGCTGGGTTATAGACGTTGGGGAGGGTATGTACTATGATGAGTGCGTGAATTGTCTTAAGACTGATGATTCACAGACCTGTACCCCTGAAACAAATAATACATTATATGTTAATTTTAAAAAGTATATATATTTATATAATTATAAAACGTCCTCCCCCTAAAAAAAAAGTCCTCCTCAAAGGATAATAAAGATATGACAAATCGAAAAAGAAAAAGAAAAAACAAACAAACCAATATGTGACTTCTAGTAGGCTGTCAATTAATACTTGAAGAATGAACGAAAGAATGATTTTTTTTCTTGAAAGGTATATAGTTTCTTAGGTCTTTTATGTTCCCATATTTGATAATTACTTTGGAAGAAGTTATTTCTTGACTATAAAATACCAATATTGTCGTTTTCATAAAAAGTGGCAACTGGGGGGCACCTGGGTGGCTCTGTAGGTTAAGCCTTTTACTTTGGCTCAGGTCATGATCCTAGGGTCCTGGGATTGGGCCCTGCGTCCAGCTCCACTCTCCTGGGGAGTCTGCTTCTCCCTCTCTTCTCCCTCTGCTTCTCCCCCTTGTGCTCTCTCTGCCCCCCATCTCATATAAATCAATAAAATAGTTAAAATAAGTGGCAACTGATGGGTGTGTTTAGATTAGGGGAGGCTGCAGGAAGTGGTGGAGAGTGTGTGGGGCTGCAACGCCCATCTACCCAGAAGGGTGGGGTGGGGGCAGAAAGTTCTCCAGCTCTGGCCTCTTACCGTATTTCAGTAATGTAAACCCAGTGTTACTATATCTGCTTGCTTGCTTGCTTGCTTTATTTATTTATTTATATTTTTTTGAAAAAGAGAGCAAGGGAAAGAGACAGAATCTTCAGCAGACTCCATGCTGAGAGGGGAGCCTGTCTTGGAGCTGGATCTCATGTCCCTGAGATCATGACCCTGAGATCATGAGCTAAACTGAAACCAAGTGTCAGACAACCAACTGAGCCACCTAGGTGCCCCTTCTTCTTTCTTTTAAAGAAGCTGCAAATTTCCATTTTAACATGTGAAGTGTTTTGATTTTTAAATGTTGGCAAAAAATTATTTTTTCAAGTAATTTGCAGACCAAACATGTGAAGTGTTTTGATTTTTAAATGTTGGCAAAAAATTATTTTTTCAAGTAATTTGCAGACCAAACAAAATAATTCTGTGGGTTGCTTTGTGACCTCTGAGGTACATAATTTTTAGTCCTTAAGAAAGCCTGAAATACAGAGTGGGGCACATACACGTGCCTAAAATGTCCTGATAGCCTTTAGACCCTACTTGGGCTCCAGACTTGATAGGTTCTGGCCCCCAGTAGCTGGCTAACTGGATCCAACAGGAATTTATTGTAGATTATGACAGGAACCTGGGACTAAGAGCCTTGAACTCCTGATTCAAAATAAGCTTAATCTAAACTTTCTTCCCGGGATGGCCTCACTTTACCATACTTCCTTCTGTTACTCCTTAGCTCTTCTCAATTTGGGCCAGTTTGGTTTTGCTCTTGCACGTTTATTAGTCTAGGACCACTTCACATGTGTGCATACTTCCTTTGAGCCCTAATGGTATCCTGGTAAAGTTCTTAATATGGTGTTGGTATCTTCCTCACTAGATGTAAGAGAAGTAAGAATTTCTTAGTGGCTGTGAAGTACTGATCTCTGTGTCCCTGCAATATCTCTTGAGGAGCTTTGCTTGTATGGATTGTACAAACATTAGTTGAACATGAGCTCTATCAGGGCAAGGTGGTTCTCTGTTTAGTTCTTAGCACAGTGTCTAACACTAGAATAGTGTCTTACAGTGGCATATCGTTGGCACTCAATGAAGATTTTTTGATTGAATAACTACTTTCCTCACTCACATTTTCTAGTGTCTTACAGTGGCATATCGTTGGCACTCAATGAAGATTTTTTGATTGAATAACTACTTTCCTCACTCACATTTTCTAGATCTTCTGTCAAATGAACAGCCTTTATTGGCCCTGAATATCTATTACCCATTGCTACTTTTGTACAGTTTTGACTTCTCCATGATAATATGGAGAACACCAGTTAACAGTGATCGATAAGAACATAAGCTTTGAAATTCTTTTGCTAGCAGAAGTCTAGATTGAAGAACCAGTTTTTTTTAGGTTGTGCTTTTTACTGTTGATATTTATTAGAGATGATATAATTGTATGCAATGCTGATGTCTCATGAACCAAGTTAGAAGAAAGTCTTCAGAGCTAAAGACAGGTCTTAATTTAATATCATCCCTTCTCATGATAGGAAAGCATCAGCATTTTCCAAATTTTGTTGGTCTGGTGGCTTGGTCAAGGTAGCCAGATTCCCGAGTACCATCTACTGTAGCACGTCATACACAGCACCTGGAGGAACCACAGAAGAGTTGTGCCCCTGAGGTGGTTCACCCAGTAGTTTACTTAGCCTGTGGACATTTGCTTTGTCTCTGACAAGATTTTCTCGTTCTCTGCTGGTCTCTACCCCGCTCCCCACACAAATCCACTTAGCAGTGACTTTCAATATCAATTGAATTGGGGGAAGGGCAGTTTTCCCTTAATGAAAAAAATCAGCTTTGCATGGGTACAATGATCTGCCTCGATTGAAGAAAGGCTACCTGGTTGCCTACAACAGAACCCAGTTTTGCACAATAACCCTGGGCTACAGTGTGAGGCTCCAGGTAATGTGATCTGTTTTCACATAGCCTAGTATTAGGGTGCTGCTGCTACTCACTGTAAAGGTTACTATCTCTCTTTTATTGTATTCACAAAAGCTAACTGCAAAACCCGAAACCTTGCTGGGAAATTGCCTACCTACACAAAGAACACAGAGACCCTATCGTTTCAGAGTTCACTTCTTTCCGAGCTTCTTTATAAAGGAGTTTTTGTCTGTCTTGCAAGGCTCCAAGCACATAGGAACTGCAAATCCAGGTTAGCCAATGGCTTGTTTTAACGGAGGGAGCCTCTCTTTGGAGATTGCGCATAGGCGCTTTACAGGTAGCTCACAATAGTTGAGTAACACTGCAGCCTTGATACATCTTATGTAGAGGGAGTGGGGAGGGAGTCAAAGACCGAAAGAGAGAGAGATAGACACATGGTGGTGGGGCGTGTGCTATAATAGAGGGAGAGTTTTCTATTAAATGATGTCTCCAGTTTTTTCAGACCCTATCAGCTTTCCTTAAGGGAGATGTTACAAAGAGTTCATTTTCCTGTTTGCTGTCACAACTCTTGCGCTCAAGGTTTGAATACTATAATCACAATGTGGAGGGTGTTGGGAGGTACTTATTTTTATCCTGACTGCCAGCATCACCACAGTCTATGTGATCCAAATTTACACTGTGTGTATAAGTACCATGTGGCCCTGCTGTCTGGCCAGCTGCTTTCTCCAAGGCGGAGATATGGTTAAGTTTCATGTTTTGCCTCATCAAAAATGTGATAGCAAAAATATGTGAGTGAGGTCTACTCTCACAGTGGCTTACTTAACACATATTGAAATGTGTTCCAAACATGTTCTGAGTTGTTCAGTGGAAGCCAAGAATGGCGTAGGGCGGGGGAAGACAGAGAGAGAGAGAGAGAGAGAGAAACTGTGTGTGTGTGTGTGTGTGTGTGTGTGTAGTCCTGTGTTGCAGACATAGCTAATGCTTTAAACTGACACAAACTCTTCTTCTCTCCTTGCCAACAAAAGCTTGCTTTCCCAGGGCAGCAACTGGCTCAGCAAAGATTGGGTTTCCCTTGAGATAGGCGTGGCTGTGTGTCCTGGCTTTGGCTGACTAGACTTGGGCAGAGTACTCTGTGGAACTTACTCTGTGGAACTTCCAGAAGGGCTTTTTCTTTCTTTCTTTTAAATATTTTATTTTTAAGGAATCTTTACAGCCAACATGGGGCTCAAACCCACAACTGATCTATAACTCAGGATCAAGAGTTGCATGCTCCACTGATTGAGCAGGCCAGGGGTCCCCCGAAAAGCTTCTTAAAAAAGAGGGAGGATACTTTTTCCCTTAGTACTTCCTGTCTCCCAGCTAGCTGGAATGCTTTATGAGGCTAGTGCCCCAATTAGCCTTCCTGGATGTGGAGGTGATCTTGAAGACAGAGCATTTTGTGGAGACGTAGAGCAGGTAGAAGGATTCTTCTTCTTTGGAGACTTTGCTGAGTCATCACACCAGCCCTGACCTCCCTCCTCCAGAATTCTTTTTTTTTTTATGAGAGAAAATACGTTTGTATCTTTGGGTCGCTGTTTTTAGATTCTCTGTCATGAGTAGCCAAGTACAACTTCTAACTGATAGATCAACCTGAGGTTTTTCATTAATTGAAGACTGATTTAATGAGTATACACTGAAGACAGAGAACAGTGCCTGGCATGGAATAAGTGTGGATAGACTTATCCACATTTAGATAGATAGCTATTACTGCCCCTTGGGGAGTTATTAGATACACCAAGCATCTCTGAGTTTATACTTAAATGTGAAAATACCCATTTTAATTAGGTTTTGTGTTGTAATTACAGGGTCTTTGTAAAAGTGTCCTCTGAGCATGGCTATCCTCAAATCCATGAGATTTGAATGTGCATTAGTTTGGTTCTTCATTTATTCTTTCAGAAAATCTTTATTTAGTACCTGTTATGTGTGAGGCACAGTTTAAAGGGTCCTGAAGGTGGTTACATAAAGTAAAATGAGTGGAAGACTCTGGTTTCAAATTTATAGACTAGGAAAAGAGATATTTTTTTTTTGTCTTAAAGATTTTTGTTTATTTTTATTTATTTTTTAAGATTTTATTTATTTGACAGACAGAGATCTCAAGTAGGCAGACAGGCAGGCAGAGGGAGAGAGGAGGAAGCAGGCTCCCTGCCGAGCAGAGAGCCCGATGCGGGGCTCGATGCGGGGCTCAATCCCAGGACCCTGGGATCATGACCTGAGCCGCAGGCAGAGGCTTTAACCCAATGAGCCACCCAGGCGCCCCAAAGATTTTTGTTTATTAAATAGAGAGAGCAGGAGCAGGATGAGGAGAGAGGGAGGGGCAGAGAGAGAGGGAGAAGCAGACACCCCACTGAGCAGAGAGCTCTACAGGAGGCTCCATTCCTGGTCACTGGGATCCTGACAGGAGCCAAAGGCAGATGCTTATCTGACTGAGGCCCCTCCTGCCCTCAGCCCCCTCCAGGAAAGAGAATTAATACATGATAATAACAGCCAGAGTTTATGGAGTAATTTCAAGCGCAGTAATTTACATGTGTTATCTTATTTAACATTGATAGTAGCTTTTGAAATACAGTATTGACCTTAAAAAGCAAAAGCCAGCTATTTTATAGGCAAAATGAGTTTCTTTAGGAGTAGTGTAGAATTTCAATTTGAGACAAGCAAACCGTGGTGAACCATAGGCAAGTCTAGAGAACAGAGGAGAGGGGCTTGCTTTTATTGGGGAAAAGAGGAAGCTGGAAGGGGCTGTTATGGGTTCTCATTGGTTGATCGTGGCAGTTCCCAGTGGCTGGGCTGTTCCTCAGCACAGAGAAATTCTTCCTTCCTCCTGCTGGGATATGTAAACTAAACTTCCTTTTGGGGAGTGTGAGGTATGCTTTTTACTGTTGGTGGTAGTATATGAGAACTCTCCATTCAGGACTTTCTGACTCCATTTTTTTTTAAAGATTTTATTTATTTACTAGTCAGAGAGAGAGAGCGCAATTAGGGGGAGCGGCAGACAAAGGGAGAAGCAGGCAGAGGGAGAAGCAGCCACCCAGGTATCCCCTAATGTTGTTTTCTTAACTAGCAGAGTTAGGAGCCTGATGTGGGACTCTATCTCAGGACCCTGGAATCATGACCTGAGCTGAAGGCAGCCCCTTAACCGACTGAGCCACCCAGACATCCCTCTGACTCTGTTTTTTTTTTTTTTTTTAAAGATTTTATTTATTTATTTGACAGGCAGAGATCACAAGTAGGCAGAGAGGCAGGCAGAGACAGAGGAGGAAGCAGGCTCCCCGCTGAGCAGAGAGCCCGATGTGGGGCTCGATCCCAGGACCTGAGATCATGACCTAGGCGAAGGCAGAGGCTTAACCCACTGAGCCACCCAGGTGCCCCCCCCATGAGATTTCCTTTATTTATTTTCACAATGGGTTCTATTATTTTTCTCATTACACAGGCAAGGATTTAGATGTATAGGGAGATTTAGTAACTTGTGCGAAGTCCTAGTGAGTGGTGAAATTGGAATTCACAAAAGTTATTTGTATGCTCCTAATCTCTATGCAATGACTACAATAATTTGACAATTTCTTGAACCCATTTTATGTGGAAGGTCCTACATTGTGTTGAAACGCATTGATTGTCAAAGTGTGATCCTAGTTTTAGCCACTGCAGCATTGGCTGGAAAATATGAGAAATGCAAATTATTGGCCTCACCCCAGATCTACTAAATCAGAAACTGAGGGTGGGGCCCACTGATCTGGGTTTTAACAAGGCTTGCAGGTGATTCTTATACCTAATGATGTTTGAGAACCTCTGTGGTAGGGGTTGGACAGATAAGTGAGACTCATTTAAGTTTGTAAAAGGGAAAATCAGTTTAAAAAATAACTGTAACTCAAAGGAGATAAGATAATATGCAGAAAGGAGGATTAGAATCTTTTTTTTTTTTTTTTTTTTTTTTTTTTTTTTTTTTTTTAAAGATTTTATTTATTTATTTGTCAGAGAGAGAGCGAGCGAGAGCGAGCATAGGCAGACAGAGTGGAAGGCAGAGTCAGAGGGAGAAGCAGGCTCCCTGCGGAGCAAGGAGCCCGATGTGGGACTCGATCCCAGGACGCTGGGATCATGACCTGAGCCGAAGGCAGCTGCTTAACCAACTGAGCCACCCAGGCGTCCCAAGGAGGATTAGAATCTTACTGAGTGTGAATTTGCTGCCAGATTTTCTGATTTTTCAAAAGAAGTTGGGGATCCAGATTTTAATGGGAACTCTCATAATTTTAAATGTGAAGTTAATATAAAATTAAAAAAAAAAACAAAAACCCAACGGGCAAAAATGTAACCTGTCTGCAAGGCAGGTGCCAGCCTGCAAGCCCTATTGAGAACAACAGAGAGGCACAAAGGCTCTTAGTGGTCTGCCCGGAGTGGCATGGGAGTAAATTTACCTAGGACACTGAACTAGGGCAGTGAAAGACTAGTTCACTGTATTAGTTTGCTGGGGCTGAAAAGTACCACAAACTGAGTGACTTAATTAACAGAAATTGATTATCTTATATTTCTAGAGGCTGAAAGTCTAAAATAGATCTTTCTTTTTTTAATTTTCAAGAGGTAAGCTAATTAAAATAAAGATACTGAGTGGCTTATAGCACAGGTCATATGTAGAAATGGCAAAAATTATGATGGTAGTGCTAGTGATCACTAACCAAGGGGTCCTTAATAAATGTTTTTAGAGTTGAAATGTGGGAAAAAGCAAAAGTTGATGGGTCTTTTTTGTTGAGGGCTTGGAAAAAGGAAGATGTGGATCAGCACAGTAAGGTGAGGTGGATCAAAGGAGAGGGGAAATAGTAGTAAGGTTATATAGGAGGTTGGAGTGAGGCATGAAAGCTGGAAGTGTGGTGTATCAGAGCTGTGTGAAAAGAGAAGGAAACGAACTCATGTTTTTAAGCGCAGAGTCAGTGCACTAGATGTTTTATACACGTTATTTAATATGATTGAGGGTGATGTAAAGAAAGAGAGCTTCGGGCTCTGAAAGGATTTTTGGAGGAAATGGGCTCTAAAACTGAAGATGGAATGAAAAAAACAGAAGAGACGGCTTGGATTTGTCTAAAGGGCGATCTTATTTGGGGCAAGGGCAGATGAATAGCGGGTATGGAACAGCTTTATTACACAACGACAGTGATTTATGAACTTTGTTTGTTTATCCACAAGACACTTGTCATAGAGGAGTTTCCTTCTAGAGGATTTGTAAACTGAGGTAAGACTGTTATTCATTGAGATGTCAACTTCCACATCTGTATTGTGTATAGCATTGTAGGGGGCAAGAGGAAAGATTGTTCAATTCTTTCTCTAGAGTTTACATTTCTCCTCTGACAATTTTTTACCTGCTTTATATCAAATAAGGGCAGCCTGAGAACTGGTGGGTGAATGGGTGCTGCGGGTGTTGGTGTCGCTCATATAGAGGTCAAACTGAAGATAGCAGAATGATTTTCTTATTCGTATTGTGAAAAGTCAAATTAAGTTCATATGTGTGAGATAGAACCATAATAAAAACAAAAAAAGAAAAGCATTAATGACCCTTAAAAAAATTTTTTTTTAAATTTCTTTTCAGTGTACCAGAGTTCATTGCTTACGCACCACACCCAGTGCTCCATGCAATATGTGCCCTCCGTAATACCCACCACCAGGCTCACCCACCTTCCCACCCCCTGCCCCTTCAAAACCCTCAGATTGTTTTTCAGAGTCCCTTTAAGCCCTTTTATGGTACTGAAGATGTAGCTGGCCCTTTAAGAGTTGTTTTGTCTTGATTCCAGATGACAATGAACTCTTTTCTTTACTATCACTGCAGGAAAGGCACTTGTCTTCAATAAGTTACTTAAGAAGAAAGGTGAGACTCAATCTACAGAATCAGAATTTCTTGTTCTTTAGCATCTAAAGCACAAAACATCTTTTTAAGTTGTGTTTTAGAAGATACTTTAAACACAACAGCAAACATTTTTAACTCTTTCTCTGGGGAGCTTTAGTGATGGGGAAATCAGCAGCAGCTATTTCAACAGTTTGACATTCCCCCTCTCCCATCCCAGGAATCAGACTGCTGGGCTTAGCCAAGAGGAAATGGAACTTGAATTTCAAAACCTTCCTACCCAATAAAGTTTAAAATTTGTAACCTTTAAGACTGAGAAGATATGAAATATAGCACACTACCTTGAATTTTAACCAATAGTTGTTTGGGAAATTCTCTTGTCTCTTTGAGCATATTCACAGCTATAGTTGCAAGAACCCTCCTTTTTATTCTTCCGCAGTAACTGAGACTGCTTAATATCTGACGCTCTCTTATCTGCCTAGACATTCTTTGATCCACCCACCTTAAACAGAACAGGAAAAAGGTTTTGTTTGGTTTTGTTTTTAAGCATTGTCACACCCTAAATGGAAATTTTTTGGGTTGCGTATTAGACTAGACAAATTAAAAACATCTAAAAATAATACCTCAGAATGTGTTGTTTATAATTTGATGTGGAAATGAATAAAAAGTGAATTCAATCTGGGGTTAAAAAAAGGTTTCATTAAGACTTGTCTTGCTGAGGAAACTCCTTTCTGGCAATTTGATATTCTTCTTGTCATGTTAGGACTTTAAAAAACAATACCAGTTCAGTTATTTTGATATTATAGAGTTTTTTTGGAAAGGGAGGTTTGGAAATGATTTGTCAAAAAAAGGAAGAAACTCTGTAAGAGATCACTTAAATTAATTTCCATCTGTATTGTAGTCATAAAAGAAAGCAAAATGTATCTCCTAAAGAAGTTACTGTCATATGTCCAACCAGTTTGCTTGGAATAGAATAAAGTAGTAAGGGAATCTTTGTTTTCTCCTGATCTCTCATATCCTTCCATGGTATCTTTTTTTTCAGTCCCATTCTTCCTGCCTCAGTCCTGCATTCAGTCTATATACTATTTAAAGCTCCCATCTTGATTTTTTTCCATCCCACTGGACTTTCTTTCTTTCTTTTTTTTTTTCCTTCCCTGCCACTAAATAAGTAACTGCTTTTATCCTTAGTACTTTGTCATTCTCTGAGAACAATTCAGGTATGTATGTTGTAAGAATATTGTGGCATGACACTTTTCAAGGGAAAAATCTCCTCATATGCTCCCTTTCAGTTCCTGTCATATATTTACACTGAAAAATGCATTTTGTAAATAGCCAAGATGAAGATGTCCATGGAATAGTGTGGTGCAATGGATACAGTAGATGAAGAGGGAAGTCAGTTCCTCTTCTGCTCTGATGACCATTGGTGGGTCCATTTATTTCTCAAGATCTCAAGTTTTTCATCTCTAGAATGAAGCAGGTAAAGAGCTATTTCCTGAGGTCCCTTCCAGCTCTGAAAATAGTCAAAGAGTTAGTATCTTTATAAAATGGGAATGTTCTTCTGGTATTAGCTAGCGTGACAGTGCAGCTGACCACAATATCATCATTTAGGTTTTTTGTTTCCTCCTTAGTTCCTCTGCACAAATGCAGAAAATAAGCAGAAGGTAGTACCCTGTAGGTACAGATTGGACTACTTTCTGCCAGATGGGTAACTGCAGCTTGGCCTTCTTTCACCAGGCCCTGCCGTGTGGGTATGTTGATCTTTAGCCACACTGATGCCCATGGATAGCTCCATGCCCTTGATCCCCCTTGTGACAGACCTATAACTAATCTATAACCCGGTTTGTAAAATGGCTAGACAGGGTTAAAGTTTTAAGCTTTGACCCTGGAAGACAGCAAGTAAAAATATTCTCTTTTGGGAATAGACTTCAAGTATCTCTTTGCTGCAGCAAGAAGCAATAGCAGAATTTCATGAGTGCTGGTCCAGTCTGATGGCTGTATCAGCTTTAGAGGGGTGGGGGTGGGGAGGGAAGGTCAGAAATAAACACGTTTGGAAAAATGTTCCTCTTTATCCACTTCTCAGTTTAGTTTCTTTTTAGAGTATGGTCAGATGTTTCCCTTCCCCCTAATGAGAGTAAGCTGAAGTGCTAGCAGGACAGAGGTTTCTGTGTTAAGATGTTAATGTGAAGTCCTACTGTATTTTCAGTGTTTAAGGAAAAGCTAATGGGAACTTTCCAGGGAAGATGGTGGGTGTTATTAATATGAAAATATGTATGAGAATTCTTAAATGAAGGCTTTATGGGATAGAGTTGGAGGCTAATAAGACCCTTGCTGGCTGGTGGTGGGCAGGGTGTGGGACCAATTGGGGGTGGGGGAGAAAGGGTAGGGAAGAAAGACTTCTTTTGGACTCTGGGGATTCTGGGCCTGTTGAAGGGCCTAGAATGAAGACTGGAGGGGAGACAGAACAAAACAGGGGAAGTATGAGAGAAACTTAAATGACTGGAAGATAGAGGACAGGCAGGAAGCCACCAGCCAGGGCAGGAATGGGGACCTGGAATTGGAGGTAAAAAAAAAAAATACTAGGAGTTTTACAAAACAAGAGCAACAAGAAGTAACTCTTAAAGGTAATGGCCACCCCAGGAGGAACATTCTGAGTGAAAGGGAAGTGGTCCCTTGGAGTCCCAGGGATGAACTTGACTTTGAACCCGTGCCAAGCCAATCAGTGTAGTAGTTGGCTTGGTGCCCTTGGCCTTGAGGCCTCTAACTTTGCAACTGAGGCCACAGGTGGCCACTTTGCTGAAGACTCTGGAGCTAAGCCTGTTTTTAAAAAGATAATAGAATTAAGAGTTTTAGTTCATTGCTGTCACGGTGAACTTGTTTCTCAGCTCCACTCTAGGGCCTGCTCTGATTTGTAACTGGACTTTTGCCCCATTTCCTTTTGACTAAACCTCTTTCTTAGGTCCTAGGAGCTACCTCTTTATCTCATAATAATATGACTAATATTTGATCGAGTACCAGCTATTTGTACTGAGACTGATGTGGTTTTGTTTGTTTGTTTTTTGATGTTTTTCCCCCTTGCCCCAAATAATGAATCATAGCCAACGTTCAATCCAGACAGCTTACTACCAAAGCCCAGTTGCATTAGGTCACACGGCTTCCCTGCCCTGCTTCTACATTCAATCTCTGCCTTGTTTTCTTTGTCTGCCCCTCTGCCTGTATTGGACAAGCCTCCTGCATGTTCTTCTTTTTTCCGTGCTGCTGTTGAATACCCTCCGCATGTCTGCTTCCATCTTTTGTTGATGACACCCTCGCTTTGTGGTCTGCCTGCTTTCTTGGTCTGGACAATTTCATATTTACTGCTCCTGCTGCTTATAGAGAACCCTGCCAGTGGCTCCTGGGGTGTCCTATAGAGCCATGCTGACTCTGCAGTAAAGTTGAGCTGTGCTAGCACAGTCTCTGCAGACAGGCTGGGGACAGAGTTCAGCCAGATAAGATGAGCCCTCACAGTATGATATTGGCTAGAGTGTGAGATCAGGCCCTCAATAGTCCCAGGTAGAAATGGTTTTGCCGGTTTGACTTCTAGATGGGCTGGAGAAGGACTTTTTCCCTTTCAGTGGTGAACTGGGGTTACTAATTGAAATCTTTGGTATGGCTGAAGGATTTTGCCAACCTTCATCTTGAGCATGACCTGCTTGGAGCTCAGTGCCTGACAATGTACTCTGACTTCCTGTTTTGGTTTTTGGTTATAGCAGATGTTCTCGACTTCACTGTGTATCACATTCACCTGCAGGGCTCCTGAGAACTGCTGGATTCTCTACTCCATCCTTAGAACTTCAGTTTCAGATGTTCTTGGGTAACATCTATGCATCCACAGTTTTATAAAAAGTGATCCAGGTGGGGCGCCTGGGTGGCTCAGTGGGTTAAGGCTCTGCATTCAGCTCAGGTCATGGTCTCAGGGTCCTGGGATCGAGCCCTGCATCGGGCTCTCTGCTCAGCAGAGAGCCTGCTTCCCCCTTTCTCTCTCTGCCTGCCTCTCTGTCTACTTGTGATCTCTCTCTCTGTCAAATAAATAAATAAAATCTTAAAAAAAAAAATGATCCAGGTGATTCTAATGTACAGCCAGTGTTGCTATTCACTCTTGTGCTGGGTGGTTCTTGGGCTAAGTGTATCAGCAGTGAGCAGGAGCAAAGAAGAGTGGCATGAAAAAGAAAAAATCATTAATATTGCTTTGCATTGTGAACCCTGGATATCGTGGAATATCTTTGATCAAAGGAGGAGGGCCACATATGTTCCTTAACTTGTCTAAGGCTCCTAGAGGAAACATACTTTGTACTGACAGGTGCTATGGCCCAGAGACTTAAAGAGGATACTGGAGCTAGGTGGCTTTTTATTTATTTAATTTATATTAAAAAAATTTTTTTTAAGATTTCATTTATTTTTGTTTAGTTAGAGAGAGAGAGAGCATGCATGAGCAGGGAGAGGGGCAGAGGGTGAGAGAGAATCCCAAGCAGACTCTCCCCATACTGCACTGAATATGGAGTTGGACATGGGTCTCGACGCCAAGACCATGACCTGAGCTGAAATCATGAGTCAGACACCCAACTAACTGAGTCACTCATGTGCCCCAGGAACTAGGAGGCTTTTTAAAATGTAGTGGTCTTTGCATGATGGCTGTGATGGCCCATATTTGATACCAAAGCAATAGAAAAATCAACTATCTTTTGAACACGATTTAAGACACACGGGGTCAGGAATTTTCTTAGCAGAAAGGCCTGTATGATGTTTATTTGATTTTTGCTCAGATTTTATTTTTTAACTTTTTCAGTTCCCATTTCTAGCTCTTACTTTTAAGTATGTGGGCTTAAAAGGGTCAACATTAGGTTAAGTGATTTTTTTTAGCCATAGTTTTGAAATAAACCAGACTTTTATGATTAAAAAGATAGGTATAAATCCCTTATCACTATGGTTTTCATGTCAGACAAGGGATCTCTGCCTATCCAGAGCTCTTTGGTTACGTTGGCGGGAGTTTGTGCTTCTTCATCTTGTTGGTCCTGATCTGTAGTTGAGGTAGTTGCAACTGTGACCTACAACCATAGAATAAGGAATGACAACTCCTGCGTACTTTGTGTATATGCTAAATTCTTTAAATGAATTATTTCTTTTATTCCTTACTCTGACCCTAGGATGTAGAACTATAGAACTTTTTTAGAGATCAGGAATTGAGGCTTAGAGGGGTTAAGTAACTTGGTCAAGATCACACAGCTAAATGCTAGAGCTGGAATTCTGATCCCAGACTGATGTTTATAATTGCTATGGTTTTATGATTTCCCTAAAGAACTTTGTTATACTTCATGAAATGAGTTTTGCAGGGCCAGTGGTTGGTGAACCTCGCCTCCTAGGCAGATTGCCTTTTCCTCTGTACTGTTAGATAAATGACTACACCTAGTCAGAACTCTTTGGCCAAGATGCTAAGTTTATTCCAGGTGTGGATCACTGAATAAAAAGGACTGAGGTTAGCTTTTTTTGAGAACAGTAATCTAAGACTATATGCTGGAAGGAATGCTACAGAATATAGTCAGTTAATTTAATTTAATTCAATTAATTAATTTTATTATTTTTTTAAAGATTTTATTTATTTATTTGACAGACAGAGATCACAAGTAGGTAGAGAGGCAGGCAGAGAGAGAGAAGGAAGCAGGCTCCCTGCTGAGTAGAAAGCCCGATGTGGGGCTTGATCATGACCTGAGCCGAAGGCAGAGGCTTTAACCCACTGGGCCACCCAGGCGCCCCTATTTTATTTTATTTTATTTTTTAAGATTTATTTATGTATTTAAGAGAGAAAAAGAGACAGAGTGAGGGGTGAGGGTGAGGAAGACAGGGGAAGGGACAGAGGGAAAGGGAGACAAGCAGACTGCCTCTTGAGCAGGAAGCCTGACACAGGGCTCAATCCCAGGACCCTGAGATCATGACCTGAGCTGAAATCAAGAGTCTGATGCTTCGGGGCGCCTGGGTGGCTCAGTGGATTAAGCCTCTGCCTTTGGCCCAGGTCATGATCTCAGGGTCCTGAGATTGAGCCCCGCATTGGGTTCTCTGCTCAGCGGGGAGCCTGCTTCCTCCTCTCTCTCTCTGCCTACTTGTGATCTCGTCTGTCAAATAAATATAAAAAAAAAAAATCCAAGAGTCTGATGCTTAACCAACTGAGCCACTCAGGTGACCCTCACTTTATTTTAATAGCAGTTTGTTAGTACACTTGTGTTCATAGCTGCATTATTCACAGTAGCCAAGAGGTAGAAGGAACCCAAGTGTCCATCGATGGGTATTGAATGGATAAACAAAATATGGTATATACACAAAATGGGATATTATTCAACTTTAAACAGGAAGGAAATTCTGACGTATGCTACAACATGAATAAACCTTAAGGATATTATGCTACATGAAATAAGCCAGTCACAAAAAGGCAGATATTGTATGACTTCATTTATATGAGGTTTCTAAAGTACTTAGAGCATAGCAACAGAAAGTAGAATAATTGTTGCCAAGGGCTGGGGGAGGGGGAAGAGGGGAGTTGTTTAATGGGTACCGAGTTTCAGTTTTGTAAGATGAAGTCTGGAATTGGTTTGCACAGCAATGAAAATATAACTAACACTACTGAACTGTACTCTTAAAAATGGTTAAGATGGTAAATTTTATATTATGTATATTTTACCACAACAAACAAACAAAGGAACGAACAAGTAACATTCCCCATTTATGATCAATGTACTGAAAATAGGTCTTAAGCCAAAATAACATTGTCACAGAACTCTGAAGAAATGTTTATATTGTCTTTTTATGGGGGACTTGCAAAGAAAAAAAATATTGTTTTTCTTGAATATTAAGTTATGAGCTTATGGTGCATCTTTAGAGGCTAAAGGGGATGACAATTGTACTTACAGCATAAGGAATATATAATACATTTAAAGCAGTACAGTAATCACACAGTAAATCTTTATTACTGCTATTGCTGTCTTGAAAAATAAAGTATTGGGGAATTTTTTTAAAAAGGCACTTTGCTAGTTCTTAGATAGAAATATACAGTTCATGGGATGCCTGGATGGCTGAGTTGGTTAAGCCGCTGCATTTGGCTCAGGTCATGATCTCAGCGTCTTGGGATCGAGTCCCACATTGGGCTCCTTGTCCAGCAGGGAGCCTGCTTCTCTCTCTGTGTCTGCCTGCCACTCTGCTTGCTTGTGTTCTCTCTCTGAAAAATAAATAAATAAAATCTTTTAAAAAAAACTTAGAAAAGAAATATATAGTTTCTCCAAATTAATGACACCTCACAGTGATCAACCAGACTTCTTTTAATTCTAAAACTCTGCGAACCTGTGACTATTATATAACTATTGTTTCTACCACTGACAGCGTGGAATACTGTAGCCATTGAGGAACTCTGGCCTTTTTATTACTACTCACACAGACAGGGTGGGAGTCTATATGATATATGTAAATGGTAGTATACCATGTTGGTTCTAGAACAACTGGAGACAGGGACTACAAAGGATGTTTTAGGTTGGGTTTTATCAGCAGTTGGCTTTCCATGGAGGAGGCAGCACAGTGTGGGGAGGCCCGGGCTATCTTTCTCGTTCTTCTTCTTCTTTTTTTTTTCTTTCTAAAGATTTATTTATTTGGCAGAGAGAGAGAGATCACAAGCAGGCAGAGCAGCAGCCAGAGAGAGAGGAGGAAGCAGGCTCCCTGCCGAGCAGAGATCCTGACGTGGGGCTTGATCCCAGGACCCTGGGATCATGACCTGAGCTGAAGGCAGAGGCTTAACCCACTGAGCCACCCAGGTGCCCCTATCCTTCTAGTTCTTACTGGCTTGTGGGTACACAAGTCAAAAATTTTCTCAGCAACTATCTTTTCTCATCTGTGAAAGTTAGGGCTGTACTAGTTGAACCTGTGTCTCTTATCATCTTGTCCTTACTCCTTCTTTAGACTTCCAGGGATTTCTGGGGACTGTCTTAGGATCATAGGTATGTCCCTAGGGTCACACAGTTATAAAGGGCTAGGCCTTAGAAAATATTACTTGGATGAAGAGAAGCTGTTAATTGTACTTTAAGGTCTGTCTGGTTGGATACATGCAAATGAAAATATGAGGACCAGAATGGTTTCTTTTGGATAATTTAATACAGAATTATGTTATGCCTTCTATACAGATTAGTGAGTAAAACAAGCCTTTCCAGACTCTAGGTGGAAATGTAGATCTAGTTCTTCAAATCCTGGTAAATTGTAATGTGGGGGAGCTGTTCCATGATTATGTTTCCACATTTCTACAATAGCTGTAGCTTTTCCTGGAGTGTTTGCCTTGATGAGCTTCATTTGGGGCTGAGTGTAAGATTTTTGAAAATTTCCATGTGATTTAAAGTCACTGAGTAATAGATTAGGAAGGACAGCCATAAGAAACTGTCTAGTTAATCATGCCAAAAAGGTCAGATGTTTTAGTTTGGTTCCCTCAAAATCGGGCCTGAGAGAAAATCTTAGGTGCAAGTAGTTTATTTGGGAAATGAACCTCAGAAGTGCGAGTGAGGTAATGTGGAGAGAGTGTCAGGAAGGAGAAAAAGCCAGTTTAAGGGTGTACTGCTCTGGGCAACAGCTCAGTTACACTCGTATTCAGAGAAGCAATTGGGATGTCTTTGGCATTGTTACTTGGAAGACTAGAAAGCTGAGGCATTTTTCCTGGTTCCCATGCCCCACTGCTTGAAGATTTTCAAGCCAATTTGAATATGGGCTGAATGGGCTCCTGCTCTTTCAGAAGAGATCCTGAGGCAGGAAAGCAAAAAGTCAACCTGAGATTTATGGAGCTTTCTGCCGAAACTGTGGCTGAAATCAGATATGGGCTAAGGGGATATAATTTGGGGACCAACAAATCACTAGTGTTTCTTTCTACTCTTTGTCCTTGTGACTTACACAGGAGAGGCAGTGTGGTGTAGTGGTTAAGTGTTTGAATCCTGATTTCACTAAGTTTACCAGACACACGTTCTTGGCAAGATATTTAAAACTCCCTAAGCCTTAGTTTCCTCATTTTTGAGAGGGGGCTTTTGAGGTCTTTCTTGAAATGTTCTAAGGATGGACTGTATCAGTAAATAGAGCACTTAGAATCCAAGTTGGACTTTCCTAAAGGCTCAGAAATATTTAGAATGAGTTCATCATAAATGCTGTATAAGCTTTGTAGTTAAAATCCTTAATAAGCTCATACTAATATGTTGGTTCTGGAAGGGATTAATGATCTCAATTGCTGACATAGAAGTAAGACTTTTCACCCACTCATCTAGGGTGGATTTGGTAGATTCTGTAGACAATGAACAAGATGATATGTTTTTTACTGAATTTTCTTTCTCACCTTCCTCAGGAATCCGCCAGTTTTCGCTGTCAACAACATCCCTTTAAGAAACCATATCTCAGTGAACCATATGACATGAAGAGGTGTCTTGAAGGTATGGCTGCAGGCCCCTTCAGTGTAATCTCCAAAATCATTAGCCCTATGGAGAGGAGCCTATTATATCTTAAGAAGATGAACCCACCCTTCTCTACTAGGTTTTTGGTTTTGATTGTTGAGCAATAAACATTATCCTATGCTGGTGGAAAAAAGTGAATCTCAGGGACTGATTGAGAGTGGGCAGAGTTAATATCTCTGTGGTCATAGACCCCTTTCAGAAACATCACAGATACAGCCCCACAAAGTCAGTGATTGATATGAAAAGCCCAAATTTAATTTTGAGCCTGAAGTTCAACCATTTTTTCCTACATTGGAAGTTTTCATAATGGTGATGAGACATGAGGTGTTCTACTAATTAAGGAGCATCTTTGCATTATGCAACTACT
The DNA here is from genome assembly GCF_011764305.1 of Mustela putorius furo. Classification (NCBI taxonomy): domain Eukaryota; kingdom Metazoa; phylum Chordata; class Mammalia; order Carnivora; family Mustelidae; genus Mustela; species Mustela putorius. The sequence continues at coordinate 12,849,807 of NW_025421294.1, forward strand.
TTTAATTATAGTGACTACTTCCTTCCTAAGGAGGAAGAGAAAGTCACAGCCTTGCAAAGCCTGGGAAGATGCTGCTGTGTGTATTCTTGGTGAATTGTTCTGAGGATTGACTTTTATTTCTTTATTCTCTATTTCAAGATTAGAGGCTCAGCAAACATAATCATACAATAAAAGTCAAAGGACTTAGAAAAGACTACAAAATTCCTGAGTGTGTGGAATGAAACATTTGGATTTGTTTTGTCCACTTTGATCTGTGGATCTATACTTTTTAGATTATGATAATAATATATACTTATAACTATGAAATGCCTCTTTTGTTGGCTGTAATGTCTGAAATGCTCTAATCCTAACCTTAATACCTTCCCCTTTCACTAAAACAACTGTTGTAATATCACAGTTTTTGACAAATTAGGTAATTTTTATGAATCTACATATTACATTATAGTGGAACAAATAATACAATACTCTTAAAATATTTGAGAGTCTGATTCCAGATTACTATGAAAGCTTTAATCTATTCCCTGCATTTGTTTGTTATTCACAGTGATCCTGTCCATGTTTAGCACCCATTTATGAACTTGGTTATGATCATGGTATGTTAAATTTCAGTGGTGATCTGACCTGTTCTAGTTTGGAGAGAACCAGTTTTCCATAAAATACACACTCACTGACCTGGATTTGTTTTTAATTTCTGTCCATCATCTGCTTAAAGCCAAATAAAGAAAGAAAAGGCATTGAAATAACTGAGGTAGGGGAAGCTTTGGCTGCCACAATGGGTGGTGTTGTAGGGGAATTTATTTCTGGTGACAACCTTGACCTCTGAAGAGGAAGGCAGCATGGGCTGAATGAACCCCTGGGGAAGGTTTGAGCACCTACTATGAGTACAGCACTGTGATAGAGGATGGATAAGAAAGCTCAAGAGGTGTATCTTCCATGACCTTTGAATCTGGGTGGGAAAGAGGTCATACACACTGGAGGAGGGGTTAAACTCCTTTGCAGTGCTCTATGAAATTAAGTCTGAATGAATAATGCATGGTTAGTGTCCTAGGAATTCAAAGACCAGAGACTCTTGCTGTGGGCTGCTGTGCTTGAGGAGCACCATGAAGGGTGGGTAGAGTACAGCTAAGTACAGATAGGAGGACTAGAAAGCAAATTTCCTGGGAATGACTTTTAAAGAAGTGATACGATCTGGAATTTTAACTAAATGAGTTCATACCACTGAAGATGCACACCAGAAGGCGCACTGAATCATTGCATGTGGGGTTGTTTCAAAGAAAGGAATAATCACCCTTCTTGCTTTTTAAAATCTGGTACTGGCATAACACCAATATGACACATAGAGTATTTTTACTTCTTCAGGTGTTTTTGGTTACATTGGCCTCCTACTGATAAGTTGGGAAATTGGAAATACTGCTGTTTTTCTGACAAAAGCCTTTTTTTCCATGGCAACTTTTTCTTGAAATGGTACTTATTTCTTGTTTACTCATGGCTGGAATATACCTAAGTGGATATGGGCTTCTTTAAGAATGACAGCAACCTTATTTGGAGAGAAGTTGTTTGTGGCCTAAGAACTCTATACCTTTATTTGGATTTTTTGTAATATTATTCTTTTATTTCCTACATTTTTACTTGTTCTTCCCTTCTCTATTCTTGCTCTGCTTGGTGGTATACACTATCTTAGATTTTTGGCTCCTTCTGTAGTTCCATTTTTAGGAGGATTATCTTAGAATTCCTCACAAATGGGACATAGATAGGTTTTTCTACCTTGCTACTGACTTTTCTACCAAAGGTCATGGAAGACAGACCTGCCTTGTCAAATCTGAAATTTCTAGTCCAAAGCAAAATGGTATAACCACTTTGGAAGACAGTTTGGTTGTTTCTTTAAAAACTAAATACACTCTTCTTTTAAAAAAAGATTATTTATTTATTTATTTATTTGACCAAGAGAGCACAAGTTGGCAGAGTGGCTGGGAGAGGGAGAGGGAGAAGCAGGCTCCCTGCTGAGCAGGAAACCTGATGTGCGGCTGGATCCCAGGACCCTAGGATCATGACTTGAGTCGAAGGCAGCACTTAACTGACTGACCCATCCAGGTGCCCCCCCAAACTAAATATACTCTTAACATACAGTTTAGCACTTGTGCTCCCTGGTATTTACCAAAAAGAGTTGAAATTTATGTCCACACAAAAATCTGCACATGGATATTTATAGCAGCTTTATTCATAATTTTCCAATCTTGGAAGCAACTTAGATGTCCTTTAATAGGTGAATGGATAAATGAACCATGGCACATCTAGGCAATAGAATATGATTCAGCACTAAAAGGGAATGAGCTTTGAAACCATGAAAAGACATGGAGGAAATGGAAATTAATATAAGTAAATGAAAGCAGCCAATCTGAAAAGGCTACATACTGTATGATTCCAACTGTATGACATTCTGGAAAAGCAAAACTGTGGAGACAGTAAAAATATCAGTAGTTGCCAGAAATTAAGAAGGGGAGGAAGGATGAATATGTGGAACACAGAGGATTTTTAGAGCAGTGAAAACACTTGGAATGATACTCTAACAATAGATACATGTCATTACACATTTGTGCGGATCCATAGAGTATACAACACTAACAGTAAAACCTAATGTAAACTATTGATTTTTGATGATAATGATGTAACAACAGAGTTACATCAGTTGTAACAAATGTACCATTGCAGTGTGGGACGTTGACAATAGGTGAAGCTGTGCCTGTGTGGGCACAGGGGGAAGGTGGGAAATCCCTGTGACTTGGTCTCAGTTTTGCTGAGAGCCTAAAACTGCTCCAAAAAATAAAGTCTTTAAGTAGGAAAAAAAAAAAAATCCAAGACTGCCTCTGAATTGGAGAAATCTAGTAAATAGACTCCTGTATAAGCTTTGAAATCATATTATTCATATCTCCATGTGATGTCTCTTCCAAATGTCTCATGGAATTTCTTAAGTCCTAGTTTTACTTTCTAAACAAAATTCTGGCTAGATGTTTTCTCAGGAGCTGATTTTGTTTTTAAAGGAAGGGGATAAAAAAGATACTAAAAGAAAGCTCCATTATAAAAGCAATATATTCTGTGCATGCAGCTCAAGGAGTAGTTCAGGAAGAGACAATCCGCCTCCCCACTAGTGGCAAGTCTATAATTCACACTGCCACTTCCACTTTTTATTGGAAAGGTTGTTGAAAAATATTTGTAGAGCAAATTTAATATTTGCTCTTAATCAACTTGATTTTGGTTTTTAACATCTGTAAAATGCAAAGTATAGTAGGTTTTGGGTATAGATTAAATATTACATTTTATCTACATAGGATTGGCAAGCCAGGTTGACATGTAATGAGGAGAGGGCACAGGATACAAGTAGGCATGTGTATCTATCTGTGGATGCATATATAGTATGTGCATTCGTCCAATGGGCCTCAGAGGAGGACTTTGGCTGTGGACCCACAGGGAGACATATTAGGGGCTGGCCATGATGGGTAGGGGTGGTAGGATAGAAGGGTGAGGAATGGGTCAGTCTGCAAGCTGCACTGAAGAGCCCTGTGGGACAATGAGAAGCTCTCTGAACCTCCAGACTCAGACCCCTTAATGCACTAGAGAAGAAGCTCTGTGACAGCCCCAGACCTAGGAGATGCACATTAGGGTGCCAGGAAAAATGGGCAATTGATATAATCTCCCCGGTGTCCAGTTTCTTACCCTTCTCATGAAGAAGTTGGGTTGAAGCAATGAGTTTCAAACTTTTCTTTTTTTAGCAGTAGTGCCATTGTTTTTTCTTTGCAGTTTTGAAATGAAAGGTCAAATATTAAGCTTAAAGGATGAGAAACAGAATTAGCAAATTCCCAGATATTTCCTCTCATTTACATTCTGAGGCCTGATTACAACCTTCTCTTACCCCACAAGGAAATTTTTAATACTTTAGTGAAAATCTTATACTTGCTTTTCTTTCTAGCTTTATTGTCTATGTGTGCATCTTTAAACAATATAGTTTAGGAGCTACCCTATGACCTAGCAATCTCAATACTAGGTAATTATCCAATGGTCACAAAATAGTGATTGAAAGGGTTGCATGCATCCCAATGTTTATAGCAGCACAATTCACAATTCCCAAAATATGGAAAGAACCTAAATGTTCATCAGTTGATGAATAGATAAGAGATATGGCGCGTGCGTGTGTGTGTATGTGTGTGTGCGTGTATATATAATGGAATATTACAGCCATCAAAAAGAATGAAATCTTGTCATTTACAATGACATGGATGGAACTAGAGTGTATTATGCTAAGTGAAATCTGTATATATATATATATATATATATATATACGCTCATATTTATGTGTGTGTGTATATATATATATATATATATATATATAATGGAATATTGCAGCCATCAAAAAGAATGAAATCTTGTCATTTACAATGACATGGATGGAACTAGAGTGTATTATGCTAAGTGAAATCTGTCAGAGAAAGAAAAATACCATATGATTGCACTCATATGTGGAATTTAAGAAACAGTATAAATGAACATAGGGGAAGGAAAGGAAAAAAAAATCTATAAATGGAAAGGGAGGCAAACCATAAGAGACTGTTAACTCTAGGAAACAAACTGAGGGTTGCTGGAGGGGAAGTGAGTGGGGGGGATGGGGTAACTGGATGATGGACATTAAGGAGGACACGTGATGTAATGAGCACTGGGTGTTATATGCAAGTGATGAATCACTGAATTCTATCCCTGGAACTAATACTACACTGTATGTTAACTAACTTGAATTTAAATAAAATCTTGATAGAAAAAAAATATAGTTGAATATTGCCTATTTCTAAATTTTATATAAGTAGAATAATTCTGTTTTCTTTTTTGTCTTGCTTTTTACATACAGCATTGTTTTTTTAGGATTCATCTATGTTATGACACAAACCTCTGGTTTATTAACTTCTACTGTATCAGTTTCCCATTGTGTGAATTCACTACAATATATAGATCCATTGTGATAAGGATGGACATTGGGTTGCTTCTAATTTGGAACCATTATGGACAACAGTGCTGTGACTGATATACAGTCAGTCTTGGACATATATATACATATTACTTCAGGATAGATATCTAGGGGCAGAATTGCTGGTCACAGGGCATGCATACCTCAATCTGTTGTCCAATGTGGTTATAGTAGCTCTTTTCCTCCCTAAATAAAACCTGATGCACAAGACCAGGAAATAAAGTAGATGACAGCAGAGCTGCTATGTTTGAAACAGGGATGACAGTCCTAGGGTTGATCAGCTCTGTATGGTGTTCTCTTGGTGCTTTTTTGTGGGGTCTAACACACCTTGTTCTCCAATATTCTGTTTGCTTCTATATTCTGTATGTTGCTTTGGAAGATAATGGTTTCCAGTGATTTACCATTTCAAGGGCAAGAAAAGATCCTGACCTTCTGACCTGCAAATAGCATCTCTACTTAGGATGACTTTAATTTGGAAACCCAAGATTCTACTTTTAAAATAGGTATTTCCTTAGACCCTCCCTAAGGAAATTCCTATTCCATGAAGAAATAGAAAAAATTTTAAAAAATGCACAAATATTCCCTCCTGGGCCTATCTGTCCTTATTATGATCCTGAATTAGCTTGGCTTGGATCTTGGCTAGAAGTAGAAAAATTATATCCAATAATTATGTAAAAAATAGCTGAAAGCAATTGGATTAAAATATTCAAGCAGCTTAAAGTGAGAGGATGAATCAAAATATTGAGTATTGCTGGAGGTATAAGGGGACTATTTGTATAGCGTCTGATACACTTGAATGTCATTTGTTTTGTGGTTATGAAGCCATGGTGGTGGTTTAAGGTTTAGAGGGAATTTGTGCTGTTAGGAGTTATTATTCCAATCAAAATGACAAAATATTGAAATGGGGACTTTCCCCCATGTTGTCTTTTGCCAAAAAGCATAACCCATAAAGCAGGATTGATGCTGGAACAGTCTGTGCAGTAGACGGGCCAATGCATGTAATGCATATCATTAAAAATAGTTAGTACAAAGAAATGGTTGTTATTGTGCTTCGTCCATCCAAGTCAGGCTTAGGAGCTAATTAAGTATAATCTTTTTTTTTTTTTCCATGACCATATGCAGTTGTTGAATTCTTACAACACAAATTGTTTTAAAGAAGAAGTTAAATACAGAATGCATTGAGTTTGGTAGAAAAAGTTTAAAGGTCTGCATTTTCCCACCAAAGCTATTTAATATCAGCTGCAGAGTGGGTGTGTGTGTGTGTGGAAAGGTTGTGACCTCCCTTATTTTTACAACCATTGCCATGATTTCATAATACTGGCAGCAGTCACCCAGAGTGAAGAAGCAGACTTTATTACAGTAATTATATGCCAGAATGTGGGTATTAAAACAGAAAACTTTTCTACTGATAATAAATGTCAAGGGAAAAATGACTTTACCCAACAAATAGCCCTTCATTGGTGTTATATTAATGGCCCCAGTGAAGACCAAGCTGTGTCCATAGGGTAGAAGCTCAGACTCCGTGTAGCCTTTTTGCCTGTTTGCAGAATGGTAAGTAGAGCAGTTGAGGGATAGAAACATGTCTTCGCAAGTTGGGTTTATTTTTCTCCATGCCATAAAGTCAGATATATTTTCACTTGAGCAGATACAGCTATTGTTTTTGCAGATAGGTTAATTATGACCATAACTGAATTAGTTTGTTGTTTCTGGACCACTTTGGTGCTTTCCTCTGATGTATTTTGGTGGGTTTTTAAGAGCTGGGAGAAGTAAAGCAGCATGAGAACTTATGGTAGTTTTCTGACTATTGAAAAACCTCAAACAAGACAATAAAAAATCTGAATAAGTACCAGATGGTACAACTTTTTGAAAATGGACATATTCTGGACTATGGGCTTCTGGCTACTAAATTATGTTCATTGAGTATTAATTATAGGGTTTATTAGTACATCTCTGAAATAATAAATGTCTAAATATAGAACATTTACATCAGGAAATCATTGATTTCACTCTGCAATTTGAATTTAGTGAAAAGTTTACTGATTCCAAGAAACACTAAAGTTATAGAACTTTTTAATCTTTGATATACAGCTTGACCTTTTTCCAAAGTACCCTATTAGCTGGGATAGATAAAACAGAACACACGTAGAAAGTCAGTAGCAACAATCAGAGCAAGATGTTGGTTCCCTGTCTTCATCATATAACAGTCTAGAGATCACACTTTTCTTGGATTTTTAGCCAGTTACTTGAGCCATATGCATGATTTGAAGGTGACATTAGACGTCTCTCTGAAATCCTATGTTTGCTCCTGCATATAGTTAGTGCTTAACAGATGTTTGGGGGTAATGAAGAGGATTTTCACTTTGGGGCCTGCTCTCTTGCTCTGCTTGGTCATATGGAATGACTTGGGTTCAGAATCTCCTGAAGTGAGTTGACTGATGGTGACCTAGGTAGCATCTCAGAGGAGCTCCAGGAGGCATCAATCACTGACTCAGAGCAGCCTTAGGTGCTTGCCACGCCCACTCAGTTTCATTGCTCAAACTCCAGACCTGTCCTCAGGACATGACACTGATTTCTCTTCTGTGTTTTCTCTGTTCTCTGCAGTGGGTTTGTCTTTAACAATGAGCCATTCATGGGCACCCAGGGAGCTACCCAGGACCAGGGAGATGGCTGCAGGCCCTGCAGGCAGCTGGCTATGCTCCAGTCTAGATATTCTTGGGAATGTGGAATTATTTGAATCAAAGGGAAATAAATCTTTTGCAAATGTTAATACAAATGACTGTGGGAAGGGCTTGGTGCTAAAAGAGAGGCTGAGAATTCTTGGTGCCTACAGAGTTATTTTTTGGCAGAGATTAATACTAAGTTGCCATGGGAATGATGAAGACAAAATAATAGTCATGTTTTTAATGGTTATTCATACCGTGTCATCTTCAACTGCCCTAGGTTGAAAAAACTCCTGTTTGAATCATTTGACTACTCGTCCCATGTTTTCTTTTTCTCTTGTATTTAAGTTTGCAGACATACCTTCCTAAATCAGTGTGTGAATCAGTTGTACCATATTTTCTTTGAGCATTAAGAAACCATTACTTTTGAAGTTTATACTTTTGATTATATGCTTTCCATGTCATAGGTTTAAGTTGGAAAAGGTGCACCCTGCAGATCTGAAATTCTGGGTACTTTTCTGGTGAGATGGGGAGAGAAACTGTACAAATGTGGGGTAAAGTTCAACTGGCCTGTGCTGAGTCTCCCCTTTGCCACATCTAATTGTGCCACTTCGGGGTGGGTAGTAAACTTCCCTGAACTAGGTTTCTCCATTTGTAAAATGGGGCTAATTACATTAACACGGAGGTGCTATGAACCCTATTGATAATATATGCAAAGTCCTATCACAGGAATCATGAATACTCAGCCAATTCCTCATTCTGTGTTGATGACAGACATCACATACAACCTAATCCTTTTCATTAAGCTAAAAGGTAGCCTCAGACTCCTCAACACAATGCTCTAGCTAGCCACTTTCAATGCATCAGAGTTGGCATGTGAGATTTGCCAAAGCACCATCCTGCCAACTTGAAAGACACTCAGTGGGTGGTTGTTCTCCATGATTACTATTCTTGCTAGTATTATTACCAGGAGGCTGTAGGTATGATAACAGGAGAGACAGGAAGCTGTTTTTTATTTTTATTTATTTATTTTTTTGCTTTTCCCATTATAATTCAGATTTTATCCAGAATTCCAAATCTTAGGGGTAACTCTGGATATAGCTGCACACTCGCCTGACTTAGGAATACTGGTCTCTCATTTTCATATACCTCTGTGAGTCCTGTCTCCACTTTCTTTGTTGGTTTCCTCTCCTCTCCATGACCTGCAAACATAGGATTCTTCTTTTCTTTTGTTTATCTACCTCTACTAGGTGACCTTATTTGGTCTCATGGCTTTCAGTATCATCCTTATGCTAACAACACCAACATTTATATCTCCAGACCGGATCTCTGCTCTGAATGCTGCTGCATATTCAGCTGCATTCTTGAGACACATCTCTAGCAGGATGTGTCTGTAACAGAATGCCTCAATTAACTGGATATCTAAAACAGGCATCTTCAGCCCAACTCAAGTAGGGTTGGACTCCTGATTAATAACCTCTTCCCCTGCAACCCCAAACTATTCCTCCCATATTCTTCTTCATTCTTGCAGATGGCAATTCCACCCAATAGCTGTTCCAGTGGAAAACCTTGAAGTCATCAGTTCTCTTGTTTTCACACCTCACATCCAGTTCACCAAGAAATCCTGTGGGTTTTACCTCGAAGAATCTTACTACTTCTTATACCTGTACCACTGCTGTCATAGTCCAAGCCACCATCATCTTTCACCTGTTTTATTGAAATAGCCAGTAATAGGCTACAGTTGTTTTTCAACACACAGGCAATGTGATTTGTTATGTGGGAATCAGAACATGTTGCTTCTCTGTTCCATTCCTTTGATTGCCTTTCCATCTCACTTGAGTATAAGTCAAAGCCCCTCCGATGCCTTATAAGACTCCATACAATTGATTTCAACCACCTTTCAGACATCATTTCCTTTCACTGTTTCCCTAACTTACTCTGCTCTAGGCATACCGGCCTTCTTGCTGTTCAAAGAATATGCTACTCCTGATTCAGGCCATAGCCCTGCTGACTCTCTTTAGAAAGCACTTCCTTCAAATGTACACAAAGCTTGCTTTCACATTTCTTTTATCTCTTTATCAGCAAGGCCATCTTAAATATAATACATAGCAGCCACCCCTCCCATACCTCAACCTGGCACCCACTGTCCTACCTCCCTTGCTTTCTATTTCTTCTGTGGCACCCATCAACATCTAACATAGTATGGCTTGACTTGTTTGTTTATTAGAGGGCAGGAACTTTGTTCCCTACTGTACCTCAAAAGTTCTAGGTACATGATAATCAGTTTTTTATCAAACTATTAAATGAATGAAACAAATGGTTCTAAAGCATGAGTTTTTCTGAATTACTAAGAAAACAGTTCTCTACAGGACCACATAGAATTTATACAACTTTCTTTCTTTTTTTTTTTAAAGATTTTATTTATTTATTTGACAGAGATCACAAGTAGGCAGAGAGGCAGGAAGAGAGAGAGGAGGAAGCAGGCTGCCTGCTGAGCAGAGAGCCTGATGCGGGGCTCGATCCCAGCACCCGGGGATCATGACCTGAGCTGAAGGCAGAGGCTTTAACCCACTGAGCCACCCAGGCACCCCTTTATACAACTTTCTACTTTGATTAAGTTTCAGTAATCTTATCTCAGTCTATTTACCACTGAAAGCAGAAGGTTAACATACCCACTGTAACTGAGGATAAAAATATCTTTGTTTATTGTAATCTTTCAATACCCTAATTGTTTATTTTGGTGAATAGATACAGACTACCACATGGGAAAATGTTGATCTCCTAATTGATCTCCTTGAGGCTGACCAACCTTGGGTGGTTATAAAACAGACAGGTATTTAAAATTGCCTGGATGCTACCTGAACTTGTCTGCACGGGGCCGGACTTAACCGGTGATTCCTGAATTCCTACAAAGGAATGCTAACCTGGTTGGAGAGGATATGTAGGTCTTTAAACCTTATTGATGTGTGAAAAACATCAGTTGCCCATCTCATAGAATGAAAGAATGGTGAAGGCTGCTGCATGGGGTTTGGGATAGGGGAGGGAAGGTTTCAAAGCTCTCTGTCTCTAAAAAGCATAAATAAGAGATTTAGTCCTACTAGGTAACCAGATAACCTCAAAGTAGATATTTTATTTCTTTGGGCCTCAGTTTCCTCACTAGTGAAGTGAGTAACTTAGGATACTTTATTTATTTAAAAGATTTTAAAGATTTGTTTATTTGAGAGAGAGAGAGAGAGTGAGAGAGTGAGAGAGAAAGAGCGAGTGCATGAGCAGGAGGGGCAGAGGGAGTGGAAGAGAGAGAATTTCAAGCAGACTCCTAGCTGAGCACAGAGCTTGATGAGGGGCTCAGTTTCAGGACTCTGAAATCATGACCTGAGCTAAAACCAAGAGTCGGATGGTGAACTGACCTAGGTGCCCCAGGATACATTATTTATAAAGTTAATTCCAGGGGTGCCTGGGTGGCTCAGTCATTAAGCGGCTGCCTTGGGCTCAGGTCATGATCCCAGGGTTCTGGGATCAAGTTCCGCATCGGGCTCCTTGCTCAGGAGGAAGCCTGCTTCTCCCTCTCCCACTCCCCCTGCTTGTGTTCCCTCTCTTGCTTTGTCTCTCTGTCAAATAAATAAATAAAATCTTCAAAAAAAAAAAAAAAACCCAGAAAACAAAAAAAGTTAATTCCAATCCTGTCTTAAACCTCCCTGGTGGCTAGTGGTTAGGATTCAGCACTCTCCAGTCCTGTCTTTGAGTGGTACCATGAAAGGTCTCAGATTCAGACTCTCAGATGTAATTTCCATTTAAATTAGAAATCTCTCTGAGGTCCAATTTATATTCTGTAAAATAGAGAGGTTTGGCTAAAATAGACTGTAAGAGTTTCCCCAAGTCTAACATTCTTTTCTTCCAATTGTACTTTTGGATTTTTTCCCTTACCTCAGTGAAATTAAACATCTTAATTTTTTTAAAAAAATGTTGGAGGGGTGCATTTTTTTTTTAAATTTCTTTGAGGTTGTGGTCACACACACACACACACACACACAGCATGAGTCTGTGTCACATACATTTGTAGATGTAGTGTATGTATTTTGTCATGGCCATAGTAACTGCCTTGAGTCAGAGAGAGTATGGAGTAGAGACATATCCTTGTGGTTTGCTTTATGCTCTAAACCAGCAGTGAGAGGAAAGTAAATTACCCTTTTTTTTTTTTTGTGAAACAAACAAACAAAACAAAAAACCAACCAAACAAAAAAACAACTGAAATCTGTCTTTAAACCTGAATTTTGGTCAATTCACATTAGAACGACAGTATTTTTAAACTTTATTTCCTCTTCTCTTACTTCCCATTCCTTTGGTTTGTTTTTGGGTATCTAGGTGATTGCTTCTGGCCCGGAAGCAATTCAGTCAGCTGAACATCGCAAAAGCCCTGGTCACACCTGTGGCTTAACTTTTTGCCTCGGTTTCTACAAGTACAGAGAAATGGAGGAAATAGAAAGTACTACCTCCTTTCAGCACCATAGTTGAGATATCCTGATAGAAGCTTCACAAAAGGGACCGAATGTTAAGTCTTAACAAATGTGTGTGTGTTGGGGTTAGGGACAGGGCTTTTGATAGATTCTTATCAAATCTGCAGGGCTTTCTAACAAACTTCTATAGGTGGAAACTCTGAAATTATTGCAGTGGACAAAAATGATGGAATAGCTGACTAATTATGGATTCAAATTTGATTTTTGACCAATTTAACAAGATTGTCTCTTCACAAAAAAGGTTCTTCTAAATTCAATTTGACAGATATGTATATTGAGCATCTATGGAAGGTCAGCATCCTCTCCCTGAGCTCTTTATACCTACTGTTCTATTTCAGTCTCATATCAACACTTTGAAGTAGCTATTCTTTTCCCAACCTATGTATAAAGAAATGGAGGCTTGGAAATGTTGTGAGACTGTCCCAAAGTCACACAGTACAAAGTTGGAATTTGTTTATTTTTCAAAGTTTGAATTTAAACCCCCGTATTCTCTTTCTATTTCCTTTGCTCATTCCCCAGTAGGATAGTTGTATGGTACACTGGGGAAATGGGGGGAAATATATTAATATTTGTTAAGATTTTATTTATTTATTTGACACAGAGATAGAGATCACTAGTAGGCAGAGAGGCAGGCAGAGCGAAAGGGGGAAGCAGGCTCCCTGCTGAGCAGAGAGGTTCAGCGGAGCTCGATCCCAGGACCCTGAGACCATGACCTGAGCTGAAGAAGAGGCTTTAACCCACTGAGCCACCCAGGCACCCCAACATAGTCTTCTTTTTAATGCTGGATAAGGGCTTCTTTAGAAAAACTAACATTCTCCCATGTGTGTCCTTTGGTGGGGGTATTCTTGTAATTGAGATAACCTTTTTGAGTAGTGAGATCCTGCTAATGTCTCAGTGGTCCAGTTTGATGAAGTAATCTATCCTTGTTTATGAGATGTTAAGGCAGACTGAGGTTGATTTTCAAGGAATTCAACTTTCAGAATTTCCCCTATAATAGTGAGTAGAGTATTTGGGCACAAGTTCCTTCAAAGAACTCAGAATCAAAAGGCCTTTTACACATGGAATGGTGCTTTAGTGTTGAAGAATTGTGAACAAGAGTGCTGCTTTAATCACTTGGTTTTACTTGTCCAAAGTGGTCTCTTCCCTTCTTGCATTCCTCAAATTTTACTTATTCTTCCAGACATATATGAAATCCCACTTTGTGAGACCTCTGCCCCCACTGCTGTTAGAGATTGTATGTTCTTTCTTAAATTCTTTGCTTTTCCCCCATTAATTTGTCAGTTCACTGTTCATGGAGCTTGGATACCTCTCCCACTGACATATGAAACAATTATCTGGATATTTTATCATTTAACTTTGTGTGAGCCTTTATTTTTTCTCCTTCCCTAGACTAGTTTGGGGTAAAGAAACTAATTTAATTTCTTGGATCACTTAAGGGCTTGAAGATATCTAGTACTCAGTTAATGTGTGTTTTTATTAGATTTGATTAAATTACCAATGAGAAAAATGGACAAGACTCATGAATTCTACCCCTAGGAAGTAGATTTACTCTGCTTTTTTAGTAATTGTTTCTTTCCTCAGAAAAAGTTAACTGTGAATTAGGTTCCTGTGTAGACCATAGTAACACGTGCTCTTTTGTGGGTGTGTGTGGCTTGAAGATTTTCAGGGAGAAGAAATCAAGTCGGATAGGAGCAAAGAAGAGTATGTTTTGACAGTCTTAAAGGAAAGTGCTTAAGAAAGTCAACATTTTAGGGACATATTTATATTTATATTTATGATGGGTAACAGGGTAGTGAATCTAATGAAAGAGTCACTTGTAATCTGTCCCTTTCTCCCAGAGTGGCTCTAGAAATCTATTTCCCCATTTCATTTGGGATTGGATTAAATATCTTAATTCTGAACCTGCTCATTTTATGTTATTAAGAATACTGGTAATCAGAGAGCAGAGGTATACATAGTATGATTAGAGACCAACTGCTCAAGTAGGCAGGTAGCCAGCCTCCCAGGAAACCGGTTTCTGACAACTGTGTGGAGGAAGATGAGGCCAAAAGTGGGGTGCAGAACTTGTGTCCTCTTCCCTTGAAGGCCTCAGGCAGTGATAAAGTAACTAGTCACCACAAAGCACCATCAACTTGTTTGCTCAAATCAATGAATTTTCCCATTTCCACTGACTCACTTAATGGGAAAAAAGATCACATGTCTAGAAAGAGGGAATTTTGCAATTTATTAGAGTGTTTTTTTTTTTTATCCACTATTTTATTATGAAGATGTTCACACATACAGAAAAGTTGTAAGAAATACACAGTGAACACACATATACCCACTTAGGTTCTACAATAAATATTTTGCTATAATTATTTTATTAGCTATTTCTCTAGGCATCTGTCAATCCATCTTAAGAGTAACATTCTGTGAGTTTTGACAGAGGCTTTTGCATGTGTGATCCAAACCCCTATCCAGATATATATAAACTATAATATCTGTATCACAAAGTTCCCTCATGCTCCTTTTCAGATAACCCCTGCTGCCGCCTTACCCCCAGAGACAACCACTTTCCTATTTCTTTTATTGTAGAATAGTTTTGTCTGTTTTAGAACTTTGTATGAGATTTCTTTTGCTCAAATCATATTTTTGAGATTCATTCATGTTTGTTGTATATATCCATTTTTTGGAGGGCTCAATTTCATGACTCTGAGATCATGACCTGAGCTGAAATTGAGAATCAGATGCTTAAATATCTGAACCACCCAGGCACCTCTTGTTTTGTTTTTAAGACGAACACTGGGCTTAGAGTCATGGCCCTTAGATCAAGACCTGAGTGGAGATTGAGAGTAAGACCCTTAATTGACTGAGCCACCCAGGTGCCCCTCATCTATTTTTTAAACCAAAGTAGTCTCTGATAGTATTTAGAAGTTCTTGGGTTAGCATCTTCTTTGGAAAGCAGTAGGAAAAATAAAGGATTTTTTTCTTTGTCTCTTTGGTTTTAAAAAAATGCAAGTTGAAATGGACCCTAGTGACAGCTATGTTGGCCCCTAATATTCTCAAAGAAGTGGTTGAGGACCAGTGATTGCTCAGAGTCATGTAGACTAAGCTGAAACTGGAACCCAAGTCTTCTGACTAACTGCTCAAAACAGTTAGAAAGGCAGCTGAGTGGAGGAGTTGTTTTGAGCTGAAGCCATGTGAGACTAGAGAGTTTCGACAGAGCTTTGCTTTAGAGGATGTGAAACTACACCAACCTCATGTGACAAGGAATCCTCTGAGGCCTTGGTGAGAAGCCAGGGGAAAAAGTTTGATGCAGCTTCTGGTTACAGCTCCAAATGAGAACTCACTGGCCCTAGGTGACTTATGAAGAGCTTTCTGATTTGCAATAAAAATAAGACATGGGGCAGGGAAGGCTTTTCTACACGAGCATATATAGATAGGGTAATGCTGAAGGAACAAAAAAAAGCCAAGAAAGGCACTTTCAGCTACATGGCCTTCCCATAGGGACAGACTAGGAGCTGAAAATAAAATACGGAGGGAGGGATCCCATGGTACAGACAGAGCCTTTGTCTCCTATTCAGCCCAGGATGACAATGACCTGGCGGTGCCTGCCTGCCAGCTGTTGGCTGGCCTTTGTGAAAGTCCCCAATCTCTGGGCCAATGCTTAGTGGGCAGGTATCCATTTCATGAAGCCAACTGGCACTGCTGGCACCTTTGTTGGTGAAATGAGCCCAGTGACAGGGAACTAAGGCTGCTGGGCCACTTTTGCTACCAGCTGGCAGGTGCAAACCCCATGGGCAGGTACCCTGCAGAGAGAGGGTTGGTGTTGTCTTGGTAACTAGTCAAAAAGGATATTTCTTCTTCAAGGTCAGTTTGACCTCTTCTCTGCCGGGGGAATATTGTGAGGAAGAAGTAACTCTGTGGCAGCTCTGACTTGTGTTGAATGTGTGCCTCGTCTGTTTTGAATGCATTACTTCTAATTGGATGTTATTAATGTCACCTGCTGGTCATATCTGGGGGTTGGTAGACTTCTTGGGGGAAGTCGTCTTGGACAAAGATCAGGTCATCAGAGGAGTCGCTGGAGAGACCATCCAGTGTAAACCAAGTAGGACTAAAGAAAGAATTTGAAAGGCGTTTCTAAAAGGCAGCCAGTCAGGTTAGACTGGTTTGTTGGTCTATTCCGGGATAAGAGATTAGTGCTGACTGTTTGAGGCATGTCACCCTAGATGTCCTTTGGCCAAACTGTCCTGGGCACAGGGGTGAAGGGACTTTTGTCAGCTCACTGGGTGCCTCACAAGTTTGACACAATGAGTTCATTGTAAAGAAGCAAGCTTTCCTTATCATTGTTGTCCATCTCTCTGTAAATTTTTCACTCATGCCTTTACCTTTAGCAAATACATTTTTCGGACTTTGATTTAAAAGTCCAGTTTCTCCTTAGTATTAGAGTTTCTGTATCTGGCTCTGATAAAAGCTGTGTTCTGACTTAGGTCATAGGTTGGGTGTCAGTGTTTTCCCTATTTTGCATCTCTTGTATGTGTTCATATGGAACACACACACACACACACACTGGAAGGGAAGCACCCTTCCAATGGCCTGAGATATCTGCTGGTAGAAATAATAGCATTATAACAGTATGGGGAATTTTACTCTGTTCTGTCCACTGGGATGCTACCAAAATTATTCAGGTGTGCCTGGGTGGCACAGTCAGTTAAGCCTCTGATTCTTGGTTTCTGCTTAGGTCTGCACTCAGTGGGGAGTCTGCTGAAGTTCACTCTCCCTCTGCCCCTCCCCCTGCTCACTGTCTCTCTCTTTCTCTCTCTATCAAATAAACAAACAAATCGTTAAATAAATTATTCAGCTGGGATGGCACCCTGACAGTAATGTTAATTATTCTGGATAAATTCTGAACAACTTGCTTGCAATTATAACCATGGACATAGTCCTTAGCCTCCTAATGTATAAAATGAAAAGATTATAGATTACATGATCTGATTGGGCTCTTGCCAGCTAGTTTTCTAGGACTCTGGATTTTGACACAAAAAAGAAAAGCTCTAAATAGATTCAACATTTAAAAAACTGACCTTGCTTTTGAGTTTTTACACTAGACCCTTGTATTCAGTAAATGTTTTAATTCATCCTCTAAATCTAGGCACTGGGGGTATAGGAATAGATTGAGCATCATTTTCTATCCTGAAGGATCTCATGGTCCAATGGAGGAGGGATAGCAAGAAAAAATTGTTCTCAGAGTTGGCAAGAATTTGAAGGGAAAAATTGTGCTTAGGAAAAGAAATTATCTTTTGGGTTGAAAGTACCTTTAAAAGCATATTTAATGTAGAGAGACGAGGCCCTGCCTCCTCCCCTCTGATTCCAACATTGCCCTCCCTGCCCCCCCCACCCCCAAGAATAAACTAGGACTAGGGTGATGTGAAGCACTTGCCTTGGGTACAGAAAATGAGGGAATGCCAGAAACCTTAGTTGTTAAGGTAAATACTACTATAATATTTAAAATCAAAATTGGTGAAAAAAATCCATGGTGAACAAAGTATGAAAATTAAAAAAAAAAGAAAGAAGATCTGAACCTGCATGTATATAATCTTGCCTCATTTTCCTCACCCTAATTCTGGTACTGAGTACAATAAAACTATAAAATTTGGCAATTTTGATTTTTTAAATACTAATGCCCTAAAATATCTAAAAGTTTAGACAAAGAATTTTATAACGGAGCTTAGGGTTTAGCGGGTTGTCATTGGAGAAAGCTCTTGGGGGAGATGGAGCTCCTGGAAGATAATAGTGAGCATAGTCAAGAAATTCTTCATGGTAGAGAATGGTTAATGAATATTTATGAAAGAGATGACTAATAAAGGTTTTGAAGTTGTTCCTAATGCTGTGCTGTAGTTACCTTCTTTGCTCTCTGCCCTTCAGTTAAAAGTGAGATGCATACAATAATCCTTGAATTCATGCTGATTTGAGAAAAGGAAGGAAGCAGGGTGGTATCCAGCACGGGAGGAAGTGGTCTAGTGAGAGGAACCAGGCAGGGTGTAGCAAGGCCCTAGCTCAAGAGAAGCCTCACCCTCTGAGTTCCTTTGGAAAGTAGATAGAAGGGTGTTGGGTCTCGATTTTGCAGGGCATGGGATGTAACCTTGACTTCAGGCAATAGATGCTGGGGCCACATCTGTTGATCAATGATTATGTTACTGTACTGGATTTTAGGTCCATTCCTCATTCTTCGCTCTGCTTTCCTCTTGGGAAACTGCTCTCTATGTATCACATCAAAGGACTTTCTTGTCCTTTGGCTTCCAGCTGGAATGGCCAATATTGACCATCAGTAAATAATTGGATGGAGGGAGGAGAGAGCATTGGCTCTTTTCCTGAGGGTTTACTAGGCTAGTTGCATTCCCCTAGTGATCACTGCAACTTTCTTTCATCCCTTATCCAGGTTCTGGGAACCACTTTCTCCTATTACTTTTTCAGGCTGAGGGTGGTAACAGAGCCCCTCTTATTTTCTCTGGGGTATGCACTGTCTTTTGTCATTTCCTTATACTTTGCTTCTTGGTAAAGAGTCTCTGTAACAAACTCTCTTCAATATAAGAGTGCTCATTGTCTCTTGCTGAGACCCTACTGATAGAGAAATGAGAAGTACTAAGAAAGGTTGTTCAAAGCCTTAGAGGTTGACAGTAGGGAAAGCAACCAACTGCTCAGTGAGAAGGGAAGATGGGTAGGTTAAATGGTTCCATGGGTGATATTTGGGCTGATTGTTATGGAATATTTCTCTGGGAGGAGGGTAAGCCCCAACATGAGAACAGCCAGATAGGAGTCGATGTAAATAAACTCAGTGTTCTGCACTGTCATAAAAGACAGTGATTATCCAGTGGGCTTTAAGAAGCATAGGGAAATTTACACAATAACATAGCAATCACCCAGGTTCCTATAATCCCTGTTGATAATCTGGCTTGCTTTCCACCTGACATTTTTCAGTTGATATCATACTCTATTTAGTTTGGGATCCTGATTTTCTTTAACATTACATAATAAACAGCTTTCCCACAACTGAAAGAAGCAACAAATACTTATTCCTTCTAGATGTAGCAGAAAAACTTTAAAGAACCAAGTGCTATTACATCATATGGATGTAGTGTGATTTTTAGAAAAATGCTCCAGAGCGCCTAGATGGCTCAGTGGGTTAAGCCTCTGCCTTCGGTTCAGGTCATGATCTCAGGGTCCTGAGATTGAGCCCCGCATTGGGCTCTCTGCTTGGTGGGGAGCCTTCTTCCCCCTCTCTCTCTGCCTGCCTCTCTGCCTGCTTGTGACCTCTCTTTCTGTGTCAAATAAATAAATAAGATCTTTAAAAAAATGAAAAAATGTTCCAGTAATTTTGCATCTTCGTCATTAAAAATTTTTTTTTTGCTTGCTGAATTTAAAAAATGGCTACTAAAAAAGCTGGCAAAAGATGTATCTGTGCTTCAGAACTGCTGAATTATTGTAGATTTTTGGTTGGTTTATTTTTTAATTTGTTTGTATTTTTTAATGTCAAAGAAGATGGAGTTTTCCCTTCATGGGTGAGGAGGATAAAAAATGATGCTTGGGACTCCATTTTGGGGGCAGGCCCAGTAACTTGACCAGGAAGGATCTCTTTACGGATAGACATTAGCAACAGTGATGTCTGAATTAAATTTTATGCTGTGGTGTAATCCCTCTCCAAAATTTCCCGAAGTATTATACAATATGGTCTTATGTTGGTAATATCTTGTGTAAGGAAGGGGCAAGACCAGGGTATGTATGAAGGACAAAAGGCTGTGAGGCATGGACAAAAGGAGAAGATGGATTTGGAGGAGCCAGGAACAGGGATCTGGGGAAATAGATTACTGAGAGTCGCCAGGAGAAGCATCCTGAAGTAATGAGATGGGTACTAGACTTCTTGTGGTTCTAAGCTTCCTATTTGGATATTAATGAAAAAGGTGATCCTCGAGCTTGAAAGTATTATTCCTTCCAATGGGAAGTAATAAACGAAGGAGGGAATGAACGATGAAATATTCTAAAGGGAGGATTTGGTGACACGTGGGAAGGTGCTGAGCATTAGAACTGGATGACGGAAGCAATATTTCATCAAAATAGAACTGCAAAATGATTGAGTAGAAAACAAGATAATTTGGAACAGGGTTTTTGGAAAGAAAGAGGTAAACTTCTTCTGGAGAGAGGTAAACTTCCTTTTGTTAGACTGAAATGTGGCAAGGTAGGCTATGGTCCGAGTTATGATTTGTAATAGGACCTTGTAGGGAAGAGCTTACTATGAGCCCAAAAAGCAATAGAATTGCTTGAGTTTCCCTTTTGGTTGTTCCTCCCATGATTGGACTAGCTCAAAACCTGAACTTAGCTGTGAATTTTTTTTTCAGTGAATTTTTTTTTCCATTAAAATCCCAAAATAAGTGACTTATTTATTCTCGTGTTATGATCCAATTCATTTTTCAGCTCGCACTCAACCTCTTTGAGACACGAAGCTAGGGAATGGCTTAGGAAAAACATCTGATTTGAGATGTGCTTGCATTTTTCACATGACTTTGTGAAGGGGTTTTTTTGAAGGGGTTTCTGCATTCAAATGGAAGCTTTCAATCTAGAGCTGCCTTAGCCGAAAATTCAAATCTACTTTTTAAGAATTTGGATATGGGATTCATGCTATTATCTGCAAATAATTTATAGAATGGCTCTATTTTTCCCTGGATAATGAACACATAGTGCCTCTTTGGGGAGGCTTTGGAGAACCCCAGCACAATAATGGGTAAGGTTTTGGTGTGGCTTTTACTGTCATATTTATTGGGTTGGCTTTGATTTAGAAGTCTTAGAAAGGAGGGCAAGGATTTTGGCATGAAGACTGTTTTAATAAAAGTAATCTTTTTTTTTTTTTTTAAGAGATCAGAGATCAGAGACCCATTACCTAATGCATGAGGTAGATTAAAAGGCCACTGCTTCTGCTGTCTCCATAGAATTTTGTGTTTGTATAGTATGAAAAACAATACTGACCATCTCTATCCAAAGTCACCTTAAGGAAAACACAAAAACATTTCCTTATGTTCAACAGTAAGCTACTCTTTTATCTGAGGTCTCTCTGGGTTGGAAAGGACAGAGCTCTCAGGGTGCTGGCACATGTTTTTTGTGTACTGATATAGTTTTGAACATGGCATTGAAGGGTCTCTAACATTAGGTTTCAGGGCTCTTTATTTGAGCTTCTCAGTTTTGCCTTCACTTTTATTAATAATTTGAATGAAATTGTAGAAGATATATTTGGGTATTTATATAAATTTAAGATCTAATAACTAATAACTGAGTCAATATTCTTAAAAGATCTCCCTATGTTAATTTGTTCGCTTGAAATGAAGGGGATAAAGTTTAATAAGAAATTAATACTTGATCTTAGAGTTAAAAAAATTAATTGACTGGAGATGATTAGCTTAATAGAAGTTCATGTGAAAAGTCTCATGAGTTTTATCACCAGGAAGTTTAATGGGAGTCCTGTGTCCCATGAAAAGCATCAACCCAAGAGTACATTCATGGAGGTAGAATTCTCCCATTAAGGATTGCTAATGGTCCTGTATTTTAGTCTTGGCCAAACCTCAGCCAAGTTTCTTATCATTACAGGGTCCAAAACAAATTAGAGTTTATTTAGACACAGTCAACCAGGTGGTAAAAATCAGTGAAGAGGTGACATAGAAAACTGTTGTAGGAATTGCAGGAGCCATGATTTAGCCAACATAGGAAAAGCTCAGGAGGAGGCATGAGTGACTGCTGTGTAGAAATATTTATCTGAAGGGTTGTGGATTTCCTGGATTAGAGTATGTACCACTGGGGCAAGACCCAGGTCAATGTCTGGACATTGTAAGGAAATTGTTTATGAAATTGGAAATTCTCCGATGAATAAGATTTTATCAAAGTGGAATGGACTGGCATGGGAAGAGGGGAGTCCCCTGATCCTGAAAAATGTGGCCAGATATCAGCCTGTCAGGGAGGTTATGGAGGGATTGAAATATGAAGCTGTATTGGATTACTCTTCAGATTCTGTTCATTGCTAAGTAGTTAAAATTTGTCTCTGGAGCTGTCCCTTCGCCCCTTTATCCCAGCTATTACTCTGGGAAAGGTAGGCTCACCTGCAAGTATTTATCACTTACAGGGCTTGATGTTTGGAGCCCAGAGAAATTTATGCTTTGGTCAATTTCCACCAAATAAGCATGCTTCTATTCATGCAGACCACTGCTTGCTTCAACTTACAAACCAAAAACATGTTACAAGAATGAGAGATTTTCATTGTAATAACAAGCTGTTAGAGGGAGAGTTTTGGGTAGGAGTCAACTTGTATCTCTTCATGAGAACATATAGGCACGCTTTTATATTTTATGGAAGTAGGAAGCCAGAGACAATGTATTTTCACCTGTGTGTTCTGGACATACATACACATGGTGTCATACTCATGTCCGTTTTCCCAGGGTGGTAGCAATCATTACCTAATAGGCACAGAAAAATTACAATCCATCTGCTGTCCTTTTGTGCTGTTGTGGGTTTAAAAGATCACTTAAAACAGAAGCTGTGATCTTGATATTTGATGAGAATTTTTAGCCACCACTTTTTATTCTACTTGAGGTCATTTTATCTCAGTGCTGGAAGTGGGTGATAAAGATACAAGTTTGAATATGGCTGCAATTGTAAACTCTCAGCTTATTTCTCCTCTCTTTTCTTTCTCCTAGCCGGCAAGGAGGGTGGAACAGAAAGCATATTTGTACCATAAAGAAGGCAAGGTATCAAATATTTTAGGAGTGAAGAACCATCATCTTAGGAAATGAAAGAAAGGCCTAGAAGAGAATATTTTCTCTCTCATCCAGGAGGCTCCTAGGGACCCCTTTCTGAATCTGGCATTCCTCCTTTTAGTCTCTTTGCAGAGAAGTACAGGGACCCTGTGAAGTTCCTGATGATTCCTGCAGCTGCTGGGGTCTTGTAGAAGATGGGCAGTGTGTCTCCCTGTTCTTGTTAGACCCACAAATAGCCCATTGAGGGGAGCAGGAGAAGGGAGAGGCATCCAGGGCTGTCCCTGGGGTCCCTCAATGGGGGCACTGTTCGGGCTTGGATGGAAGCCAGCCCTGACACCATGCTAGTTGTTAAAGCTTCATTCTTCGCAAAGAGGCGGCTGGAAAGGCAGCAGAGCAGCTGAGGCTCTAGAAAAGGTACTTCTCTTGTTCTTCACAAGGCCCGACTGACACATGAGAGGAAGCCACTTCCTTTTCAGTTATTTTCTGTTGTTCATTACATTTACATCCCAAGCATTTTTCCTCTTCCTTCTCACTCTCATTTTACTACTCAAGACCCCAAACTGATGGGTTTTTCCTTTCTCTCCCCAGTCTCAACTGAAGCTTAGAAATGATGTCAGATTTTTCTGTTTTGTACCAGTCTCCTTGGGCAGCCCAACAGAGAAGTACCCTGCGAATGGCTGCAGTTTTACTATTGCTCTTGATTCTCTGAGTAGTTCAAAGTCTCTTTTAAAATGAAGAGTAGGGCTTTCGAGATAGCACAGTATTGGATGCCCACTACAGGAAATGTGTTATTTTTCCTACCCACTATCTATACTCTTTCTTTTTCATAACACCACCTTGATTTTTCCTTTCTTTCTTTTCCCCTTCATCCTTTCTTTTCTTTTCTTCTTTTTTCTCTTTTCTTTTCTTCCTTTTTCTGATTTTCTTAATATGCCACCACCTTCCATGCTTAGCCCATGGGCATTGGTGAGGTTATCCAGACCATGAAGGCACCTGGGTTTCAGGGTGGGCACATCTTCTGTCTTTCTGGCTTTGGGTTCAGGATAATTGGGACCCAGACTGGGCTACATCAGAGTCAATCTTGAAAGACTTTGGGAAATATTGGGTAAGAGACCTTCTGTTTTCACTGAGGTTGCTGACTGTGAAGAGTAGAAGTTGGGAGCTATGATGATCACCTTAGCTACCACACGGGAAGAATCAGTGTTAGAATATTAGCCACAGAGGAAAACTGAGCCATGGTGACAGACCGCCTGATGACATATAAGGTATAGACTGGATCCAGCTGTGCCTAAAGCCAGGACTCTGACCTTTCAGTTATGCTGGTGAGTACATCTACCCCCCAGCCCCAACTTTTTAAAAAACTCATTTGAGCTGAGTTTCTGTTAGCTCAGCTAGTTTTTGTTAGCTTAACTCTCAATTGCAATGAAGAGAATACTAATAGATAGTAAACATTTTTTCTATCTCCTACTCCCTTTTCAGGCTATCCCAGAGTCTTGTGATTGCCCCAAACTATACCAGAGCTAAGATGCACAAACCTCGTCTAAAATTTCAGCCTTCATGAAAACAGACGACCGGCCCACTCACTCAGTTCTCTGATTCAGTAGAATAACGGGCACTACTGGAATCACCACCTGCTTTTGCCAATTCAGTCACCACCTAGCCTTGCCAATTCATTCAGCAGTCATTAATTCTGCTATATGCCTGCTAATTTCTGCTATATGCCATAGAATTCTGCTAATTTCTGCTATATGCCATAGAATTCTGCTTATTTCTGCTATATGCCATAGAATTGCTTTAAAGAGCTGACCATTAAGCAGAAAAGCTGGTATGAGTAGGAAGAAGTATGGCAGGCATCATGTTGAAAGTCTGTGTCTGCTTCCATGGGACCCAAGCACAAAGACCTCATGGAAGAGGCAATGCTTGAGCTGTATCTTCAATGATGAATAGAGGTTTTACAGCTAAAAAGAAGTGTAGGAAAGGCAAACCAGTTCATCTGAAGAGAGAAATGTCAATTATGAAGTATTGTCTGACTTAAAAATCTATCACCTGCAGAAGTGAGAAGGCAGTTCAGCCTTCTGTGTTTAGCACATGGCTGACTGGTACAGGTCACAGCAATCTGTGGCCACTGTTATCCTCCCCTTCTTCCTTTTCCAAAATATGGAAAGTGCCTAAAGTTCTTTTGCTTGCAAGCAAGCCCATGTAGATATTAGAGTTGATTGTGGTGGGTAGACTAGGCATTCCATACTTAGTCTCCAGCTCTGTGGCCGATTGACTTGCGGGAAGATAGAAGTTTCAGTAGCTGCAGCATCTGCCTTACTTCAAGATCAGAGTTAGAATCTCATGCCCTTGAAATAAGTTGTCCAGTGGTGGCCCCTTGACTTCCTCTTTAGCACATCCAGTGGTTTTGTAAGCACTCCATTCCCTGCACTAACTCCATTTCAGTTGGAAATACCTTGAGTGAGTTCTCTTGTCTGCACTGAATTCTCACTGATAGCAATTCCACACTGTGAGGTCAGGAAGGGCCAAGACCTGCTTATCTTGTTTTCCATGGCATCTCAAGTTATAAGCTTGGGTTTGGCAATATCAAACTTAATAAACCATTCTTAGTAAACCATTTTTGAGTAAGTGCATTGGAAGTTATAATCTGTATATGGACATATGTATGTATATGTATGCATATGCAAATAAGCAATTCAAAAGATGTTACTGGGTTGCACATGGTCCAGAGCCACCTTACTAACAGTGAGCCTATGTTGTCATAGGCTTGTGGTTATTGTGGGGTAAAGTGTTCATAGAAGACTTAATAGAGAAGTCTTGGTGGAAAAGAACTGGATTCTGACAGATAAACAGAAGCCAGATAAGAAAAAAAATAGAGTGAACATTTTACATATTAAGACCTAGTGCTAATATTACTGCACACTCATGACAACTGTGCAGTTACTCCTGAAATAAGGGCTAAGTTCCCTTTGAAATGTGTACGGGCTCAAAAGTGAAGGGAAAAGGTCTTGGCATGATGTTCTTGGGTTTTGCCAAACCCTAATGTTGTGTTTGGAATCCTCCTCTGCCCTGTAGTCCACAAGAATTCCCCTGTCCACATCTCATACCCACATCAAGCATGTTTCTGAATCTCCTGGGAAGCCACACAGTGAGCAGTCAGATGTTTGATCCTGCTTCAGAACAAGCAAGGCGAGTTCTGAGTTAGACCAGCAGAAACTGCCAGGATGTTGGCTGACAGCCTCTGGTCCTCCTGAGCTCTAGGACTGGGAGAAAGGTTTGGTGGACAAATCTCTCTTCATTATACATTGATTACAAGGGAAAGGATGTGATTGAAGACTTCTCTATCTGCCAGTCAAGCTGATCAGTGTCACCAGAAGGCCACCAAGCCTTTGAGGCCTTCTTTACATGGGAACCAGCCCAGCCACTGCCAGTTTCTCATTTCATGGTTTAGCTATAAAAATAACTCGTAATTGTCTTTTAAAAATTAAATATAAGAAACTTTCAGAATTGTGTTAAATAAATGAACAAGAGTTTGCCACAGTGTTAATGTATTGTAAGACAGAAATGTCTACAGAAACTTTGCAAGACTGCCAAATCTGTCCTCACACCGCCTTCAGCTTAATAAAAGGGGTGGGTGGTGGGTGGGACAAAAGCTCTATAGCTTCTAAACATTTTGTAAGAACGGAACTAAACACCCAAGAAGATGAACACCTGAAAGCTGGGCTATTGCTCTGGACCTTCAGGCTTCACTTAGTTGATGTGAGTCCTCTTTCTCTTATGTTTAAATGAAAGAGTTTGGGAACGAGGAGTTTAAAATTAGGAGACTCTTAATTACTAGAAATAAATATGAGCATCCAAAGCTTCCGTATTTGATATGCTCAGAGACCTTATTGCTTTGTTGTTTAACCTGACCTCCCATTCTGTAGAGATACTGATTACATTTATTAGTCTCTTTAAATGTCAGTTTCCTCATCTATAAAATACTTGTTGTGGGGGTTAAATGAGAAAATGCATGTACACTGGTTAGCCCAGGACCTAACACCGCATAGACTGTAAGTAGCCATACTTATTATTATTTTGGACATATGGCAATTAGTTCAGAGAATTGTGGATAGATGAATTGCTGAACCATGCTAGATTAGAAATCATAAATCTTGAGATGTCTCCTGGTCTCTGCCCTTGGCTTGTTGGGTAACTTCAATCACTTGTGTTAAGTCTAGGGGTGGTGACAGATGGGACCTGGCATGATAGCAGGTCATATGATAAGGACTTGGAGTGGGAGTGGTTGACCACAGCACCACAGGACCTAGGTAGGTAGTTCACCTGAGTGACTCAGTCGCAGGCTGCATATTTGTGGGATCCATAACGAGGGAGGTGCTGGTGGCTGAACTTACCGTTGAACACCAGGCTTTGAGAAAAATAGGAATAAACTAGAGGATGTTATGGGATAATGAATATTCTCTGAGCCATACCTCCTGAGGTCAAGTGAAGGGAATGGAGAGAGAAATTTGGGGAAGTGGGGGAGAGGGTAACTGACCCGAGCTTCTAGTAATTTATTTTATTTTATTTTATTTTAAAAAGATTTTATTTATTTATTTACTTGACAGAGAGAAATCACAAGTAGATGGAGAGGCAGGCAGAGAGAGACAGAGGGAAGCAGGCTCCTTACTGAGCAGAGAGCCCGATGCAGGACTCGATCCCAGCACCCTGAGATCATGACCTGAGCTGAAGGCAGCGGCTCAACCCACTGAGCCACCCAGGCGTCCCATCAGCTTCTACTAATTTAAACTAGGTTAACAACTAAGTTGTTCCAGGGTAAAAGCTATGATCACTGGGTGGGAGGTCTGGGAAGGCTTTTTCAGTTCTCTTGCCAGTTGGGATGAATATGACAGAACATTTTAAGAAATTAGCTATAGAATGGGCTACCTTGCAATGCACAGTCTCGAGAACTGTTAAAGCTGGGAAGGCTGGTTCCTAGCAAGGCAAAGGAAGGTTTCTGTGCATGAATATATGGGAGAGAATCTTAAGTCAGCCTTGCAGGTAGAAGTGATGGCCAGACAATTTTCCCAAGGAAGAATAGACAGACAACGTTGGAGGCCTGAGTGGGGAAAAGAGGAACAATGAAAGACAGAGTTTGATGACTGCTAAGAACTGCAAGTGGCTTGGTATGGCAGGGTCATAGGTGTGATGGGGAGCGGGTAATGTAGAGAAAAGTGAGAGAAGAAAGAGAGAAAAGAGAAGTTTTAAGGTCCCTTTATGTTATCCTGAGGAGATAAGACTTTATGCTGAGGTTTTTTTGGGGAGCCACAGAAAGGCATTAAGCAAGGGAGCA
Source organism: Mustela putorius furo (assembly GCF_011764305.1). NCBI lineage: Eukaryota > Metazoa > Chordata > Mammalia > Carnivora > Mustelidae > Mustela > Mustela putorius. Next base: position 12,878,093 of record NW_025421294.1, read on the forward strand.
ACACAGCCAGATATTGTTGTAAAATGATTAGTCTCACTCTCAAGAATTGGATAAAGGAAGAAGAGAGCATTTTCTGAGAGCCCACTGTGAAGTGATGCTTTAAGTAGATGAGAGTGTCCCACACTCACAGCCATGTTCTTGATGGATAATTATCTTAATTTCATAACAAGGAAATTGAGAACCAGAGAGGTGCCTAGCCGTGAGCCATTGACCTTTCATGTGACCTGCTGCTGTAAGTCCCTCTTTCTCTTGGCTGCAGATAATAGGACCAATAGAACCAATCTGACCAACTCTTTCCTGGGAATTTGGGATTGGAGTCCTGAGGCAGACAGCCAGTTTATCTTACTATGTAGCTGGACACTTGGTAACTGGGATGCAGCCATGTACCCCTGTGTGGATGAAGAAGCAGAGAAAAGGCATTGGAGAGAGAGCACATACAGCACATAGATAAGCAGAGAGGGGAGATACAGATACAGCCCTGCCCAGGGCTTTCCAGTTCTTACTTCCCTGAGACTCCCTATATCCTTAACATAGCTTTTTTGGTTAAGTTAGCTAGAATTAATTTGTATAAAAAATGGGAAGAAATGGATTCATTAGTGTTCCTAAGGGGGACTGAGGAAGGCAGGCAGTGAGATAATGTGTAATTCCACTCCCCCCCAGGCTGAAAATTGTGGGGAGCAGATACTGGGAGATAACTACCCAAAGAGTTATCTCTCTGGGGACCTCTATCAAGCTTCAGAATGGGAGTTCAGGCTGAGTGTAACAAATCCAAGAGAGTAGAAAGGCTTAAGCAGACAGATATCTGACTTATAATTGAAATCAGAGGCTTAATTAATACAATATTGCAACATTCTGTTTATTTTATTTTATTTTATTTTTGTAGAAGCAATGCATGATGATATTATTGTAAAATTCCAAGTTATAAATATATGTGGAGTGAAAAATGAGAATCACCACATTATCCCCAAATGTTTACCAGTGAAATTGCAGGTGGATCCTGGCCAAACCCTAAAGAGTCCAGTTAAGAGTGAAAATTGTCCTGAGCTATAGAAAGCAGTGACAGATGAGAGCACAACACTGTCTTTCCTCCCAGTGGATGTGGTAACAATGCCTGGGGCAGGACTTGCTTTTACTTAGCATCTAACAAGCATACATTGAACGGTATCTGTTTTCTTTCTCTCTCTCTCTCTCTTTTTTTTTTTTTTAGAGAGGAAGGTACAGAGATTATTTCCTATATACCTTTTGTGCCCCTACCTGTACAGCCACCCCTGTTATCAACATCCCCCACAAGAGTGGTACCTTTTACAATCCACAAACCTACATATGTAATTCATAATCACATGTAGTTTACATTAAGTAAACTAAGTTCACTCTTGATGTTGATTCTGAGGGTTTGTGCAAATGCAAATGTATAGTGACGTGTAGCACCATTCTAGTGTCATACAGAATAGATTCACTGCCCTAAAAGTTCTTAGTGGGGTTTTTTTTTTTTAATTTACAGAAATTCTTTGTGTTTTACCTATTTATCCCCTCTATCCCAGCTCCTAGCAACCACTGATCTTTTTTACTCTACAGAATGTCATATGGTTGGAATATTATTCCTTGGGGAAGGATTCTAAGCCTCCTTGACTCTTCCTGACAGGATGTACAATAGAGAGCGGGCCACTTGGTGTCAGAGTGGTAGGTGCCCTTGGTACTCTCCACCTCCCTGCTGATCTGTTCCCAGTTCTACCCTGGCCAGCCCCCACCACAAGGGCGCAGGATGAAGCTAATGGCTGCTTACTCCAAAACCCCACTTGATTGGCTGTAACCTAGCCTCTCTCAACTGTTTCAACCAGTCACTGGGAAAGAGACCATCAAGAAATTAATGTTTTGGTCTTTTGTCAACTGTTCTGATACAGAGTATTTCTGTCAAAGGTTTTGCTCAATTGGGACTGGTTCAGTGAATCCTATGTTTGTCTTGGGGAATTTGTGGGCACCAGAAAGGAGTTAGCAGCCAGCAGGTATAGCTGGAAGGGTTTTCTTGTTTTGTTTTTAATTGATTTGAAAATATATGTTTTTTTAGAAAAAATACACTTGGTAAAAAATTAAGATAAATGGAAAAGTTTTGGGGAAAAAATAAAAGCCTCTCCTCTTACCTCAAATCCTAGTGTTGTGGTCTGAATATTTGTGTCACCCCAAAATTCATATGTTTAGGTCATAACCTCCAAAGATTTATAGTATTAGAAGGGACTTTTTGGAACTGATTAGCTCATAAGGGCAGAGGCCTTACAAATGGGATTAGTGCCTTGTAAAAGAGACTGCAGAGAGACCCCCGCCCCTTTCTCCATGTGAGGACGTGACAAGAAGTTGCTGTCCTGTGAACCAGGAAATGGGCTCTCACTAGAACGTGACCATGCTGTTGCCTTCCTCTTAGATTTTCCAGAGTCCAGAACTGTGAGCAATAAATTTCTTTGTTTATAAGCACCTAGTCTGCTGTATTTTAGGATAGCAGTTTGAATGGACTAAGACAACTGCCTTTTACATTTTCTTCCCTAGAATTAAAAAAAAAATCAATATAATAATGACTTATATGTGGATAATTTCTTAAAATTGCAAGTGAGGTTTCATTGATCTTTGTACATGTTTTTGGGTGCTTTTTTTCTATAGAATATATTTATCATAGTAGGATTTCTGGGTCAAAGTATATTTACTTTTTTTTAACTTTGCTAGATGCTGTCTAATTTACTTTTGCAAAGGTGTAATTATGGAGACTCCCACCAATAGTATGTGACTCTCTGTTTTTCCCTATCCTCATCAACACTTGAGATTACCAAACCTTCCCAATTTGATAGGGAAAACAGTGACTTGTTTATTTTTATCTTTTTATTTTTTTATTTTTTAAAAAGATTTTATTTATTTATTTGACAGAGAGAGATCACAAGCAGGCATAGAGGCAGGCAGAGAGAGAGGAGGAAGCAGGCTCCCTGCCAAGCAGAGAGCCCGATGTAGGGCTCGATCCCAGGACCCTATGATCACGACCTGAGCCGAAGGCAGAGGCTCAACCCACTGAGCCACCCAGGCGCCCCTGATTTTTATCTTTTCAATGTTGACTGATGTTGTATACTTATTGTATATCTCTTTATTTTTTTCTTAATGAGCAGATAGTTAATTTCCTTTGCTCTTTTGTCTCATTAGTTTAAAAGGATTGTTTTGTTTATTAAGAAACTAGACCTTGGGGTGCCTGGGTGGCTCAGTGAGTTGGGGCCTCTGTCTTCAGCTCAGGTCATGATCTCTGGTTCCTGGGATGGAGCCCTACATCCGTCTTTCTGCTCAGCAGGGAGCCTGCTTCCCCCCTGCCCCCCACCTGCCTTTTTGCCTACTTGTGATCTCTCTCTCTCTGTCAAATAAATAAACAAAATCTTAAAAACCAAACCAAACCAAACCAAACCAAACCAAACCAAAACAAAACAGAAAACAAAAGGAAAAAGAAAAAGAAACCAGACCTTAGTTAGATATATTTCAAGAAATTTTCTTCAGTTTTTGTGGTTGGACTTTGTTTATGATTTGCCTCATATTTGCCATATTTTAAAATCTAATTTTTATTTTTTGTAGGCATATTCATTAGTCTTTTCCTTTATGATGGCCTGAGTATAATGCCCAATGCTGGCAGTAAGAACACAAAGATGGCCTTCAGAAAGAGGGAGAGGTACAGCTTAGTTACCATTCATTATGTTGGAGACAGTGGGTCACCTGAGATTTCTCTATAATCATAAGGAAAAGTAGTACAAAGTGACTTATTTTTTCTGCATTGGGGTGGGGGTGAGGAGGTATTAGAGTAAAGGATGGAGAAGAGTTGAGAGGAAGAACTTCTCCAAATACATCCTGGTAAGGGAGTAGGAAAATAGAAGCTAAGTTAGAAGTGAAAGGAGTAGCTTGTTCTTACATCCCAAGCTCAAATTTGGGGTGTGAAGATGGCTATGGGTGGGTGCAAAGGAAGGTAACTGCAGGTCTGGCTTAACTACCACTTCTGGTTCCACGATCTCTGATAAGTTGATCTTTCCTCTCTTCTCCATCTCTGTCCTCTTTTCTCTGCACCTTAACTCTAGTCTGGACAATAAAAATAATCGCATTCCAAAGAAGACACTTTGCCCTTGCCCTGGTATGAGTCTTGCTCTGAGGACCAGTGACTTTGGGGTTCTTGGGGAGGGAGGTTAATGATCCTTGGGGATGGAGGTTGATATTGTTATGCCTCTTCCATTCTGGTCTTACCAAATGACACTTCTCACTGAAATGCCCAGAGAGAGAAGGAGAAACTTTCAAGATATAGAGACTATGAGAAGGGGTCATTTGGAGCCCTGGCAAAATCCTGCATTTGACCCTGTCCTTTCCTTTTTAGAAGATGACTTCTTAATTTGGACACCACCCTTTGCTTCTTGTTTTTTCCTAGATTTCTGATCCTTGGGCATTTTGTAGCTTAGGCTCACTCTACTAGAGGAAAAAAGAGAAGGTACATTTCACACCAAGCACACTTGCCACTTTACTAATCACTCAAGAAGTCAATGTGTGGCAATAAGCCAATGCTAATGCCTTAGTAAAGGTTTGGGATTACGTGTGAATTTGGGATCAAGCTAACATCTGGGGATAGAGTGGAAACAAAGGCAAGAAGGGAGGAGATGGGTATGGCAAAGCAGTAGTGGATGGAAATGAACAGAGGAGCTTGGGAGGTGGCAGCCTCTCTGCTTCAATCATTAGAATCACACTGGCCATAGCAGTAGTGAGGTTCCTTGAGAGAAGAGAGGCGTCACTTCCTAACAGTTGACTTACAAAACTTGTGGGGCAGTTCATTATCCATTTTGGACGTAGGGGTTAAAAAGTAAGGGCTCAGTGAGTGAGAGAAAATCCCTGCTGAAGAGGGCAGGAGGGCTCAGCGTGTCCTGGGGATTGTTGTGAATGCAGACTTTTTCCAGGCTGATTAAATGGAATTAACTCCATGGTCTGGGATCTTACAACCTCCTGTTGCTCTCATCTCTCCAGACCCTTGTTTTACCTCTTCAGAGGCCCTGGAATTCTGAGGAATTTATTAATGAGGTCCAATTACAGGAAATTTCAGGTTTTTAATCAACTCTGGATGCATGGCTGAAGGGTTCAGCTCAACCCCTTTGAGAAAATGTACATTAAACAAGATTTCAGATGAACCACACATTTGATTTCCCTGCTGTTTTTCCTTGTCTAGCCCACTTCCCCTTTCCAATCATCTGTAGCCTCTCTACCCTGCTCCCCCATTTCTCTTCTGCCCTCATCTTCCCACCCCCAGCTTTCACACAGACAAGTGGAGTTCAACTGCCCCTCTTATTAAAAATGCAGGACAAATAGAGCAAAGGGCTTCTGTCTAAGCCCTCCCCAACCCTAATTTGTGGCTTTCATCTAGGTATGCTGGAAAAACTTTTCATAGCCATTTCCACCCCATCCAATGCTAGCAAACAACCTTTGTTTCCTCTTCAAGGATATTTTTGAAGACAGACTAGAGACTTGAAAACACTTGGGATAACTCTTTAAACAGGTTTTTCAAACACTGGTGGACCAAAACAAAGGAGGTGGGTGGGAGCATCAGCCCTGAATAATGTTCTATTTATCATCCTGTGTTGCCTCAGGCCCTGTGCAGCTTGGATTCTCCTGGCAAGTCTGTGAAAATTTTGTAGACTTCCGGGGCTTGGTCTCTGCAGAGGCTGCTCCTCACCCTGGGAGAGATGGGCCTTCCACCAGCTGCTGTGGGAATGGCATATCTGGCATTTCAGCAGCCACTTCCTCCCCAGGGAAAAGCCAGGACTCCACCCTGTGCAGTTTCACAAAGTGATGCTGTGGCCCCTGGGAATGCAGGAGCGGTTGTGAGCTGTTAACATCCTCCCAACTCCTGTGGGGCCTGCAGGCTCTGCTCAGCTGATTAAACATTCTTCATCTGGGGAAGACATTTAAAGGGACCATTGCGTGGCGTGGCCAGGTTTTTCATAGTTGGAAATTCCCTTTAACAAGGTGGAAAGCCCAGTTTAAAAAAAAAAAGAAGAAGAAGAAGAAAGAAAAGAAAAGAAAAGAAAAGAAAAGAAAAAAGCCAAAGCAACCTGGAAGTTTGGCCTTCAGAGGTGTCAGCTTCAATCCTGCCTCTTAGATGAAGTCATCCTCATCTGCTTAGCTGTCAGGGATCTCTTTAATAAGCCAAAATTCTTTTGGTTGCAGGTGACTGGAAAACAACTTGATCTATATAGATTGGACAAACAAGGGCATTTGTCAGCTCCTGAAATCAGGATGGGACTGTAGGTGGGTCTCAGGATAGAATGGAACCCATGTTGTGTTGAATCTAGCTCATACTGTTCTTGAGAGCTGGTTGTTCAATTTGTAGGAATTTTGTGAGCCTGTTAATTACAGCCATTATTGAAAGTTAAATTATATAAACTCATTATTAAAAATTTTACTAAACATAAAGATAATACATTCTAAAAACTCATCACTTCCAAATTATTTTACTGCATTTTGAGATTTCTGTTCTTTTGAGATTGCTTAAATCTTTTGTATCTGTGTGATAGAAACACTGTATAGTGGTAGGGTGTTTCTCATCCCTTCCCAACTCGGTTTTCTTTCTCTCTCTCTCTATTAAATGTTTTATCTATTTGTCAGAGAGAAAGAGGGCATGCACACAAGCAGGGGGAGCGGCAGGCAGAGATAAGCAGGCTCCGTACTGAGCAAAGAGCCTGATGTGGGGCTGAAGCCTAGAACCCTGGGATCATGACCTGAGACAAAGGCAGATGTTTAACCAACTAAACCACCCAGGGGGCCCCATCCAACTCTTTTTTCAATGATGTTGTATTGAAAGCTTGAAATTGGCTATGGTTTAAGCCACAGATATTCACAAATGTTGCAGATTGGGGCTTGATCTAATGCTTTGCTGATTGTCCAGAGTCTAGACTTTAAAAAGTGATGGGAAAATGTTGATCATGCAAATCCAATGGAAAAGTATGTCATGTCTGTTTTATTACAGTGTGGATGTCAACAAAGAATATGAGAAAATATTCTTTCATTTTTTTGAAGACTATTCTCTGCTATCTTTGATCTAGGACAGATTTGCAAATGGCCACTTACCTGGAATTTCTATGTCACTAGTTGTCTCTGGCTGGTAGGAACTTTATTGCTTTTATTGCCTGTATTTTACTTGGGGAAGAAATAACTGTAATCTGCTCTTCACCATACTGCATTGCTTTTCTTGTGGGTGGGAAAGAGATTTAATTGGGGATTATCTTGGTGCCCTTCAAATCCAAGCCAGCATCTATTTCCAAAGAGTCAGGCAGCAAGTTTGGTGTGTGCACATTTGTCCTTCTTCGGGTTCTTTGGCCCATGGCCTTTATCATCATTGTTGTCCACTGATGCTGGCAGACAGACTTGGCCCTCTTTTCCAACCTGGGTCATGAATAGAGCAGTTCATGAAGTTCTTGTTCAGAATCCTGATTACAGATTATGATCTCTGTGAAACTCCTTGAAGGAGAGCCATTGCTGCTGGGAAGGTGTTAGTGAGACTGTAGTTTGGCAAAGCTGGTAGAGTGGGGCAGAGGAATGGCATTACACAGGTCATGCAACCCAGCACTACTGAATGGGTCATTGCACCCATTACTCTGCCTCCCTGCTATTTCACTGAAACCATTTAAAGAGCAGTATATAACAGGAAGACTTAAAAAAACATAATTGTTTTTAAAAATACACATCAATGCCTTATTGAAGTCTTTGCTTCTGTACTAGAAGTTGATTTCTTCTTATTTGTTTTTCTAGATATACACACTGTGTATCAAAATCACTGTGTTTGAGACTTGAAACTTCCTAATTCTCCCTGTTTATCTTTTCTGAGCAAGATGAATAAGATTTTTTTTTTTTAAATTTTTAAGTGTCTCCCATAGTGATTACAAGGCATCCCCTTTCAGACATTTGTTTTTTGTCTTTCAGATACAGGGTTTGTTCTAATTTTTCTAATATGTTTTGTGTGTCCTTTTTTGAAAAGTTAAAAAAAAAAAGATTTGGATTCAGTGAAATCTTTCGTATTCTCTCCCATGCTGATTTCTCTCTTCTCTGAAGTTTTTAAAACTATTGTCAGTGCTATATAATTTATTTGTTTCTATTTGTTTCCTGTGTGGATCTCTTTTCCACCCTTAACCGAAGTGTAAGCTATGGAGGGCAAGGATAATAACTTCTACTTTTCTGTCCCTTAGAAACTACTGAAGTGCCAGAAAATAGTTACCATTCAAAAAGAACTTCTTGGTTTGTTGGATTATTGGCTGATAGCTATAAGAAGTCTTCTTCCTTTTAATATCTACACACTTCTGATTTGCTTTTTATCTGACAATAGGAGAAATCAAATGAAAACTTGATAGAATTGTGGACAAAGTAAGGGTAACTTAGCCCTGAGTGATATTCTGAAATATGTCTTGAATGAAATTCATGACTATTAGACATAAATGTTCCTAATATCTACTTTGCCTACTCAGAAGCTCCTCCCAACTTTTGTCCTTACTCTTTGGTCAGTACCATGTTTTGAATTGATTGAGGTTTCTAGACAAGTTCTGAGTAAGTGGTGTCACTGTCATGGCCAAAGAAGTAAATTAATAACTTAAATTTTTAAAATTAATTTTTAAAATTCAAGTATAATTAATATACAGTGTTATATTAGTTTCAGGTGTACAATATAATGATTCAGCAATTCTGTACATCACTCAGCGCTCGTAAGTGTACTCTTAATTCCCTTCACCTATTTCACCCATCTCCCTTCTGGCCACTAGTTTGTTCTCTATATTTAAGAGTCTGCTTTTTCATTTATCTCTTTTTTCCCTTGTTTGTTTTGTTTCTTAAATTCCACAAACGAGTGAAACCATCTGTTATTTGTCTTTTTCTAACTGACTTATTTCACTTAGCACTATACCTTCTAGAATTTTTTTTAACACTTTGAAATCCAGGGAATAGGGATTCCTTTTTTTTTTTTTTTAAGATTTTATTTAATTATTTGACAGACAAAGATCACAAATAGGCAGAGAGGCAGGCAGAGAGAGAGAGGAATGGGTCTCTTCGCCTAGCAGAGAGCCTGATGCAGGGCTCGATCCCAGGACCCTGGGATCGTGACCTGAGCTGAAGGCAGAGGCTTTAACCCACTGAACCACCCAGGCACCCAGGGATTCCTTTTGATTTTAGGGATTCTTGATTGATAAATGGTTTGCCTGCGTTTTTGATCAGCTATGAAAAATCTAACAAAAATTTGATATTTATAATGGAAGATATACAATTTTGTCTTCAGATAGCTGAAAAGACTAAGTATGTTCCTCCTAAAAATAATCCAAACAAATTCAAAAGGATAATAATATATTAAAGTCTATACAACATTATATTTTTTTAAAACAAATCTCTGTAACTAATAACTTATCATTTGGTATTTTTAAAAGTGTTAAAATCCGTAACAGTATGTCTTTATACACAGATAGAGGATGTAAGGGACTTAGATAATCAACCTAGGTTTTCTAAAGAGGGTTACAGTTGTGCTAGTATAAATCTTGCATACCAAAGGATTAGCATTTATATGAGATTATACTGGACTTGTTTTTATAGGCAAGCTAAGGTGGTTTGGTTAGCGTGGGCATTGGATATATACTTCTTCCATAACAAGACAACTCCACTAACATTTATTTGGTGTCTGCAATATTCTCATGCAGACTTTCAACCAAGTATTAACCAGATAAAACATTGCTTAGTTTTAAAGAGCCAATGGAAAAAAAAAAAAAGATCCAATGAAATTAGGAGTATGAAGAATGACATGGTCTTATACTCTGAAGCAGGCATTTACTGAATGGCTACTGTGTAACAGGACCTATAATATTATCTTATATTCTTGATTATAGATGAACAAATTGAAGCTCAGAGAGTTTAAAATGATTTGTCTATTTTATTTATTTATTTTAAAAGGTTTTATTTATTTACTTGACAGACAAAGATCACAAGTAGGCAGAGAGGTAGTCAGAGGGAGAGGAGGAAGCAGTCTCCCCGCTGAGCAGAGAGCCTGACACAGGGCTTGACCCTGGGATCATGGCCTGAGCCCAAGGCAGAGGATTTAACCCACTGAGCCACCCAGGTGCCCCTAAAATGGTTTGTTTAAAGCTTTGGTGTGTAGTCATGTCTAACTCCAACGGCTGAGCTTTTCTTTTCCTTCCACTGCCTCTAATGTGACTGAAACTAGTATTTCCTGCCCTGATAGGATCCTTCTTCTGTTAATTGGGTTGGGAGTGGAGCTGTGCTCTAGGCAAATAATGTCACCCACAACTATATGGGATAGAGACTGAGGCCTTAGATCTCAGGAATGGCCAAAATGCCTTGTAGATGGGAACTCTAGATCTCTAACTTAAAATCATTTTGAGAGAATTGGCACTGGTATTAGCAAGAAGTGCTTTGAGCTTTTCAGATGAAAGACTCTAGGTGAGTATAAAGTGTGGCTATTAAAGACTGTCATGGAATTTTATATGAAGGAGAGTGCTTACTAATTATAAGATAGCTACTCATTTGTAGACTTGCTTTTTAGTTTAATTTCTCATTGATGCTATTACAGGGGCTAGAAAAGTGCCTAAAGGTTTATGATCAAGACTCAAAAGCTAAGTTTGCATGTCTTGGTTAGACCTATCTGCTTAAAATAATAAAAATAATAATGGTCATTATAATAAATCCTGTTTACACCTTGTCTTTGCTAGATGGCTTCAGAGTCTCTGCAAACTTTAGCTTTTAGTAACTATATTAGTTCACTGGGCTATGACTTATCTGACCATCTGAGAACATTTTAACAATAATAGGAACTGACAGGACCACAGAATTAGTTAGGCTTCATCTCTATTTGGATCATACCTGTTAGGGAGTAGGAGAGGGGAAAGCTGAGTATTATTTTTATGTAGCCTAGATGGCCACAAATTTTCCAGCTCCTTTTATCTTCCTAGCCAGTGCTGGATCAGTCCTGGAGGTTGTTATTATAAAGTACCCCCAAGTTAATGTTTCCCTTTGTCTATTGTTTATTTTTAAATGACCCAGGCAGTGGCTCAGAAAGGAATGCAATTCCCATAAAACATTTTCCCACATTAAACAATTAAAAATTGGGGGAGGGGGATAAAGAGAGAGAGAGAAAGCAAGAAAAAGAACTTGGAGTTTTTCCTTTATGGAAATTTGGTTGGTATTTTTCTTTTGTGGCTATAAATAGAAAGCCAGTGACAGGTTAAATGCCATGGTCAACGTCATAGAGTAGAGGAGAGACAATAAACAGGGGGGATTGATATGGACTGACTGGGTCATGATGTGCAGATAGCACATGCTTTATTAAAATCATTCATTAAAAGCCACAGTTTGATTTTTTTTCCTGGACTCTGGCTTCAAAGACCATCCATATGTGATCTGCCATTATTTTTTTTATTCCCAGCTGTTTCCACTTCCTTTTCTTATAACTCTCACTTGAATATTAAAAGATGCAGCCAGTGTGCTCCTCAGTCACTTCCCAGCCTTGCCCATGCTGTGTTAATTAAGATAATGATAGCTCTTGCAATAAATTTACCTCCAATTGTATATTGGCTTGAATACAGTACACTTGTTTTTTTCTTGTTAATGTTGAGTCTAAAATAGATGTCTTAATAGTTAAAGTAGATATCCTAATTGATAAAGGTCTATCCTCCAGGCAGTGTTGTAGGAGACTGAGCTCCTTTTATCTTGTGGCTTCATTATCTTCCATAAGTGGCTTCCTAAGTCATCCTGGGCATGAGCAACCAACCTTCAGATGGGAAAATAACATGGAGGAACACAAGTGGAAGATTTTTATGTAACTGCCTGTGGAAGTGACCTATAACATTCTGTTCACGTTAGTTTGGCGAAAATCTGGTTACCTGACCATACCCAACTACAAAGGAATCTGGAAAATGTAGTGGGTTGCATGTCTAGGAAGAAGATAGCCTGGCTTGGACGTTTTCTTCAACTTTTGGTTTCCTTTTCCTTTTGTCAGTTCTTCAGGGACCCCTTTACTGCTCCTGTTCTTATATTCTCTCTGTGGAAAGTACAGTTGGCTCTCCTTAAGTTTCATTTTCTTTTTGTTTATTTATTTACTTATTTAAAAAACTGTGGTAAAGTATATATAACATTAAACTTCCCATTTTAACCATTTTTAAGTATATAGTCCAATGGTGTTAAGCTCATTTACATTGTTTTTCTGCTGTCACCACCATCAGTTTCCAGAATCTTTTTCATCTTGTAAAAGTGCAAAACTCTGTATCCATTAAATATTAACTCCTGTTTTCCCCCTTCTCCAACCCCCACCATTTTCCTTTCCATCTCTATGACCTGATCTTTTTTATCTTATTCCATAAAACATCACATTGGCTTACTATATTAATGATGTTATACTGATTGCATCTGTAAACAGGAAGTATTGGTACTTAATTTTTTCCCCAAGCTTTATTGAGATAAATTGACATATCACATTGTGTAAGTTTAAGATGTACAGGTCCACTTTCTGTGGGAGGCATTTGGTACTCAGCCTTTTCCCATCCCCTAAATGCTGCATCTGTGTTATCCTGGATTCCCTCTCTTCAGTCTCTTCTCGTATGTATGAGAAAAACTAAGCACCTGTCCTCTTACATCAGCCTCCCCAGTGCCCAGCTGTCCCCTTTCCTTGGGTATTCCTCTCACCTTCCCCTGAAAACTTTCTGGTGTACTTTATGCCTCATTCATACTCTATTTAGTTACTCCTTCTGCCTCATTCCCCCACATCCTTCCTCATATTCTGCCTACCTTCTCCCCATTTAACTTTTTAATCCCCAGTTACTTTAGGGCTGGGGATTTAGGGGCTTTAGGCTGTTGGTCCTTTTACTATCCCGATGAATCATAAGCTTCTGCCTGTGATCTCCCAGACCCTCTGAGCTGTCTCACTGCTGTTCTTGGTCCTAACCACCATTTAGGTGATACCATTTACATAACACTATTGAGCTGATAGACCAGTTTTTCACTTAATATTGTATGAATCCTGTAAAGAATCTGAAAGATAAATATCATTTGTGTCATTTCACTCAAGTGGAAACAGATCTAGGGAGAAAAGTGATTCTCCTAAGTGGCATAGTATATACAGGATAAAGACTTTAGCTCAAAGCCCATCACTCCCTTGAGTTTCTTGGAGCTTAATAGTTTTTTTCCACCTAAAACATTTGTCCTGGTACTTATTCCTGCTGTCTCCATTTTTGCACTGATCAGCCTCTTAACCTCTTCTGTTGTCTCTGGCCAAAAACTTGTAAGTCCTTCATGCCCTGCCTTCGCATCTTTAAACTCAAGACTTCTCAGAACACAATGGAATGGCCCTGGAAGGAGCATATGCTACATGGCTGAAACTCTGAAATGCTGAAAAGATTGGTTGACTGGTTAATTTCTTTTTCTTTTCTTTTCTTTTCTTTTCTTTTCTTTTCTTTTCTTTTCTTTTCTTTCTTTTTCCCCCTTTTGCTGGAAGAATGTGAAATTACAGATATTTAACAAACAAACAGATGAGTACATAAAAGATCTATCCATCATTCAAACAATAGGTTTTGAGTCCCATCTAGTAACTTTTATGATTGAAGTTGTAAATGATGTAAAGAATGAATGAGAGTCCCTGCTGTCAAGGAGGCTTAGAATAACAGACGAGATAAGACTAAGATCCAGATAGTGCTGACGAAACATGGAAAATGATAGTGCCAACAGGAAGTACAACATTCACCTGTTACTTCAGATGATGACTAACAAAAATATAATCAGGTAGAGAGGTTAAAGGTCCTGTTTATGAAGGAAGTAGAAATTTTAACTGGTGTTTACCTTCATTAATATAGTTATTAACTTGACAATTAATATAAATACCTACTACTGGTTTGCTGCTACATATATGTCAAAGAACATAATACATGCTGTTCCTGTCTTCAGGGAACTAATTGTCTAGTGAGGAAGAAAGTCACCCTACTGATGATTACACATATAAGTATTTTATAGCCTTAAGTGTTATGAAGGAAAATGACAAGGTATATGAGAGTTTATTATAGGGAGATGCAAAAGGGTTTGCCACAGAGGGACAGGATTTAAAGGGAGAGGGAGTGAGTAGAAGGAGATGTCTAGGTGGGCAGAAGAAAGGAAGGACTGACACAATAAAGCACTGTAAGTTGGAGTGAAAGGGGAGGTAAGCAAAGTGTTACGACCAGCCCCCAGAAGAGCCTCCTCAAGTGTCAGGAATCTGAACTCGATTTATTGGAAATTGAAGAAACCCATGAAAGTTAAGGTAATCAAAGAGAACACTAAGAGATTACTAAGGTAATCAAAGAGAATAAAGGCACGTGAGAATAAATTACACAACCCTTATTTTTGAATGTCCAGCCATCCTGGTCCTTGTAAGAGGCAAGATGAGCTGAGATTAGCACCATAGCACCATAGCAGTTAGGTTCATGGTACCTTTCCATGGAAAGCCTTTCTGTAGTTTATGACTAAAAGTCTTAGTCTCTTTGCTTGTCTCACATTGTGAAGGGCAAGAGGCAGGAGCTTAGAAAATGGAGCAGGAAAGAGTGAGGAGGGATGATTTTTTCACATCCCTGCAACTCTGCAACATGAAACAAACATAAAAGGTGAGTACTTCCCAGCAGATCCAAAGTCAGTGCAAGGACAGTCAAGGGAATGCTCTTCTTTTTTTTTTTTTTTAAACACTTTGGAGATGACAGAAATGAGAGCTTTCTCTGGATCCTGAGAGTTTTCCTTTTGTTTTCCTCAAATGGGAGGATTTGGCTGGGCCCAACCTATCTCTGTTCTGGCACAACTCAGCATAGCAGTTTTAAAGTGAGACTCTTTACTAAGCGCAGAGAGATACACACACCACCGTTGGGCACATCACCAGGTCTCCATGTGTACTTCCTCCTGAATGTCTTCTCTAGTAAGGTTACACGGTGGCCTATCAGTCGCTTACTGCATTCGGTACAAAGCTATCCCCATTGGTGGAGAGAGTGGTAAGATGGTTGGCCACCATCTAGATAGTAAACAATAGAGGAAATTATTATGCTGTCCTTAGCTTATCAATTACATATTAATCCAGATAGTGTATAAATGGGAGAACTATCCACTATTTTTCTTCCCCCTCTTTCTCTGCTTTTTCCCTCCTAGAAAATAAAAAGAGACTGCATTCTACCACTTTCTCAACATCATCACTGCTTCTAGTGTTCCACTTATGGAAGCAATCACACCATTATGGAAAATATTTTAACATGAGTATTTATTTTTCTTTTTTTTTGTGACTCCTAATACAGACAACACTCTAGTGGGTGCCTGGGGAGTGGAATTTTCTGTTTTCTATAAATCTGTGATTCCTTTTCAACTTTTAGCTTCTCAGTTGAAAGAACCATGCTAATATAAAATATCATCCTGATTAGGTAATACAATTAGATATACAAAGTATATTACATGTTTTAAAATCTCTTTGTAGCATGGCTATTTATAAGAACCTATTGCCCATTCATCTTCATCTAGATAGATGCCACCCAATGATATCCTTGTCTATTTGAAAACCAATAATAGTTGCCTTTGTGGTCAAAGTTGATTAAAAAAATAAAAGTGAGGAGCAGATCTGGAAGCAATTAAACATAGCATTATTCAGGGCAGATGGTGAAGTGGGCAGACTTTCTTTTTGAATCCTCTAGCCTTTCTTTTTTCCTGTGTTCGTTCTCCCTTTAGTACCCTTGACCTCTCCTTTTCCTCCTCTTTTTCCAAAATTAGCTCTAGGAATTGACCCATGTAGTCATTTATTCTTTTATGAGCATTAGTGAGTACAGAGAGCACTTAGTTCTGCTGTGTTTACCTTGAATGCCTTATCTTTAATTGTGGAATGAAAGGAATTTCAGGTATCAAATCACAACTCAAAGTTCAAGTTTTCAAGTTCTATTCACATAGAGGTCAGAAAAAAACAATTTCTTACTGGAAGGAGGGCAGTTTTAGCAGGCTCCCTTCCTAGATTCCTACTCATCTCTACTTTCCCATCTTTATGGAGTCTTCCTTAGAGGAGAGGGTATGAGTCTGGAATACACAGGAAAAATAGCACAGAAAGATTTCTAAATATCGCTTGATAAGGTGTTTGAGACCTATTCCAGTGAACCCTACTAAAAGTAGAAATAAGAGGTTATGTAGATCAGGAATGGGAAAAAGATCTGTCAAAATGAGGTATTGACCTTCTCCTTTCTTGGGACATAAGAGGAAATTCCCTAGGAGACATCAATGTTTATAGCAACTCTGCTCCTTCATTTTGGTGGTAAACTAGAATGAGGTCTTGCTTGCTTAAACTATCACATTGTTTCTTGAGAATTGGGAACATTTTCATGCTGCTGGGCATGAACTCATGAGCTCATTTTCTCAGATTTGGTTTATTACAGTAGAGTAACACAGTGTATTCATTAGAACGATTACAGAATTGATGTTTCCTCTTGAATCTGTCTATAGATATAGGCTACAGCATTTATTCTGGACCTCAGTTTCAATACAGTGGAGTTGACTAGCCAATCATTCAGGTTCCTTCTAGCTCCAAAATTCTGATTAGTTGGTGCAACTTGATGTAATGCCATTTAAGCCAAAATACTTGGGGTCAGAGTGCTGGTAAAAAATAAAAACCAAGAATGTAAGGAATAGTGCAAATTTTCCAAGGATCCTTGCCTCCCAAACTGGAACAGTTTTAAGGTCATGGAACAATCTTAAAGTCAATGCTAACTGCATCACCAGTAAGATTATTCAGGACAATATGCTTGCAAAGGGTAGGGAGGAATAGACTGGGTCAGGGAGAATAAAGGAGAGGCCAGTTTTTCTTAATGAAAGTGTTTTGAGCTGACAAATGGCACAGCCTCTTCTATGGTGAAATAGTTAAACTGAGCCATAGGAGAGTTCCCTGAAAAACCCAAGTCACAAGTCAGCAACTATCGGATGATCAGGAGTGTTTATTTCACAACTGACTGACTGTTTCAAAAGGCTTCAAAAGGTTTTCAAAAGGTTTCAAAAGATCTGGGCTGCTGAGCAGCCCAGATCTTTAGGTTAAAGGTGTCCAGTAAGCCCTTGACTTTATAAATAAATGGAAGGACAATAGAAAATTTTAAAGAAAGGTCATGATTTCAGAGGGTGGTGGGTTTTTTTTTTATTGTTGTTTGTTTGTTTTCTTGTGTGTTGGTTTTTAAAAGATTTCTATTTTGGCAGAGTGTTTCTGTCTTCACTTCACATACTTTCTTCAGTAACACACCTGATTAAAGACTAGTGTTAGTGAAGTCCTGGTCCAGTGTTGAAATACATGGGCCAGTCATATCTAATTCAATAATAATTGACCAGATATGTTATGTCCTTAGTACTTTGCCAGTAAAGACAGAAAAAAAGACAAATCACATTCACAGCCTTGGAGGAATGTAGAGTTTAGCAGAGAAAGGAAAAAACATTTTACAGTGGTTAACAAAGTTGGAAATCTTTTAACCTTGTAGCTAATGAATATGTGACCAGTCCTTCAAGCTCTCTCAGGAATAAGGGTCATGAGAGGGGCTGAATGAGTTATTTGGACCAGGGTAACCTCATCATTCCAGAACTTGTATATTTGGTGTCTTCATTCCATACATGAAGACTTATGTATTTTCTAGTTAGAATGTTGATGGCTATTTATTTTCTCATTAATAAATATATGTATTTAGTGATGAAATGACTGGCAATTGAGTTCAAGTTCCTCCAACTTTTTTTTTTTTAAAGATTTTATTTATTTATTTATTTGACAGACAGAGATCACAAGTAGGCAGAGAGGCAGGCAGAGAGAGAGAGGGAGAAGCAGGCTCTCTGCTCTGCAGGGAGCAATCCCAGGACCCTGAGATCATGACCTGAGCCGAAGGCAGAGGCTTAACCCACTGAGCCACCCAGGTGCCCCAAATTCCTCCAATTTTTAACGGAACAAAGTAAAGATCAAGAAGGTAGTCTATGACACATAGGTAATAAAAATCTGTGAATCCGCCAATGTTTATTGAAAATCTATTCTGTGAAAAGCTCTATGCCAGTTTGTGGATTCCTTTGTCTATTCCCTACTCTCATAATCCTATGCAATTGATGAGCCATGTGTCTTGATCCTCAAAACAGCTGTGCCTATAGACTGAAGCACAGAGTTTTATTGGCTCTTCAGGCAAAATCTGGTTTTAGAAGCCAGAAGATTGATGGGTACCTGCAGACCCTCTCATTCCACACTTGCCTGTAGGCAGGACTGTTCCTTCTGCAGACCTGGTGCAGACTCACTGAATAAGAAATGTGCCAATATTCTTTTTGCCTTTAGGAGCTTTGGGACATTTAAATGTATTTGGTTTTTCTCCTAATGCTCCCTGCTTAGTATCAATGAGTTTTTCTGCCTCTAATCTTCAGAATTTTTGTAAAAAAGAAAAAAAAATCTTGTTTTTTATAGTTTGGAAAGTTTTAAGTTAATAGATTAAGAAATTCTTTTAAAAATTATGATCAAATTCCATTTATCCTAAAAATTCTGTTACTCTGCAAAAGTAACTACATTAAACAAAGGAGAAAAATCATATGATCATATAAATAAATGTGGGAAAATAATTTACAAAAAAATTGCATTCATTCTTGACGTAAATTCTATAGGAAACAAGGAATAGAAGGAATTCCTTATAAGCAACATGTAGAAAAACCTATGGTTAAGGCCATCATTTGTGGTGAAATGTTGAGTGTTTTCATCTAGGTCCTCAAAAGCAGATATTAAGAAAGGGAATCTTGAGGGAGAGCTCCCAGGTGAAATCTGTAAGAAAGGGAAGGAAGCAAGCCAGGACAGGGGAAAATATAAGGCAAAGATGTAACGGTCACCAAACTGTGAAAAGAACCAAGATGCCCTTCAACGGACGAATGGATAAGGAAGATGCGGTCCATATACACTATGGAATATTTTTTTTATTAATTTTTTATTTTTTATAAACATATATTTTTATCCCCAGGTGTACAGGTCTGTGAATCACCAGGTTTACACACTTCACAGCACTCACCAAAGCACATACCCTCCCCAATGTCCATAATCCCACCCCCTTCTCCCAAACCCCCTCCCCCCAGCAATCCTCAGTTTGTTTTGCAAGATTAAGAGTCACTTATGGTTTGTCTCCCTCCCAATCCCATCTTGTTTCATTTATTCTTCTCCTACCCACTTAAGCCCCCATGTTGCATCACCACTTCCTTATATCAGGGAGATCATATGATAGTTGTCTTTCTCTGCTTGACTTATTTCGCTAAGCATGATATGCTCTAGTTCCATCCATGTTGTCGCAAATGGCAAGATTTCATTTCTTTTGATGGCTGCATAGTATTCCATTGTGTATATATACCACATCTTCTTGATCCATTCATCTGTTGATGGACATCTAGGTTCTTTCCATAGTTTGGCTATTGTGGGCATTGCTGCTATAAACATTCGGGTGCACGTGCCCCTTTGGATCACTACGTTTGTATCTTTAGGGTAAATACCCAGTAGTGCAATTGCTGGTTCATAGGGCAGTTCTATTTTCAACATTTTGAGGAACCTCCATGCTGTTTTCCAGAGTGGCTGCACCAGCTTGCATTCCCACCAACAGTGTAGGAGGGTTCCCCTTTCTCCGCATCCTCGCCAGCATCTGTCATTTCCTGACTTGTTGATTTTAGCCATTCTGACTGGTGTGAGGTGATATCTCATTGTGGTTTTGATTTGTATTTCCCTGATGCCGAGTGATATGGAGCACTTTTTCATGTGTCTGTTGGCCATCTGGATGTCTTCTTTGCAGAAATGTCTGTTCATATCCTCTGCCCATTTCTTGATTGGATTATTTGTTCTTTGGGTGTTGAGTTTGCTAAGTTCTTTATAGATTCTGGACACTAGTCCTTTATCTCATATGTCGTTTGCAAATATCTTCTCCCATTCTGTGGGTTGTCTTTTGATTTTGTTAACTGTTTCCTTTGCTGTGCAAAAGCTTTTGATCTTGATGAAATCCCAATAGTTCATTTTTGCCCTTGCTTCCCTTGCCTTTTGAGTTGTTCCTAGGAAGATGTTGCTGCAGCTGAGGTCGAAGAGGTTGCTGCCTGTGTTCTCCTCAAGGATTTTGATGGATTCCTTTCGCACATTGAGGTCCTTCATCCATTTTGAGTCTATTTTTGTGTGTGGTGTAAGGAAATGGTCCAATTTCATTTTTCTGCATGTGGCTGTCCAATTTTCCCAGCACCATTTATTGAAGAGGCTGTCTTTTTTCCATTGGACATTCTTTCCTGCTTTGTCGAAGATTAGTTGACCATAGAGTTGAGGGTCTATTTCTGGGCTCTCTATTCTGTTCCATTGATCTATGTGTCTGTTTTTGTGCCAGTACCATGCTGTCTTGATGATGACAGCTTTGTAATAGAGCTTGAAGTCCGGAATTGTGATGCCACCAACGTTGGCTTTCTTTTTCAATATCCCTTTGGCTATTCGAGGTATTTTCTGGTTCCATATAAATTTTAGAATTATTTGTTCCATTTCTTTGAAAAAGATGGATGGTACTTTGATAGGAATTGCATTAAATGTGTAGATTGCTTTAGGTAGCATAGACATTTTCACAATATTTATTCTTCCAATCCAGGAGCATGGAACATTTTTCCATTTCTTTGTGTCTTCCTCAATTTCTTTCATGAGTACTTTATAGTTTTCTGAGTATAGATTCTGTGTCTCTTTGGTTAGGTTTATTCCTAGGTATCTTATGGTTTTGGGTGCAATTGTAAATGGGATTGACTCCTTAATTTCTCTTTCTTCTGTCTTGCTGTTGGTGTAGAGAAATGCAACTGATTTCTGTGCATTGATTTTATATCCTGACACTTTACTGAATTCCTGTATAAGTTCTAGCAGTTTTGGAGTGGAGTCTTTTGGGTTTTCCACATATAGTATCATATCATCTGCGAAGAGTGATAATTTGACTTCTTCTTTGCCGATTTGGATGCCTTTAATTTCCTTTTGTTGTCTGATTGCTGAGGCTAGGACCTCTAGTACTATGTTGAATAGCAGTGGTGATAATGGACATCCCTGCCATGTTCCTGACCTTAGCGGAAAAGCTTTCAGTTTTTCTCCATTGAGAATGATATTTGCGGTGGGTTTTTCATAGATGGCTTTGATGATATTGAGGTATGTGCCCTCTATCCCTACACTTTGAAGAGTTTTGATCAGGAAGGGATGCTGTACTTTGTCAAATGCTTTTTCAGCATCTATTGAGAGTATCATATGGTTCTTGTTCTTTCTTTTATTGATGTGTTGTATCACATTGACTGATTTGCGGATGTTGAACCAACCTTGCAGCCCTGGAATAAATCCCACTTGGTCGTGGTGAATAATCTTTTTAATGTACTGTTGAATCCTATTGGCTAGTATTTTGTTGAGTATTTTCGCATCTGTGTTCATCAAGTATATTGGTCTATAGCTCTCTTTTTTGGTGGGATCCTTGTCTGGTTTTGGGATCAAGGTGATGCTGGCCTCATAAAATGAGTTTGGAAGTTTTCCTTCCATTTCTATTTTTTGGAACAGTTTCAGGAGAATAGGAATTAGTTCTTCTTTAAATGTTTGGTAGAATTCCCCCGGGAAGCCGTCTGGCCCTGGGCTTTTGTTTGTTTGGAGATTTTTAATGACTGTTTCAATCTCCTTACTGGTTATGGGTCTGTTCAGGCTTTCTATTTCTTCCTGGTTCAGCTGTGGTAGTTTATATGTTCCTAGGAATGCATTTATTTCTTCCAGATTGTCAAATTTATTGGTGTAGAGTTGCTCATAGTATGTTCTTATAATAGTTTGTATTTCTTTGGTGTTAGTTGTGATCTCTCCTCTTTCATTCATGATTTTATTTATTTGGGTCCTTTCTCTTTTCTTTTTGATAAGTCGGGCCAGGGGTTTATCAATTTTATTAATTCTTTCAAAGAACCAGCTCCTAGTTTCGTTGATTTGTTCTATTGTTTTTTTGGTTTCTATTTCATTGATTTCTGCTCTGATCTTTATGATTTCTCTTCTCCTGCTGGGCTTAGGGTTTCTTTCTTGTTCTTTCTCCAGCTCCTTTAGGTGTAGGGTTAGGTTGTGTACCTGAGACCTTTCTTGTTTCTTGAGAAAGGCTTGTACTGCTATATATTTTCCTCTCAGGACTGCCTTTGTTGTGTCCCACAGATTTTGAACCGTTGTATTTTCATTATCATTTGTTTCCATGATTTTTTTCAATTCTTCTTTAATTTCCCGGTTGACCCATTCATTCTTTAGAAGGATGCTGTTTAGTCTCCATGTATTTGGGTTCTTTCCAAACTTCCTTTTGTGGTTGAGTTCTAGCTTTAGAGCATTGTGGTCTGAAAATATGCAGGGAATGATCCCAATCTTTTGATACCGATTGAGTCCTGATTTAGGATCGAGGATATGATCTATTCTGGAGAATGTTCCATGTGCACTAGAGAAGAATGTGTATTCTGTTGCTTTGGGATGAAATATTCTGAATATATCTGTGATGTCCATCTGGTCCAGTGTGTCGTTTAAGGCCTTTATTTCCTTGCTGATCTTTTGCTTGGATGATCTGTCCATTTCAGTGAGGGGAGTGTTAAAGTCCCCTACTATTATTGTATTATTTTTGATGTGTTTCTTTGATTTTGTTATTAATTGGTTTATATAGTTGGCTGCTCCCACGTTGGGGGCATAGATATTTAAAATTGTTAAATCTTCTTGTTGGACAGACCCTTTGAGTATGATATAGTGTCCTTCCTCATCTCTTATTATAGTCTTTGGCTTAAAATCCAATTGATCTGATATAAGGATTGCCACTCCTGCTTTCTTCTGATGTCCATTAGCATGGTAAATTTTTTTCCACCCCCTCACTTTAAATCTGGAGGTGTCTTCGGGCTTAAAATGAGTTTCTTGGAGGCAACATATAGATGGGTTTTGTTTTTTTATCCATTCTGATACCCTGTGTCTTTTGACAGGGGCATTTAGCCCATTAACATTCAGGGTAACTATTGAGAGATATGAATTTAGTGCCATTGTATTGCCTGTAAAGTGACTGTTACTGTATATGGTCTCTGTTCCTTTCTGATCTACCACTTGTAGGCTCTCTCTTTGCTTAGAGGACCCCTTTCAATATTTCCTGTAGAGCTGGTTTGGTATTTGCAAATTCTTTCAGTTTTTGTTTGTCCTGGAAGCTTTTAATCTCTCCTTCTATTTTCAATGATAGACTAGCTGGATATAGTATTCTTGGCTGCATGTTTTTCTCGTTTAGTGCTCTGAAAATATCATGCCAGCTCTTTCTGGCCTGCCAGGTCTCTGTGGATAAGTCAGCTGCCAATCTAATATTTTTACCATTGTATGTTACAGACTTCTTTTCCCGGGCTGCTTTCAGGATTTTCTCTTTGTCACTGAGACTTGTAAATTTTACTATTAGGTGATGGGGTGTGGACCTATTCTTGTTGATTTTGAGGGGCGTTCTCTGAACCTCCTGAATTTTGAATTTTGCCATATTGGGGAAATTCTCCCCAATAATTCTCTCCAGTATACCTTCTGCTCCCCTTTCTCTTTCTTCTTCTTCTGGAATCCCAATTATTCTAATGTTGTTTTGTCTTATGGTGTCACTTATCTCTCGAATTCTCCCCTCGTGGTCCAATAGCTGTTTGTCCCTCTTTTGCTCAGCTTCTTTATTCTCTGTCATTTGGTCTTCTATATCACTAATTCTTTCTTCTGCCTCATTTATCCTAGCAGTGAGAGCCTCCATTTTTGATTGCACCTCATTAATACCTTTTTTGATTTCAACTTGGTTAGATTTTAATTCTTTTATTTCTCCAGAAAGGGCTTTTATATCTCTCGAGAGGGTTTCTCTAATATCTTCCATGCCTTTTTCGAGCCCGGCTAGAACCATGAGAATTGTCATTCTGAACTCTAGATCTGACATATTACCAATGTCTCTATTGATTAGGTCCCTAGCCTTCGGTACTGCCTCTTGTTCTTTTTTTTGTGTTGAATTTTTCCGTCTTGTCATTTTGTCCACATAAGAGTATATGAAGGGGCAAATAAAATACTAAAAGGGTGGCAATAACCCCAGGAAAATGTGCTTTAACCAAATTAGAAGAGATCCAAAATCATGATGGGGGAGAAAGGGGATAAAAAGAGGTTCAAAAAGGAAGAAAGAAAAAAAAAAAGAAAAGAAAAGAATTAAAAAAAAAGAAAACACCTTTCAGAAAGTGGTTGTTTTTCTGTTTCCAGAATTGCTGTTCTTCTTCTCTTCGATCTGCTGATGGATTTTCAGGTGTTTGCAATCTTTAGATAAGCTATCTAGCTGATCTCCGGCTAGCTGAAGTAGTCTCAGCCTGCTACTTCTCCGCCATCTTGACTCCTCTCTACACTATGGAATATTATGCCTCCATCAGAAAGGATGAATACCCAACTTTTGTAGCAACATGGAACGGGACTGGAAGAGATTATGCTGAGTGAAATAAGTCAAGCAGGAGAGTCAATTATCATATGGTTTTCATATGGTTTCACTTATTTGTGGAGCATAACAAATAACATGGAGGACATAGGGAGATAGAGAGAAGGGAGTTGAGGGAAATTGGAAGGGGAGGTGAACCATGAGAGACTGTGGACTCTGAAAAACAACCTGAAGGTTTTGAAGGGGCGGGGTTTGGGAGGTTGGGGGAATGAGGTGGTGGGTATTAAGGAGGGCACGTATTGCATGGAGCACTGGGTGTGGTGCAAAAACAATGAAATCTGTTACGCTGAAAAGAAATTTAAAAAAATAAGGCAAAGATGTAGATTTAGAGAACTCCAAAATATGAGTAATACTACTTTTCTTACTCTTACAGTCTTTCCTCTCCATTCAGAGAGTTCCCTTTGACATTTCATGTAAAGCTGGTTTAGGGATGATTAATTTCTTTAACTTTTATCTGGGAAACTCTTCATCTCTTCTATTCTAAATGATAGCCTTACTGGTAGAATATTCTTGGCTGTAAGGTTTTTTCTCTCCAGCACTTTGAATGTATTATGCCACTCTCTTCTGGCCTGCCAAGGGAAATCAGCTGATAATTTTATGGGGTTCCCCTTGTATATAATTATTTTCTTTTCTCTTGGTGCTTTTAAAATTATCACTACTTTTTGCCATCTTAATTACTGTGTCTCTTGGTGTGGACCTCCTTGTGTTGATTTTGTTGGGGACTCTCTTTACGATCTGGATTTCTGTTTCCTTTTCCAGATTTGGGAAGTTTTTATCTATTATTTCTTCAAATAAATTTCCTTCCCCCATTCTTCTCTTTTCTCCTGCTGGGATCCCTATAATGTGAATGTTATTATGCTTGATGGTGTTACTGAGTTCCTTCAGTTTTATTATTATTTTTTCTCTCTCCTGTTCAGCTTGATTACTTCATACTACTCTGTCCTCCAGATTGCTGATCTGTTTTTTGCTTCTTATAGTCCACTACTTATACCATCTAGTGTACTTTTAATTTTAGTTATTGAGTTCTTCATATATGATTGATTCTTTCTTATGTTTTTTGTCTCTTTGTTAAGGGTCTCACTGAGGTCCTCCACTCTTTTCTCAAGTCCAGTGAGTGTGTTTCTGACCATTACTTTAAATTCTCTGACAGACATATTTCTTGCCTCTGTTTCATTTAGCTCTCTGCTGAGACTTTTGTCTCGTGCTTTTGTTTGGGACATATTCCTCTGTCTCCTCATTTTATCTAACTCTCTGCTTCTGTTTCTTTGTATTAAGAAAGTCAGGTATGTCTTTTGCTCTTGAAAGAAGAGGTCCTTTAGTCCCCTGCAGTGCAGTGTTCCTGTTCACTAGAACCTGGCATTTCTTGGGTGTTGCCTGTGTGTGTTGCATATTCCCTACTGTTGTGGCTGAGCTGTGTTTGCCAGTCTAGTCATCTGTCATGGCTCTCTGCCTGTGTGGGCAGCATTTGGTCCCTGCATTGTTAGTGGCTAGTTTTGAGCTGTGAGTTGAATTAGACCAGGAGGTTGTTAGGAGATTGAGTAGCACGGTACTTTCCCTGTCTTTTCCCTGTGGTGATTTCTTTGGTACGTGGGACCTGAAATCAGACCAGATGTCTGTCCCCAGCCCACTACAGGGGCCGCAGCTGGACTGATGTGTATGAATTTCATCTCTCCTGGGTCTGAGTCACACTGGAATGGTGCTTATCCCTGGTTGGGGATTGCTCATACCCTACCAGGCTTGTGGCACTGCTTTGGATGGACTCCAACTATGGATGTATTGGAGGGGACAGATTTGCTGGAGAATTTGTGGGGACAGGGAGGGAGCTCACAGTTTTAGCAAGGTTTGCCACATCTGCTATAGGAACCTGGGACTAAGGCCTGGCTGGAGGAGGCGTGTCCATAGGAGAACCAGGGGTTGGGACAGGCTGCTGGCAAGTTGCATAGGGAGTGTTGGCATGAGGCATGATGCTGATTCTGCTAAGTGTCTATGTATCTAGGCTGGGGGGCAGTGGAAGGAAAAGGCAGCCACCAGCTTCTTTGCTCTTGGAAAAGTTTCCCTGCAATCACCTGCTCTTCCATTACATGCTCTGGGATTAGGAAAACAAATCTCCCTCTTGTATACTCTATGTGTTCCTCAAATTGCTGTTTCTTACTTTAGCTCCACAGGGCTGTTAGTTTGGCTGTCTCTTTAGGGACAGGGGCTCAGTTTACTATTGCCCTCCATGCTAGTCTTCTGACCTTCAGAATTCCAGTGTTAAGCCCTGTGGATTGTAAGAACTAGAGAAATATGCCTCTTTGGTTTTCTTGTGTGTTCCTTGTGCCTGGAGTGCTTGGTGTGAAGATATGCTCTCCCCTCTCCACACTTGCAGCGTCCCTCTTTCCCACAGATAGTCCTGCAGGTCTTTTTATTTTCAGACTGAATCTCTGTCCTTCCTATCCTATTCAACATGGCCTCTTCTCTACCTTTAGCTGTGGAGAGTCTGCTCTGCCTTTGAGTCATTTTCTGGGTTATTTACCCCAATGTGGGTGTTATTTAGTTGTATCTGTGAGCCCAGGTCCTCTTATTCCACCATTTTCTCTGCAAGTCAACTTGCAATCAGTTATTTTAATTTTAACCAGTTATTTTAAAGTTTCTCAATGATAGTTATAACATCTAGTTTATCTCTCAGTCTTTTTTTTTTTTTTTTTTTTTTGGTTGCTTTGTCTTTTGAAAATGAGTTGTTTTTCCTTGACCCTTTATGTATCTTCTAATTTTTGTTTGAATACCTTAATCTAATGTTTAGAACAGGAGAGACTGTGGTAAATCATCTTTATGCCTAGAAAAGGACATGTCCCTTCTTCTCCTAAGCCATTAGTGGTGCAAGAGGGTAGTAGTGTTGAGTTAGTCCTGTCAAATGTAGAACTGTATTTGTTTTTGTTTTTGTTTTTAATTTATTTTAATTTTTTATTAACATATAATGTATTATTAGCCCCAGGGGTACAGGTCTGTGAATCGCCAGGTTTACACACTTCGCAGTACTCACCATAGCACACACCCTCCCCAATGTCCATAACCCAACCACCCTTTCCCTACCCTCCTCCTCAGTTTGTTTTGTGAGATTACGAGTCTCTTATGGTTTGTCTCCCTCCCGATCCCATCTTATTTCATTTATTCCTATCCTACCCTCTAAGCCCCCCACATTGCCTTTCAACTTCCTCATATCAGGGAGATCATATGATAATTGTCTTTCTCTGATTGACTTATTTCGCTCAGCATAATACCCTCTAGTTCCATCAACATCGTCGCAAATGGCAAGATTTCATTTCTTTTGATGGCTACATGGTATTCCATTGTATATATACACCACGTCTTCTTTATCTATTTATCTGTTGATGGACATATAGGTTCTTTCTATAGTTCGGGTCTTGTGGACATTGCTGCTATAAACATTTGGGTGCATGTGACCCTTCAGATCACTATATTTGCATCTTTAGGGTAAATACCCAGTAGTGCAATTGCTGGGTTGTAGGGTAGCTCTATTTTCAACATTTTGAGGAACCTCCATGCTGTTTTCCAGAGTGGTTGCACCAGCTTGCATTCCCACCAACATTGTAGGAGGGTTCCCCTTTCTCCGCATCTTCACCAGCATTTGTCATTTCCTGACTTGTTAATTTTAGCCATTCTGACTGGTGTGAGGTAGTATCTCATTGTGGTTTTGATTTGTATTTCCCTGATGCTGAGTGATGTGGAGCACTTTGTCATGTCTCTGTTGGCCATCTGGATGTCTTCTTTGCAGAAATGTCTGTTCATGTCCTCTGCCCATTTCTTGATTGGATTATTTGTTCTTTGGGTCTTGAGTTTGTTAAGTTCTTTATACATTTGGATACTAGACCCTTATCTGATATGTCGTTTGCAAATATCTTCTCCCATTCTGTGGGTTGTCTTTTGGTTTTGTTAACAGTTTCCTTTGCTGTGCAAAAGCGTTTGATCTTGATGAAAACTCAGTAGTTCATTTTTGCTGTATTTGTTTTTATTATTGTTATAGTTACCTTCAGTATATCACTGGCTTCAAATTCCTCTAATATTACCTTGTGCATAGCAGTGATGGTTGAATTACTGGAGGGTTTATTCAGTGTTTTTGCTCCATCTTCAACTTTCTTGTGCTCCTATGCCACAGAGAAAGTTTCTCTTTGTGCTCTTGACCCTCAACCAACAGCAGACTCCTATTTCTTGTTACTTGGTACTTGCTAGCCTGGTGGTGGGAATGGGGTTTCTCTGTTGTCCTGGTTCAGTTTTTGTCATAGGTAGGCCCTGTATCCCCATATTTCTGGGAGCGTTTGAAAAAGCCTTTCTGTGTGGGAAATATGTTCAAACTAATTGCATAAGTGGAGCCTTGGCCACTAAAACCAAAGGATACTCCCCACATTAGCACTGAGGCGAGATCAACAAAAAGACTTTTTTTAAAAAGCCAGAGAATACTTCTGTCCTTCTGTTTTTCATTTTACTCTTATATAAATTTGAAGAAATAGTCTGGAGCAATACTGAAAAACTCAAGGGGAGAACTTTATACAGAAAATAATACAAATGTTAACTTTGGGGTTGTGCGACCCAGTAGTCCTGGGCAAAAACATATTCTAGACCTATGTTGGGACTTCTGGGAAGTTGGTTGAGGGTTCTAGTGTACAGAGACATTTCTCAATATTCAACAGACCTCTCTGACCAGTAGACTTTGAATTTTTTTGGAGTGACGGGAAATGGTAGCTGATAGTGAGATGGGCAAAAAGAACTACTGGACAACTTTCATGTTACTACTGAGGTCTCCTATCCTATTAATCAATACGCCATATCTAGGGAGATTTTTTGGTCTATCCTTCTTTTAATTGCTTTATGACCCAGTTTGGGGGATGCAAGTGTAGGGGAAGACTACCATTTCTGCTTGTTAATTCATGGCATAAGAGCTACTTTATTTTTTTTAAAAGCAGTGTTGTGATGTCATTAATATTACATTTTTCAGTGCTTTTTTATAATAGGAAAACATTGGAAGCAGACTAAATGTTCAAAAATAGTTAGAAATGTAGTATTTTATAACTATTAGTATTTATGAAGAATTTTTAATGACATGAGAAAGTACTTATGGTATAAGTCTAAGTGAGAAAACCAAGTTTAACAAAGTATACATATAGTTGTTTCTTAACTGTGTAAAAATATAAAATTTGTCTAAGAAAAAAGCTGGAATGGAATCTATCAAAAAAATTATGATCATTGATGCTGGATAGTGAGATAATGGATGATTTCTCTTTTCATTTTCTTAATCTACTTAATTTCCCAGATTTTCTTTAAAGTGGATAGGTAATAATGTAAATGTGACATTTAATGGTTACTAAGAACTAGAACAAGTAGCATTATTATTTTAACTGACTACTTTCATGTGAAAGCCCTTAATTTTTAAGTATTGAGAAAAGGCATACTATTGTTGCTTTCAATGTATTAATAGCTTTCTTACATAATGACCTTAGCTATATGATTCATCAATTCTTGTTATATTCAAAATATACCATTTATACCATTTACATGTAATAGAAGGAATTAAATGCTTTCTGCATTTATACATATTTTTCCCTTCTCTTTTTCGATTGGAGGCTAAATCTGTGTGACTTAATGATATGTGTTTCGTTTTTTAATATTTTTAGCATTAGGAAGCTCTTATTTCTATCTAGACTAAATCTTCTCAATACTTTTTGGGGCAGAGAAGCAGAACAATCAAGCATCATTTTTATTTAACAAGTAACCCTAATGCAAAAATGTTTCTAGTGAGTTCCAAAGAACATTGCAGAGATTTCTTTCACTTTTGGCAACCGATGTCATAGTAGATCAAGAAATATCTTCATCCTTAGGAAAAGATCTAGAAGCAATTGACATAGGGTCTGACCTGCAGGATGCCCTCAACAAATATTGTTGTTATTGTTGGTATTTTTATTACTACTAAATCCTTGTGTCTGTAGATCATAACGACATCCTGTAGTAGGTATGATTTGGGCAGCCTGTTTGTTGTAAGAAACAGATCAAGTATTTCAGTATCACTTTTCTTTTTTAAATCATTGAAACTCAAGGTTTTATTTACTTGTGTTTTTCCAACATCTGCAAAATTACTTATCTCTATTTCATTAAGTTTTTTTTTTTGTTTTCTTTTTTTCTTTTTAACTCCCTTGAGATTTTGTCTTGTTCTGTCATTTGGAACATACTTCTCTGTTTCTTTGTTTTGCTTGACTGTCTATGTTCATTTCTATGCATTAGATAAAACAGCCACCTATCTGAATCTTTAAGGTGTGGCCTCCTGTAGGAGATGAAACTTATTGTTCAATCCTGCCCAAGTTCTTGGTTATCTCTCAAACTTTTATGATTGTCCATATAGCCTATTTTATTTTTAAAAGCTCCCAATAGTTGAGGGTGTGTTGAGACCTGTCAGTGTCCCTGAGGGGAGGATCTCAGTCAGCACACAAATGCATGCTGACTCGAAGTGAGACCCTCAGGCAGCAGCTTTTAAAATATACAAATATAGACAGTCCTCTGGAACCACAAGTGCAAGCCTCATGAAGATAAAGCCCCTTGCCACCAGAGCCAGCTGATCTAGAGGTGTCCCCTGAGCAGCATTCTCAAAAATCAGGGCTCCAGACAAGTGTATAAATAAGCTCCTTCCTGGGAGATACTGGTGAGGTGTAGTGAGGCAGAGGAGAGTGCATAGATGGCATCTCTTGGCTTGTGTTCCTTGAGAGCATTTCCACATTCACCTCAGTGTGTGCCAAACCTACAGCTTGCTCCTCAAGCCAAAGCTACAGGACAAGTGAATAGGCTTCTTTTACAGAAAGATGGGATGTATTTCAGCCTGCTGTCTGTGTAGTTCTCTGGGAGTGGTAGACTGCCCTGAACTCTCTCTCCACTTGTTACAATTCTGTGTGACCTAAGAATGCAAGCATTGCCCTTCTAACCCCCAATCCCTACCCCAGCCCCCAGCCAGGCAATTAAGGGGACTCTCCCAGGTGGTAGTCATAAAAACTGGGGTACCAGGCACATGTGAAAACACCACTATACTCTCAAATGAGGGAGAAGGACAGCATATAGATGGTACCTGCAGGGAAAAAAGAGTGGGGAAAAGGGAAAAAGGGAAAAGAAAACCTTGCAATACTACTACTACTACTACTACTACTACTACTACTAATAATAATAATAATGATAGTAATAATCAGGTGGTACCCATTGGCTAGAGGAAGGCAGAGGGAAAGCAGGAAGCTGGTACCCACCAACAAGCAGCCACCAGCTATGGGCTAAAGTTGCCTGCCCCTCAGCCTAGCGTTTTAAGATTAGAAAATGAGCCTCTTTCATGTATGGTCTAGGGACCTCTCTTGGCTGTTTCTCTGCTAGGCCCTGGGACAGGTGAGTTTCAGAGTAAGACCTTTAGATGGTGGTCCTCAGATCATTATAGCCTTGTGGGTGGCTTATGAGCCCTACTGGGTTATAAAGCTAGATGTTTTGGGAGCTTGTCCCTCGTGCTTGTCTTAAGAGTTGAGTTGCCTGATGTGAAGTTCAAATCCTTTGCTCCTCAGGAAAAAAACTCCAGGTTTTGAGTTCCCTCTTAATAGTGAGTTGCTGAATTAGGGGTGGAGTTTATGGCAATACTGTGTCCCAGTCTCTAGTACCTGCTTCAATGTGGCCTTCTCTTGTTTGCTCAGTTTTTAGTTTTTTTCCCCAGAAGATGTTGTTCTATATATAGCTGTCGATTTAGTTTTTCTATAGCAGGAAGTAAGCCCAGGATCCTTCTACATTGCCATCTTGAACTGGAATTTGTTTCTCCAATATCTGTTTCACATGTTGGACATAGGCATTACACATTATTCATTTGACTTGAGCAATTGTAGAAGGAGGATGGGAGATGCATGTAGATGATTTCATGATGGATATATGAATGCTTATGATTCCTTGATCTTTTTCCCTTCATCAGGGAACTGAATCATATATGCCACATTATTTATTCCCCCTTATGCAATGAAATTTGAGTAATAGCCTAATCAAAACCTTTGCTTTTTTAAACAATAATTTTGGCAGGCTGAGTTTCCCCAGTGTAACAAGGAGTCCCTAGACTATGGACTCTCAAAAACAATCTGAGGGGTTTTAGTGGTGGGGGGGTGGGAGGTTGGGGGAACCAGGTGGTGGGTATTAGAGAGGGCATGGATTGCATGGAGCACTGGGTGTGGTATAAAAACAATGAATACTGTTATGCTGAAAATAAATAAAAAATAAAAAAAATTAAAAAAAAAAAAAAGAATTCCTGCACATTAATTCTTTTGGGCCATATATTAGGAGGACAGGAAAAAGATTCTCTGGGTAGAGTCGGCCTTGTTTTACTGATAGCAGTTGGCCCTAGTCAGATACATTCCATGGAAGACACATTTTAGGGCATTTCCACATGACTGAAGACAGTGCAAAATTGGAATTTTTTTGCTTTGCCTTTCTTATGGGTGGGGGGATTGGGATATGTTGACAGGTAAGTTAACTGCAGCAAAGACTTGGAAGTTTAAAGAAAAAAAGGGGGAAGACACTATTTATTAGCTGGAAAGTTTTCTACCAGATTGACACTGCTCATTGACATTGTCTAACCACCATGGAGTAGGAGAATATAATGGGCTCTAACTGTGATCAAATTATAGAACAGATAAGTGACCTGGTTCCCTCCTGTGTCCTTTTTCCTGGAAGAAGCTTTTCTCTGCTTCCTAGGAAAGGCTTCTTGATCTCCCTGCTTAACTTCCTTACAATCCATTCTCTACACAAAAGCCAGAGTGATGTTTAAAAAAGATATATCTGGTTATTTCACTCCCCTATTTAAAACTCTCCCAGGACAGCCCACAATATTTGGAATAAGATCAGAATCTTTACCTTAACCTTCAGAAAGCCCCATGACCTGTTCTCTGCCCTCCTTTTGATTGTCTTCTTCTGCCATTTTCCCATATCTGTTCCTGCCTTAGGTCCTTGTCTCTACTTGCTCTCTCTGTCACTAGTGTTCTTGCCACTTCCCTTTTCCTAGCTGGTTCCTTTTCTGCAGTCAGATCCCATCTTCTTAGAGATACTTTCTCTGATTGCCTGATTTACCCAGTGACTATTCTATTCCTTTAGTTTTCATTCTCTGCATAGTACTTTTCACCCTAAGTGACTTTTCTTATTTATTTCTTTGTTTATTGTCGGTCTCCTCTCCGCTAGGATAAAAGGTTCATAAATCCAGGGACTTTGCCTTGTCCCTGGGATTATGAACCTTTAATCCCATGGCCTAATAATAGTGCCCTAGAGGGCACAGAGCAGGCCCTCTAAAAATAATTGTTAAATAATTAAATGTTCGGTCGAGGTAACAATACTTATTGTAGAACGTTATTATGAGGATTGAATAAGATAATGTTTATATAGTGCTTAAAATAGAAACCAACATATAATATACTAAATAATTGGTGTTATTATTGTTGTTACTATTTTTGTCATTTCTTCGGTGATTTTTTTCTCTAATCATTGTGATTGGCAGCTTGTTTCACTTCATTTTGTTTTGTTTTGCTGTAATTCAACTCTTTTTGCCACACTTATCTAATTTTCCTGTTTATAAGCCACAGAGTTGTACTTCTGAGGTACTTGAAAATAACAAATTTAGCCCTTGGCATTCTCTCTTCTTAAGTTAAATAATTCTTCCTTATTAAGTTAAAGAATTCTAATTCTGTTCATTTTTTTAATACTTGGAGAAATGTCTTTAATAAATTCTTGTGTTATCCCCATTGGAGCCTTGTGCCAGTTCTACTGAGTGGAGCCATCACCACATACTAATTAGCAAATTCCTGCGCAGCTCTTATTTGTCCAGACATAAAAGAAACTGCCCACGTAATTTTCCCTTGAAAATGACAATGTTGCAGTAGCAGTTCCACCTACTCTAAAGGGGTAAGGGTATCCTTGCATGCACATTTTCATATGCACTTTAAAAAGTATATTGACAGGGGCACCTGGGTGGCTCAGTGGGTTAAAGCCCCTGCCTTCAGCTCAGGTCATGATCTCAGGGTCCTGGGATCAAGCCCCACATCGGGCTCTCTGCTCAGAGGGGAGCCTGCTTCTCCCTCTCTCTCTGTCTGCCTGCCTCTCTGCCTAGTTGTGATCTCTCTCTCTCTCTGTCAAATAAATAAATAAAATCTTAAAAAAAATTTAAAAATATATTGACAGATAAAAGGTCTGGTGTTTATTGTTTGCTAGCTATTTTTAGAGAGCTCCCTCCACTGCACCTTGGCTTCCCCATTCTTAAATAAGATATAATAATTGAAATTAGAATCTGTGAAATTATTTCATATCTGAAGTACTGTTCTATTCCAAAGGAATGGGAGAAGTGATCTGTTCTGGTTCTTTCTGGGATTTCTTTGTGTTTCATTTAGACCCTAAGGGTAGAAAACACTATGACTGCCATATCTGTCTTCTGATATTTTGGACAGGATTCAGTTGGGGGGGGGGTCTTGAATATGATAGAAAACAGTGGTTATTTCATTAAAAAAGAAAAAAAATTATATACAAATATCCTTGATATGTCAGAGTTGATGAGACTTTTTAACAATCTGAACAGTATTATGGTATAGAATTGTAGAATGTGAAGGGAATTTGTCAGCTCAGTCTGGGTACGGCAGAACTTACTCATGTTTGGCTATTTTCCTAAATTCTTCCTTAAAATGGAATGTGCATTTGGAGAAAAGAAACTAAGAGCATGTAAAGATATTATACATGCCAATATATCCTTTTACATTTAAACTTTTCCTCCTTTCCCATAAAGCTAGTTATACTTTTTCTTGAGTTAAACTCCTCAATGAAGTTTAAAAAAATTGTAAAATTTTTAGGACATTTTAAATCTGAGATAATGTAGAGTAATCATGACTGTGGCCTGACCAGCACTGTCATTTTGTTACAGAAATTTAATTTACATTATAAGCAGTAAAAGAACAATGTTGATACTGTGAAGCACCAAAATCAGTGAAATAAAGGATGGGATTGAGAAAAATCATAAAAATGGCTAAGGAAAAGGACTGATTTGTAAGAGATTAGAAAGGAATTATGGATATAAAGAATAGCCATTGGAGATCTAAGGCATATGAAATAGCAGTTTTTTAAAAAGATTATTTATTTATTTGACAGAGAGAGATCACAAGTAGATCGAGAGGCAGGCAGAGAGAGAGGAGGAAGCAGACTCCCTGCCAAGCAGAGAGCCTGATGCGGAACTTGATCCCAGGACCTCGAGATGATGACCTGAGCTGAAGGCAGAGGCTTAACCCACTGAGCCACCCAGGCACCTTGAAATAGCAATTTATAGACAAGAAAAGATAAGGGAAAAAAGTATTCAGAGATATACTATAAGAAAAGTTATTTAAAATTTAAAAAGACCTAAAAAATCCAGATTGAAAGGGTTTTTGTGGACTTAGGAAAATTTAATAAATAACATCTCACAACAAGTTGAGTTTTGGTGAGGGCGCCTCAGTTACTCAATCAGTTAAGCATCTGCCTTCAGTTCAGACCATGATCTCGAAGTCCTGGGATCCAGCCCCCACCCCCACTGCAGGCCCTCTGTCGGTCTACCTGCTTAGCCTGCTTCTCCCTCTCCTGCCCTTCCCCCTGCTTGTGCTCTCTCTCTCTCTCAAATAAATAAATAAAATCTTTTAAAAAATGCATTTTGGTGAAGTTAATAACATCAAAAAAGAAAAAAAAATTATGTCATCCACAAATAGAAACTGAGACAGGTCACTCTGACTCCATTTCTCCCCCTATATCCATAAACCTCCATACACAAAAACAAAAACAGATAAACCGTTCAGATTAATGTCAGACTCTTTGGAAGCATTTTCAAATGGAAGATGAAGGAATAATCCATAGAATGCCAAGGGGAAAATAGTACCACTCAGCCAAGTTATATTTTATGTGAGGCTAATAGTAAAATACTCTCAGGAAAAAGCTTATTCATGAACCCTTCCTAGAAAATTTCTTGCAAATGTAACTCAGCCCATAGGAATAAAAATAAAAGATAATAATAATGTAAAAAGAAATGAAGAGGGGCACCTGGGTGGCTCAATCAGTTAGGCATATGCTTTTGGCTCAGTTCATGATCGTGGGGTCCTAGGATTGAGCCCTGCATCTCGGATCCCTCCTTAGTGGGGACTCTGCTTCACCTTCTCCCTCTGCTCTTCCCATCCTTCCTGCAGACACTCTTTCTCTCAAATAAATAAATAAAATCTTTAAAAAGAAAGAAATGAAAGAAAGAAAGAGAGAAACCCAATTTATAAGTGAAATAAAAAGAACTAGAAAAAAAAGGATAGAATTGATTTAGATTTAAAGTTAAGGGCAATATTTTAAATTGAAGGTGTGGAGAAATCTGTTATACTGAGATACATATTGATAAAATTATGACTGAACTGGTAGTAAAGTAAGGGAAATAATTAGAGACCAGAAACAGAAGAAAGAGTGATTCCACAGGGGGATGTGACCTCAGAGTGTTATCTGCCTTGTGCAACATCTGATGCTTCTCCCTGGTGGACTTTGCCTGGATTTTAACGGTCCAAGTGTCCTGAAGGGATAAGAGCAAAAATTGGAGTTTAATCAAGGAGAGGGTGGGTTGAAGAGTTCTGCATAAATCTGGGACTCCTAAAATATGTCACCTTCATTGGGCACAAGATTAATGAGGCAAGGAAGGACTCTTCAGTTAAAAGTCGGGGGACAACTGGTTGTCTTTGTGAAGGATAAAAAATGGAAAATACTCTTTGCATCTTAAACAAAAATCAGTTCCAGATGGATTCATGACTTAAAAATTGAAAGGCAAAATTTAAAATCTTTTAGAAAAAGTAGAGATTATCTCTGGGTTGTAAGGGTAGTGAAATATTTACTATATGAGACATGAAAAGAAACTAATGATAAAGGAAAAGGTAAATATGTTTGATTACATTAAGATCAAGAATTTTACCTCATTAAAAGACACTATATTCATAAAGAAAGGGAAGATATTTGTCCATGTAACCATTTGGCATTAACCAAAAGGATAGTATCCAGAATACGAAAAGAACTCTTTTGAATCATTAAGAAAAAGTAGAATAAGCTAATAGAAAAATGGGCAATTGTCATGGACAGTCATTTTGGAAGAAGAGGAAACAAAAATACCCCCCCAAAATGTGAAAATATTAACTTCATTATGTGTCCAGACAATGTAAATAAAAACCACAATGACATTCTTTTCATATCTACCAGAATAACAAAAAATAAAAGTTGTTTAATATTAAGTGTTAACAAGGCTATGGAGTAAAAGGAATTTTCAAAGAATGAACGAATATAATCGGTACATTTTATAATACAATCTTCCATTAACTAGTACAGATGAATATGTGCATACCAATGATCTAGCACATTGTCTCCTGTGTATAAATCTTAGAGAAGCTTTCACACACAATCTAGGAGATGTTCAGGGAAGCATTATTCCTATTAAGAAAAATCTGGAATTAATGCAAATATCCATCAATAGTAGAATGGATTAAAAATAAAATAGAATACTACAAAAAGTAAAAGCTAAGTGACTATACTGTGCACATCAACATATGTAAACACACACACACACACACACACACACACACTATAGAGCCACAAAAGAAATTTACAGAAAAATACAAGAATATATATGGAATAATTTCATTTAGAAAAAGTTGAAACAAGGCAAAACTAAAAACTATATTGTTTAGGAAAATATACAGGTAGTAAAACTATAAATAAAAGTAAGAGAATACTTAATGGTAATTCAGGACAGAATTAACTCGAGGGAGGGGAAGGAGGATAGTTTAGGAAGGAGCACAGTGGGTCTTCAGAGCCCAGAGCTTGGTGGTATGTACATATCATTTTATTATAATTCATTCAGTAGTGTGTATATACTGTGTACACTTTAGTACAAATTATTTTTAAATAATAAATATTTTAAAAAGGTAAACTAAAAACTATGAAATGCGATTGCAAATTGATTGTATAATAGAATGATAATAATACAAGTACATATCAAGAAGAATAATTTAGAGTAGAAAGCATCAGTAGGAAAAAGATGAATGATTTTATATCTTTGCCCAATATGAAATTAAAAGACCAGTTATGAGGAGAATATCTATGAGGCAAAAAAAAAGAGGCAGATTTTTAGAACAGGTTACAGAAACAGACTAGAAATTACCTAGAAACAGGCTCAAGTACATATAGAAATCCAGTATGTAAAAACAATAGTTTACATTTATGTCATATTGCCTATGGACATTTTTACTTAATGTCTGATGGATAGAAGTATTAGATGGAAAGCTAAGATCAATCCACCTACTTACCTACCTGCCTCCCTATATTTGAGGAGTTAGCTTAAACCTTATTTCTATCTGGGAAGCTTTCCTTGAACTCCCTGGAAACCCTTAACTATTATAGGCTTGCATAGCAACTGCTACTTTCCCCCACATCACAGATAACATTCTTTATAGCAGTTCTGTGTTCAAATTCTTCTCCTCATCCCATAGGAGACTTTTAGCTTAGTAAAGGCATGGTCCTGTTCTATTTTATTTATACTGTATACCTAGCAAAAGAGAGGAGTACCTGGTATAGGCTATGTACTCAGTGAGTATTTGTTAAATTAATACATAAATGACCAAATAATATGGTTTTGATGTGGGGCAGGCCTGTGAAATAGCGTGTGGAAGCAGAAGTCATAAAAGCATATAATTGCAATATTTGACCACATCAATATAAAAAAACTAAACCTCTGTGCTGCAGATGAAAAGCAGATAGCAAAAGAGGGAAACTGTATGGTATTGAAATGTCAGGCAATATCTTGAGTTAATATTAGCATTAATATCCCTAATTTACAAAATCTCATATAAATTGATAAGCAAAAGATAAAGGAGTTTCATACTTGGTGTATACACACACACACACACACACACACACACACAGTTTATTCTCTCTCACTAGTCTGTAGGTTAACTCAGCCCAGGTGGGCAATTCTTGCTTAAGGCCCTTCATAGAGTTGCAGGCAGATGTTGGTTGCCCTTGCACATCCAAAATGGCTCACTGTCATTGCCAGCAGGTGCTACTGACTATTGGTTGGCATTTTAGCTGGGTCTGTTCACCAAAGTGCCCACATATGGCTGTCATGATGTTTGGGCTTCTCCTAGCATGGAGGCCATGTAGTATTCAAGAGAAACATCCCACCAATGAATGTGCCAAGATACCGAGGGGTTGTTGCAAGGTTCT
Organism: Mustela putorius furo; assembly: GCF_011764305.1. Lineage (NCBI taxonomy): Eukaryota > Metazoa > Chordata > Mammalia > Carnivora > Mustelidae > Mustela > Mustela putorius. Next base: position 12,917,887 of record NW_025421294.1, read on the forward strand.
AATGAACTAGCAAAAGTCATACAGCTTTATTTCTGCCATATTTATTCTGCTGTTCATTAAGTCCAGCTCAGATTCAAAGATTGAATTAGACTGTACATCTTGATGGGAGAAGCAGCATGCGTGTGTAGAAAGAGAAGGCATTTGGAGAGTATCTATTTGTTGCCTGTTTGCTGAGCTTTTTAGGGGGACAGCAGGACTCAGATTTCATCTTGAAAGGTGCACATCTCTTTTACTGGATCTTGGTTTTCAACTACTTAGTGTTCAGTGGCCATGTAATTTGTGCTTCTAACTATTTTTTTAGATATACATCTTTTTAAAAATCACCTTACTTTTGGCAGTCTATACTGATTTGCCTTTTGCAAATGACTGGTTTTGGTATTCATCCTTAATCTGGATAGTGGAGGGTGGTGTGTGAGAAATGACAGCTAGTACCTGTCCCCTCTAACCCTCCATCCCCTTTTGAATTATACCTTGCATTTCCTCAGTGACAGGGAATTTTGCCATGATCACTTGCAGGATGTGTGTGTGTGTATGTGGGGGTTGTCACTGTAGTGGGAAAACTCCTCGAATTTGAAAGACAGTTTTGCATTTATTTGAAAGCTTTTATTTGTGAGCTTGAGCAGTCCAGAGTATCCTTGTGTACAAACCCTACCTTTTCTTAACTCCTATTATTATCTTGCTACAGAAGGTCATGCCAACTACTTAATTACATGGAGAGTTATGAAACAGCCAGGGCACCAGAACATTATTCAGCTGTGGGTTCCTAAAGGAAAATAAACTCTTCTTGGACTGCAAAGCTGCCAATAAACCAGGCATGTTTGTTTATTTGTGGCCACATGTATAGCTCCCTTGTAGAAAGGGATTCTATGGCTGGGCAAAACTCCTGGATTCACCTTTCCTAACAGCACTAGCAGCTATAGTACAATAGAGCCATTTTAATTCATAGCAAGATTAAATCTGAGTACTTCAAGTCAGACTCTTCTTTCATTGAATGTAAACAAAACCTCTCTATGAAAGCTTTCTTGCTTTACTCAGAAGTAGGCTAACACCTTTAGTGGTGTACCCCTAGTCAAACATCGGTCTCAATAAAAATGTGTTTATTGAAGAGATGATTATGTAGCTTAAGGTTCCTACCTTCCCCTCAACCATCTGCCTTCAGGAGGGAAGAATTAATGCTAAGAAAATTCGTGTTTCAGGGAGGCGAGGGCTTTTTGGTTCATCCTATGTGGTTCCATTTTCAGTGTGACTCTCACCTTCAAAACCTGTAGACTAGCATTTCATGCATTGCCTCTGCTTTAACTGCCTTTATCCAGAAAAACCTGCTAATTTTAAACAAGCTTTTTGCAACTTAGATGCTCAAAGAGAAACAAAAACAGACCTCTGGAGAAAGAGGTACTCTCCTTGAAGTGTTTTTCAGTGTAGTAAATGAGGTAGCCACTAACTCTTCTACAGGAAACAGCTTGCAATCTTTTATTTCTCTAAAGACTTTCAGAGAAAAAAAAATCAGGCTCAAATGCCAAAGGACAGACAACTTTAACCCTCAAATCCCAGAACCCAAGGTCAATCAAAGGTCACATATGCAGTACTTAAGTCAGAAGATTGGCAAGCTCTCTCTAAGGCAGTGTCTGGTCCTTCTGAAATCTATAGCTAAAACTGAAGCCATGGAACGCTGATCACTTGTTGTAAGTCGGAGGTACCTGTGATTTATTAAGTGGTCTGAGGTGCTGGTGAGGACATTAAGTTAAATATTGAAAAAGACTCTCATGGCTGCTCTTCCTTCTTGAAACCTAATTTAGACCATATCAAAGTTTTTGTAAAGACATTCCTTTAGCCATTGTGGTGTAAATCCCCTCTGATCCAGCCTTCAAATATTTATGTAAACTGAAATATATCTGGAAAGAAGTCAAAACAAAACAAATATACCATACCATTTCTTTCCAGCAGTTCCTCCCACCTCCCTCATTCACATTCAAGCACAAACCTCTCCAACTGGCTCCCAGTTGTTAGAGCTGGTTAATTAGTGTTAATTGCAGAGACTATTTCTTTGAATGCACTGATGGCTAATATCTTACAACCAATTTAGTCTGGAGTTTGCAGCACTTGTGAAGCATGTTGGTAGCATTTTCTAAAAAAATCATAACAGATAAGCACAGTTGGTTTAGTCTCCCTACGATCTGCCACAGCAGTCAGTAATGAGTGCTTTTAAAACATCTACTGGTTGGTCATGATGTGTTCCTTAAGCTGTGAACTCAGCCTTTATTGTCATTAGAGTGGGTGGTTTCTCCTGGGATTTTTTTGGGTGAAGTGCTCTCAGTTTCAGATGCAGTTTGCTAATGATAATTTGCGTCACTTGCAAGTTGTAGCAACATCAGAATCTCATGGTCTATCTTTTGGCTCATGATACCATGTAATTAGAGAGAGTGGAAATGGGAAAGAATTTTAAAGGGACTATGTACTTGTATTACAATTCTGAAACCCAAAGAAAGAAAAGAGGAACCATTATTTGTGTTAATAAAGGAAAAATCTTATACTCTTTGGAAGGTTCTTCGTAACCTTTTGATATTGGGATAGAAAATGGATGTGGGGTTTGTCCTCACAAAGTTGACTTGTTACTGTGGTTTTTGTTTTTTCTTCATTCGTCTGGCATTTTTTGAATACTTACCATGTACTGTGTTTAGAGAGGTAAAAATGAAGAGTAGTGAATGTGGCACAGGTCTGGCTTCAAGGTTTTTATATACTGTGTCTTACCTGAGACTTGCTGTAATCATGGGAGGTGGCAGGGCAGATATACATTATCCCATTTTACAGGTAAGGATACTGAAGCTTGTAGAAGTGATTGCTCTGGGTCACACAGTGGTGACAGCCAAGATTAGGAATCAAGACTCTAACTCTAAGCTTAATCTTCCTTACATCTTGAGGTTTCAGTGATGGGCAAAGGCAAATAAGCTTGTAAAAACAAAATGGCAACCACTGTCACAATTCACATAACTGTTCAAGCATACACACCAGGGCTAGATCTTCAGGGCAGTGGAAAGTGCCAGTAAATAGGGAAAATACTGGGAGGATGGGAGTCCCTTGAGAAGGGGCCTGAAAGCTTCACCTATAAGCACATTCCATGACTCTGATACATCCTTCTCTCAACCTACACCTTTAATATCCTGACATAAGCAGAAAGAGTAGCCCCTTCTGCCCTTGCCATGCCCTATCTAAACTGCATTGAGTAGAACTTTGAAAAGACTGCGGTTTAGATGACCAGGACACTGAAGAAGAACTTAACGGCACATTAGACTTTAGTGGAGGAGGATGAAATTATTTTCTCGTCCTGAGCAAACAGCACTGTAGCAAGACGGGGACAGGTTTAGGAGGACTGGACTAGAATGGTCATGGTAGTGGTGATGGCTCTGTAACCAGGAGCAGGGCTTGCTTCATGAACATGCAACCTGTATAGACAATACTTGGTTTAATGCTCTGCTGTCAGTATCTTGAAATTCTTAAGTTTTGAATGAGGAGCCCCACATTTTTATTTTGTACTGAGCTCTGCAAATTATATAGCCTGTCCCAATCAGATGTGTTGTGTTGTTGTTTATACTGCTTCAGTGTTTGAGTATTAGACCAGTATTAGTATTATTGGGTATTAAATCAGTTTGAGTACTGATCAGTACTGAAAATTAGCATTAGATCTCTGATACTCTTCAGGTGGAGTGTTTGATTGACTGAAAAAGGCAAAGGATGAAAGAAGAGAGACGTGTTTTTCTTATGTCATTTGACATAAAATAACCTTAGCTTGGTGTAACAACAGGAGGGGAAAAAAAACATTTAAAAGTACTCAATATTTGGCTTTCTTTAAAGCTAAGAAGCAGTAGCAGTGAGTCTCTGTATAGGGAGAGAAGCACTGAAATGATTTATTTGACCAATGTTATTTCTATTGTGTGCTCAATAGCCAATATTAATAGTTTTCTTATCCTGAATCTCTTGAATTTTTGAGGTGTCAGAGGAATTGCATAGTATGACATGTTGGAGATATTGGACTTTAGAGTTTTATAGTACAGACTTACAGACCAAGACAAATGTAGAGAAAATTTGTGAGATTTAGTCACATATTGGGGAATAGAAGGTAGGGTAGATGGTGCTTATCGTCCTTTTTTTTTTTTTTTTTAAAGATTTTATTTATTTATTTGTCAGAGGGAGAGCGAGAAAGCAAGCACAGGCAGGCAGAGGCAGAGGGAGAAGCAGGCTTCCCGCTGAGCAAGGAACCCGATGTGGGACTCGATCCCAGGACGCTGGGATCATGACCTGAGCCGAAGGCAGCTGCTTAACCAACTGAGCCACCCAGGCGTCCCGATGTTGCTTATCTTCACTTGACAGATATTGCTTCAAGTTTGTAACTTTTTCAGGAAAGTGTTGGCTGATGGCATTGACAATGAACATGGTAATGATATCAATAACAGCAGCAGTTGCATCAACACTGACAGGGTACATTTGCTGAGTGTTTACCATCTATCAGGTACTTGTCTAAGTAATTTTCAAGAATGAACTCCTTTAATGCTCACACAAAGAGGCAGGAACTCTTTTTGTCATTCTCCTCATAAGACAAATGAGGAAATAGGCAGATACAGTTGAAGAATTTCACTCAGGGATGCATAACTGGTATGCATTGGTGTTGTTCTTAAAAGGGCTGTCTGTCCCTAGCACCTAATCTTTTAACTGAGCTGTTTTGCCTCCCAATGAATGTCCTTCTATTAGTGTTTTTCCCAGTAGGTGAAAATATATTTCAAAAACATTTTCTTATGGTTTCAACTCTTAGATCTGAAGTCTTCATCAACACTTGCCCTACCACTGCTTTTAACTCAGATGGTTCAGGGAAGGGGTAAAAAAAAATTAAATTTGGGTATATGCTGTTAGTAGTGAGCGACTTGGGAGAAAAAGGTCAGGGCTAAATGGGGAGCTGTGAGTTGTGGTCATCATTTTTTCTAATTGACTCTCTTCTTCAATTAAAGTTGCTTGGGGTGGTGAGGGTCATACTGGCCTTGTGCACAATCAGAAGACAGTCATTGCAGACATGTCCCAGGTGGCCAAGGAGGGGTGTATTGAGGTCTTTATGACTCATCAGTGTTCTTGAAATGGGGCATCAGGAAGTAGCAGGTGCATCCAAATTGGTGAGGCCCACCTAGGAGTCAGAGCTCTCTACTTGCAGATTTCTAAGAAGCTGCCCTTTACTCTTTTGTTTTAGGACTATGAGCTTTGCTGTATAAGTCTTTTTATGGGTTAATGTCCTTTAAGTGGGTGTACAATGTTCCTCCATTGATTTTTTTGTTGACGATTACTCTATCATCCAGTTCAATCAATTTAGCTTTGCACCATTCCATATAAAGAAACTGGTATTGAATTGCACTGAGAGTTCCATTTTAGGCTTATCTTGAGCCTTATCTATATGGTCTCTTAACTTTGAATAGGTATTCAGCATTAAAATGCATGCTTTTAAGTGGAATGTTTATTCAATCTTAGCAGGTCCAACGGAAAGATTGGCAGTCAAAGTAGATTTAGAGGAGTCAAAACAAATTTGAATAACTATTTGTTTGTGACTAATGTCTTTGAGTTTACACACTGTGAAGAAATCATTCTGATTTCTTAAGAGGTTTGCTGTTTGAGTTTGGGGGTCCTTTCAGGTAAAATGGTACTCCAAGCTTCTACCTGAGACCTAGTTTTTTGACCTCTTCCAGTGCTGTTTAGAGATCAATTTGTTTGCAGTATAAATTTAGTGGGTGTGTCAGTCTGATTAATCTAAGTGGGTAAAGCCCCTTAGGTCAGTTGTGGAAGTAAACTCTGGGCAGAGGATTGAAGTGCAAATGGTTTAGTAATAAAATATACTGAGGAGAAACTAGGAAAGGAGTATATAGAAAGCAGGAGAGCTGAGAGGAAAAACCCAAACAAGTATGTGACTTTGGGTTAGGTCCCAACCTTAGTCTGATCCCAAGAGGAGCCCTGACGTCTAAATTATACTGCAGAGTTGTCCTAGTTTGAGGCAAGAGAGCTGGGCCTTCACCCTCTTGTACCAGGCAGTCATTAGCCATGTGTACCTGGGTGGTGGAAATGTAAACCTTCCCCCAGTCACTTCTGGCTCTGTCTGCTTCCAGGCTAAGTGACATGGACAGCTCAAAGTTGGTGTCTTGAGAAGACTGCAAGTGAGGGCATTTAAGAGTGAAGCATGCAGAGTTGAGGATGAGCACATAGACCCGGGTAGAGGAGATTTTGCTGCACACCTTAAAACTCCAAGTGCAGAACCTGGAGGAAGAGGACAGGTTTGTCCCTAAGTGCTCATGGGCCTGGGCGGGGGCGGGGGGGGTGCGGCGGGAATCAGTGAGAGAGTTCTGGAAGGGGAGGAATAGGCAAGTGTGTTTGGAAGCATGACAGTGAAGGTTTCCTCAAACCACAGAGGTGACAGAATTTGGGGGGCACCTCCAAAGTAGGAGGATCAGATTCCTGGCATTTCAGGGAGGTGGTAAGATCTCTAAGGGAACTGGCTGCTTGTTTTCATCAAGCAGCCAACCTTGGCACAGAAGCAGGATAGCCACTGGTTTTCAGTGGCTAATGAACATCTCAGAGCTGACCACAATGAGGAAAATTAGAAGGTCTTCCAACATTTTCTGGGCACAGATCAAATCTCTGATTGCCCTGGATGGAGACCATGGATGGAGATGAAGAGATCTAAAATAGGACTCCTGGTCCCATTCTGGAAATGAGAATTTTTGAGGAGCTCATGAGATGTCTTAGAGAATCTCAGTTGAACCCCTTCAACTATAACTATTACTTTCAGCAAATGAAACTTACAGAGTTTACACAGAACATAGCGAATTTCATTTCTTCCCACTGTTTCTTAAAGCCTGTTCTGGAGGCTGGACCCTCTCATACAAGTGTTACGGTCACTTCTAGTCAGAAAAACAGTCTGAGTTCAATAATTATTATGTCTAATTCAATGTAATACTGAAAAAATGTAACTTTCCATCAGAGTTAAAGTTTTCATGCCACCCCAAACTCAGACCTGCAGTGGAGAAGGGGGACGCTTGACTTCACAGTCCTGCCTTTGTGTTTCTCATCCCTTCTCACCTACTTTCTAGGCTGCCTCTGGCTCCTTCTGTTTTGAAGCAAGGGGAAGGAGAAAAGAGAAGTAGGAAAGTTCTTACTTAACTAACACTGTGAGGTGTATCAGAACTTACTGGTAGTTAAAGCCAGCTCTTCTGGGAGGATCTTTGTGAGCTCTGTAGGGGTAGTATCCACATGCTGTTGATGGCTTATGCATTTCTCTTCCTGGTAGCTTAGAGTTTCTCCCGTTGGGACTCTGGTGACTTTTCTTCCTTGTGGCATCATTCTGTCCTACCAGACGGTCCTCTTGTTTAGGATCTAAGATAATCTCAGGCCAGATGTTCTGTAAGCTGATATCTGATCCCTAGGAGACAGTCAGGCTCTTCTAATCTGTCTACAAGCACCATCCGGTAAAGATGTAGTCATCCCTCTTTTATTCCATGTGACAGTAGCCTTCTTAGTACTCGCCTTTTACATGTTTCAGCCATAAGAGACACAAGTCTGCTGTGGCTTCTATATTCAGGCTACATGTATCATTATCTTAGAGTGGACCATTTATGCCCCCTTCCCTTGACTTCAGCTAAGGGAGAAGAACCCACAACTTCTCCTCATTGGGAAAGGACTGGGACTCATGGCACACCCATAGGTGTCTCCAAAAACCCACCTCTCTGAAATGCCCATTCACCTTTTAATTTAGTAGGGTGTACTCTTAATGTGGTAAAGGGTTCATGGTTTTATTTACTTTTTATTTTTTGGGGGGGGGGTAATGCTTTTTAAAAAGTGGTTTGTAGATAATACCTTTGCATACCCAGATTTGTAGTCTCACATCACTTTTGGGGTGTGTTGTCACTTGTCAGGTCCCTCTGCCCAAATTAGACTAAAAGATTTCTGTCGTAATACTTAGTTACATTGTACAAAAGATAAATGAAGAAATATTGCATGTATTAATTCTTTCATCTATTTACTGAACATCAAGTATTTTCAGTATGCTTTTATGTTTAGAATATGCTAAGGGGTATATATAAGGAATCATATTATATAACTATGAAATCCCTTATATATATAAAATGCATAAGCTACTGTGAATGGTATAGTTCTCATATTGAGTAGTAGTTTTGTGGGTATTTAATATAAAATAAATACATTAATTAGTAAAGATGGCCATGCCATGATTAATGATGAGAATGTGCCATACACCAAAGATTATAATGCATTTAATTTTGTGCACCCAAGTGAAAAAATAAATGAAACTCATCTTGGGGGACCTTTGAGTATAGACACTAAAGATAATAATCACTGGTGTGCCCAGGTGGCTCAGTTGGTTAAGCAGCTGCCTTCAGCTCGGGTCATGATTCCAGGGTCCTGGGATTGAACCCCACATCAGGCTCACTGCTCAGCAGAGAGCCTGCTTCTCTCTCCCCCCACTCCCTGATGCTCTGCTTGTTGTGCTCTCTCTCTCTCTCTCTCTGCCAAATAAATAAAATATTAAAAAAAAATAATAATCACTAACATTTTTTCAGTATCTTGAAAAAAATTTATCCAACATGACTACGTAGTTAAGTATTTATGCTAAGTGTTTAACAAAAATATATCATTTTGTCCCTTTAACAACCTTATGAGGTAAGTAGTTAATATTTTTTTTCCTACTTACAGATGAGAAAACTGAGGTCCGAGGGGCAAAATACCTTAGCCAAATTCCCATGAAAGACTATGGAAAGTGATGCTGGGCTGCCTGACAACCAGCCTCATCTCTGCTTCTCAGACATAAATGTCCAAATATTTAGTAGTATGTGTTCCAAGCCAGGGAAGATGGTGTGTTGGGAGTAGGAAGAGCTCAGACTTTGCAGTCAGTCAAAGCTTGTTTTAGATCTGGCTCTACCATTTATTGGCTGTGTAGTTTGGGACAAGTTCCTTGTTCTTGATCTCTAGAGTCTACCTATAAGGTAGAGGATGATAATATTTATCCTTTAGAGTTTGTTATGACCCTAAATAATGACTTTTAAGAGGCTGGCACATTAGAGGTCTTCACATATCATACATACTATCATTTTCATTCCTATTCTTCACCGTAAAATGTTTTGTGAATGCAGAAAAGGGGACAGGCTAGACTTGGATCTTAAATTCCGGTAATCTAGAACTTTTCTGTTTTGGCAGTAAAGCTCCAATGATCTAGAACTTGTCTCTACTAAGGAGGATTCTTTGTGGTTGTTAAGAAACAGTAGGCATCTAAGTCACAGAACAACCTTTGGGAAGTGCTCAAGACCCCAAATTTCTTTTTAACTTGGATTTCTCATATATGGCATTCTTTTTTACTCCAGAATAATATGTAATTCCTTCCCAGGACCTCAGCATCCCTGAACAATACATGATAGTATTTGACAAAACCTCCTTTTGGCAGTGGAGTGCTTGGGTTGTGGCTGGCTTGGCTATGATAATGCTCTTGAGTCACTCTGCAGGGGATCAAAAGAGAAGCTCAAGGAGTATCCCCCTGAATGTTCTCCACTGACAGCTGAAGGAGTAACAGTAAGAGATGGAAGTTAGAGTCTGCTGTTTTCCCATAGACACACACAACACTGTCTTCCCTGTTGTCCATTGGCATTTCCTTTCTGAGATAGTGGCAGGAGTGTGGCCACCTAGAACTTGAGATGTGATTTGGAGGTACAGTTGTTGCTTCTAGCTGTGTCCCCAAACCTCCAACTGCATACCCAAGTCTCTAGTTTAGAGTTGGGTGGCCAGAAGAGATAGGGAAGCAGGACCTCCTCCCTATCCATACCACTCCTCTCCATCTGTAGTACTCCAGTATTGGAAGTGGGGTGTAGAATCCCTGGCATCTAGACAGCTGGCAGCTTCCTGAGGCCCAAGAAACTCACCTCTCCTCCTATTCCTTCTCCGCACTTCTCCCTTTGTTCCTCCCATTTAAGAACCTCTTCCAGATCTAAGGAATTGTGAAATACCTTCACAATGACAGTTTATACATTTAATTAGAAGCTGGGAGTTAAGCTCCCCAAAACCACAAAACGAAAACTTGAGATTCTCCTAATAAAATCCAAGCTTTCCATGAATGTGGGCTGACTAATCCATCTGCCTTCTACTCCCCACCCCTGCTCCTTCCCCTGAGCCCTTGTGTTTCATGCTGAAGTCATCCACTTTCTTCACCTGGGTTTGGAAAACTGCTGAGGTTTAGTTCAGCCTCATTCCAAAGTTGTCTGTCAAAAGTGGGGACATGGAAAGTAACTGCCTTTTATAGGTAAAACAGGAGAAGGGCATACTGGTTGAGTTTGGGAGCCTCACAAGTACAGCAATAACTACTATGAGTAGCCATTTTGGAAAACAATATGGGTTCCTCAAAAAGCTAAAAATAGAGCTACCCTATGACTCAGGAATTGCATTACCAAGTATTTATCCAAATCAAACAAAATGTTGACTTGAAGGGTCACATGCCCCCCAGTGTTTATAGAAGCAATGTCTGTAATAGCCAAACTATGGAAAGTACCCAGATGTCCATTGACAGATGAATAGATAAAAATGATGTGGTGTGTGTGTGTGTGTGTGTGTATTCATATATATATATATATGAATTCATATATATATTATTATATATTATATATATTATTATATATATAATACACACACACACACAATGGAATGTTATTCAGCCATAAAAAATCTTACCATTTACAACTGTGTGGTTGGAACTAGAGGGTATTATGCTCAGTGAAATAAGTCAATTGGAGAAAGATACCATATGATTTCACTTATATGTGGAATTTAACGAACAGAACAGAACATAAGGGAAGGGAAAGAAAAATAAAATACAATGAAAATAGAGAGGGAGGCAAACCAGAAGACGTGCTAAACTCTAGGAAACAAACTGAGGGCTGCTGGAGGGGAGGCGGCTGAGGAAAGGGATAATTGGGTGATGGGCATTAAGGAGGGCACTTGATGGAATGAGCACTAGGTGTTATATGCAGCTGATAATCACTAAATTCTGTCCTGAAAGTAGTAATACACTATATCCTAACTAAATTGAATTTAAATAAAGAATTTTAACAATGATTTTAAAAAATCATTTGAGAACAGGCTTAAAATGCACAGTTAAATATAGAAGAGAAGGAGTTTCTTGCTTTTGTGATTTGATTTTAAATATTACATCTAGAAGACTGGCTGATACTGAAATATGTGACTCATTTCTTTCTATGAATTGAGATAAAATGGTCCCAATTTTCTTGCTGTTTTCTGGCTTAGAGGCTCTGTGAAAGAATGTTTCTTTGCTTGTTTTTGGTGGGAATTGTATGTTTGTCAATTTAGCATATGTTTAAAATATTTTGGCTTTGGAAAACTGCACTGATAGCCTTTTCCCTCTAGTTAAAATTAATCTCGTCTTCCTCCACCTCTCATATCATATAGTACTTACCATTCTACTGTGGCTTTTATTTCTGGTTGTCTCCTACATAAGATTTAAAGTTTCACAGGGGAAAGAACTATGTCTTGTTTACTTTTTATTTACCTGAGTTTAGTGTAGCACATTATATATTGTAACCATTCAATACATGTTAAATTAGATTGAATTTACACAAAGGGGGGCTGTGAGTGATAGCAACAACTATCTTTGTACAAGGTACCTCAGGGTTCAACTGCAGACACTTGGGCACAAACTGACCATTTTTTGCTTCTCTCTCTGAAAGCATTCTCTGATCATACACATGAGCTTGGAGGCATCCAGGAGAGGCTTCAAATGCCAGAGAGTTATTACCTGAGGAATAACCTTTGGCCAAGGAGGGATAGGCCTACCTGGACAAATAATTCAGCGTCCATATCCTCACTCTGAGGAATGATCTACACAGTCTCCTAGAGTGTTCCTACAGCAGTAAATCTAGTTACGCACAGCTCCTATTTTTTTTTCTTTTCATTGATATTTAATGTATGTACAACATTGGATTCATTTCAGGTATACAACGCAATGATGTGATATTTGTATATATTGTGAAATGATCACCACATCTTTCACCATACAGTTACAGAATTTGTTTTTCTTGTGATTAAAACTTTTAAGATTATTCTCTTAGCAAACTCTCCAATATGCAATACAGTATTATTAACTATAGCTGTCATGCTGTACATTATATCCCCATGACTTATTTATTTTATAATTGGAAGTTTGTATCTGACTCCCTTTACTCATTTTGCCTACCCACTGACCTCCTGCCTGTGACAATCACCAATCCCTGTATGTATGAGCTTGGATTTTTTGTTTTGGTTTCAGATCACACATATAAGTGAGATCATATGATTTTTGTTTTTCTGTCTGACTTATCTCACTTAGCATAGTAGATTTCATTCTTTTTTTAGGGCCAAATATTTCACTGTGTATATATACCAGTTTCTTTATCCATTCATCCATCTATGGATACTTAAATTGTTTCCATATCTTGGCTATTACAAGTAATGCTACAGTGAACTTGGAGGTGCATATACCTTTTTGAGTTCATGTTTTCATTTTTTTTAGAATTAATATCTAGAAGCCGAATTGCTGGATCATGTAGTCGTTCAGCTTTTAATTTCCTAAAGTCAAGTCTGTACTGTTTTCCATAATGGTTACACCAATTTACATATCCACCAACAGTGCACTTGGGTTTCGCTTTTCTGCACATCCTTGCCAACATTTATGTCTTATCTTTTTGAGAACAGTCATTCTAATAGGTGTGAGGTGGTATCTCATTGTGGTTTTGATTTGCATTTCCCTGATGATTAGTGACGTTGAGCATTTTTCATGTACCTGTTGGTCATCTGCATGTCTTTTTTGGAAAAACATCTTTTTTGTATATTCTGCCCACTTTTTTTAAATCAGATTTTGTTGTTTTTTTTTTTTTTTTTTTTTTTTTTTGCTGTTGAGTTATAAAAGTTCTTTATGTATCTTAGATATTAACTCTGTATCAGAGAAGTGATTTGCAAATATTTTCTTCCATTCAGTAAGCTGCCTTTTATTTTGTTAGTGATTTCCTTTGTTGTATAGAAGCATTTTAGTTTGATGTAGCCCCACTTGTTTATTTTTACTCTTGTCGTTTGTGCTTTTGGTGTCAGATCCAAATAATAATTGCCAGGATATAAAAGGGCTTACTGCCTATATTTTCTTCCAGGAGATTTATGGTTTCAGTCTTTTTTTTTTTTTTTAAGATTTTTACTTATTTGTCTGTGTGTGAGAGATAGAACACAAGCAGGGGGAGCAGCAGGCAGAGAGAGAAGCAGGCTCCCCATCAAGCAAGGAGCTTGACTGGGGACTATATCCCAGGATCCTGGGATCATGACTTGAGCCTAAGGCAGATGCTTAAGCAACTGAGTCACCCAGACATCCCTATGGTTTCAGTGTTATGTTCAAGTCTTTAATCCATTTTTGAGTTAATTTATGTGGATGGTCTAAGATAGTGATCCAGTTTGCGCATTGCCATCCAGTTTTCCCAACCATTTATTGAAGAGACACTTTTCCTTATTGTGCATTCTTGTCTTCTTTGTCATAAATTGACCATATACATGTGGGTTTTTTTCTGGGCTCTCTATCCTGTTCCATTGACCTTTGTGTCTATTTTTATGTCAGTACCATACCATTTTAATTACTGTAGCTTTGTAATATAGTTTAAAATCAGGGCACATGATTCTTCTAGTTTAACTCTTTTTTCCCAAGATTGCTTTGGTATTTGGGGGTAACTCCAGTTTCTTAATACACTCTTTATTAGTTTTTTTCTCATTTCTGTTTCATATTCCCTCTCTATGTTTTTTGGGATCAACAGTCAAATAACATACTTCACCTAAATCCATCTCTTAGAGAAGTGCTAGAGGAGAACACAAACAAGAAGTCTGAAACATTAAAAAGTGTAGGAGATGGTGACTAGGCCATCAAATAAATATTTTATTTTGTAAATAAACAAAACCTGTCCCCTGTGCTCTTCAAATGAATAAGCTGGAGAGGTGCATGAGAAATGAAACAGGATTTTGTAGGTGAACCTGAGGCTCTGTGCAGTTTTTGAATTGGGAGAGAATGAAATCCCATTTTTGGCTAGGAAATGGAGCTTATTATACCTTGTAGAAAGGTTCAAAGTAGAGAAGTAGAAATGCAAGTTTAGACTTATAGGTGAAGGAACTCATTTAGAACTAGAAACAACCAATGTTTTAGACAGACCAAATGACCAGAGAGAGAATGTGACATGGAGGAAAGGGCTTCCAGATTCCCAGCCACAGAAAACTTCTAACTTCAGGAGAGGGAATAGGAAGAGTAATTGATCACCTGGCACAGGAGGGCCTAAAGCCTGGGTTGGTTGGGGGCATTTGGGCCATTTCTAAGCAGGATCCAAGAGAGGTGAGGGCCAGAGTGTAGGAGAGAAGCTTGGGACCCCATGCCAATTCAGCCAATTATGAATTTTAGGTTTGAGTCTCAAGCCCCAGTGATCTAGAACTTGTCTTATTTTAGCGGCTTTATATTCATTTCTTATTTGAAGGCTGTGTGTGTGTGTGTGCATGTGTGTGTTGTTGTCACAACTGAAACATAGTGTAAAACACCAGATGAAACTAGTGCTTTTCTACTTATCTGTCAACACAAAGTCTAAGCACATCCTTAGTCTTATGACTGGATGTGGCAGTTTCCCAGAGCCAGGAGTCCTGTGATAAAGAGAGGAGAGAAGTCAGATGGAGGGGATCTGCTATGTGCATACTGTCTCTTTCTGGATGGGTTTTACTTGGTTATGAGATACATTTCTGGGATGAATTTTAAGGTGTTCTGTTAGGTGCTGTAACAGAGGCATTTTGGTATACAGATATGAAAAACAATTATGGCAAATCTCTTTCCTGGGTTTGACAGCTTGGAGAAATTTCTTTTGAAAATGAATCCAGCTCCCTCAGAAGACAAAAATAAAATAAAACAAAATATTTTCCACTGATTTTTGCCTGTAGGAGTAGGTAGAAGATATTGAAAGATCTCAGGTCTAACTCACCAGCACAGAGACTTTGAGCAAGTCATTTCACCTTTTACCTCTTTCCTTACCTGTAAAACTAGGTCTGTGCCAAACCATTTCAAATTTAAGGTGAGATGACTGGGTTTGGAGAGGTTGGATTCAGAACTGGCCAGGAGGACCCTGCCTATATGAACATACTCTATAGGGCAGAGCTTGAATTCAGCACATTTGGTTGTCTTTGCCTCCATAGAGATGAGGATGTGAGAGTCTTTCAGTAAATTCTTTTGATTGGAACTATTTGGGGTCTGACTTTATTTCTATTTCTATTTTCCCTTGTGTTCTCTTAAGTGTTTCTTTTTCTGCCATCCCCCCGCCCCCAAACAGCTACCTTTGTTCGAATCTAAATGAATATATTTGGTTTCAAGATAATCCTTTCCTTTTTTTAGATAATTTCCCCCTTTTAAAGCAATTTCCCAATACTTGGTCCTGTGGAAAATGGCAGAGGGGAAAAGTAAAAGCTGTGCTTGAGTAACGAGAATAAGGGGCCTATGTGGGCCAAGTGTTTTACCTGACCCTCTCTGAAGCTCCAGTTTTCTGCACTTTGAGAGTTCTGCTCAGACACTGTCATCACTTTTAGTGCTAAGATGGCAGGGCCAAGGAAAAAGGGTTCTTGGTTGATCCTTTCACACATGTAACTGGGTTTCTCTGTTGATGGTCGTAGGAACACTTCTTATGAGGAATACTTAGTCTGTCCTGAGCTCAATCCCCTAATTACAGGTATGTGTTTCATAGTTACACACAGGGAATTTCATTGTGGCCAGCTTCCTACTACTGCCAGCCAGGTTCTTGGACTGTTTTTCCAGGTCAGCAACCCACCCTTCCTCCTGATCGACTGCAGTTATCACCCCAAATGATCTTTTCTAACCCCCAACTCCCCTTTTGTAATGACCTCTAAGGATGTTTGTTGTAGTTGTGTTTGTGGTATATTGAGAATGGTGGTATAGTACATTTTACAGGTTTGGAAAACGTAGATTAAAAGATTTAAGCTATTTGTCCAAGGGTCGAAAGTGGAAGCATGTTCACTACAACTCCATTTATTGTCATCCTCTTTAAAAATCAGTGCCCCATCATTTGATGTGTTTCAGGCCTTTTGCTAGGGTCCTACACATCTAGACTCTGACACTGAATCCTCTTCCTACTCATTCTTTGTACCTTTGAAGTTGACTTCCAATTATTGAAGAACTCTTGGTTCCATAGTTTTCTTAAACATTGTCTCTAAGCTACCTACTGTGATTTTATGGTCTAGGTAAAACTTAAGCAACAATCATATCTCCCAGCAAGAAGTCTTGTCATGAGAGAGGAAGGGAGGAATCTCTTATGACTAGTCTGTGGTAAACTATTATTGCTGATGTATTTGCATGATTAAATAAGAACAGTTGATTAATTAGGACTATGAAGATGTATGGTTCTTGAGCACAGTTTTCTTATTCGCAGCGGCCATAGGAGCCCTTTTGGTTTCCTTTTCGTTAATCCAACTGTGGAGCTACATAGCAATAGCAGTTCTGTCTTTTCAACATTTTTTTGAGTACCTCCTGTGCTCTTGGCACAGGGCCACACAAGTGTCTATAAAACACTCTTCCCTTTGAAGGAAAGAAGACTTGCCTTTCTCATGTGCTGATATTTAGGGGATTTAGAAAATGGAAGTTGCATGGTAGGGTTATTGTTTATGTAGTACCATTGTTTTTAGAACTTTTAATAGCTCTTTCACTATAACCTGCTATTATAATAATGCTCACATTTGCATAATTCTTTGCAATTTATAAAGAGATTTGCATGCTTAATTTCATCTGGTCTTTACAACAATCCTGTGAGGTAGGTTGTCAGAGTATCATTATCTTCAGCTTATAGGAGAAGAAACTGAGGCATAAAAAAAATTGATTGCCCAAGGTCAATAACTAGCAAGTTATAAAACCAAATCTCAAACTCATCCTGTGACTCTTCTAATTCAGAAGTCTTGTTGCAATTTTGCTTCCTTTAGAAAAGAATGAGTTGTACTCTGAACCCACTGAGGGTGGAGAGCTTGTCTTGGTTACCTCGGGTGCCTCCCTGCTCCCATATCCCCTATCACAGTGTCTGGTACACATCAAGCAATAATGCAGGTTTATTGGGTGAAATTAAAGGCTTTCAGTGTGAGAAGATAAAGAAATGGCCATCTTCCCACCTTCACATTAGCAGACTGTAAAGATTCTGATAATCCATTCTCCTTTGTTCCTGCCCACTAACCTTCATGGAATGGCTCAGAAATATTTGTTTGTATGGAACATTTCATTTCTTAGCAGTCTAGGGCATTCCTGGGTAGAGAGCCTGAAAGTGACACTACCGAATCTGTAGTATTCTTCATTCACATTATACCCTATCTTATCTTCAGTCCTGTGACAACTTTGAGGATTCCACTGGAGAATTTGGACTTTGTGACTGCTCCAGAGACCAGCCAACTAAGTGATTTTAAAAACCACTCTCTGAATGTCATAAAGGCAGAGAGGAGGGCGTTAGGAAGTTGTTAGTGCTATCTTTTTCACAACTGCCACTATAGAGATAAACCCAATACTTGTGTCAAAGTTCAGGGATCCAGAAAATGCTCCTCTTGTTACTACCTTCCGAAAACATCCTCAGCAAAAGAGAATTTATTTTAGGCTAAAATAAGTACTTATTCCAGTCTGAAACCACAGTTCCTCAACTTCAAGAATTCTGGTTAACCTCAAGCAGGTGACATTTGATGGTTTTCCCTTTTGTATCCGATGTTTTTAATTTTTCTCTAAGGTCAACAGGCATCGTGCTGAAATCCTTCAGTGGGTGTCCATTGACCTGAGCTATCCAACTTGTATTCAGCCAAATACAAAATCTATTTCAGATGAGTCTCTATTCCTTTTCTGCCCTGTCAGCAGGGAAGAAAGGGAACAATTATTTGGTGATAATTACTCTGATGGCAGTAATCTCTGGCAGCTGCTAGAGAAGAGACATAATTGCCTCCTACCACCCTCTAACCTTTTAGAATAGAGCTCTGAAAGCTTGATAAGAGGGGCTGAAGATAAGTGCACAACCTCAAAATAACTTTTTCCACTTCTATCAACCAGTCTTTAATTAAATACAATTCATACCTCTTCAGAGTATTGAGATGATGCATGTTAAAAGTGCTTTATAAAGGGGAAAAGCCATACACATGGTATATGTTATACATTGTTCGGTTCCTTTTATCAAATCAGGAGACTTTCAGGGCTGCTGCCCTGGGACCCTGGTTTTTCCTTTGGGGATGAGGCAGAATTGGAAAATTAAATTTTCTTCTGGAAATTTTGGGACTGGATTTTGAAGTTAAAGATATGTGAGTTCATATGGAAGATAGAATTTGGATAAGTACCAGTGATTGGCAATCTTAAACCTTAAAGTCCTTTTCCTCATGTAAATGAATTTCTCAAAAAGTAAGAAACCACCATCAGCCTCTTTAAAAAGGAATTTTCAGTTATTTCCCAATTTTCTGTGAAGTTTAGTTATCTTATTATTGGGTTTGGAAGTAGAATGATGTTAATGCAGTCGACTATTGTAAATTTTCTGGCTGTTTTGAGAGAGGCAGGACAAAATGGGAGCAAAGAAGCACGTTGAAGGTGGGCTTATTGGTGACATACATTGAGTTAGTATGCACTCACATAAATAAATATGCCTATTTTTATATGTTATACACAAGCCTTGGGTGTATTTTAAAAATATGAAAAAAGTGTTCTGGTGTAGACTTTTTTTTGCTCAGTTTAAAGTATTTCATCAAAGATTCTAATCACTAATGATGAGAAATTTTCAGAAAGTCAAAGGCCCTTACGAACACACTTGAATTTATTGAATAAAAATCAGAAACCAGTTTTTGTTGTTAATCCCCCTCTACTTTTCTCTATCCCCACTCCAAGCCTGAAGCTCCACACATTATACTGGTCATGGCATGATTCTTACAGAAATTGTATAATACCCACTCTACTTCCCTCCTCATCCTTTATCCCATGCTTCATTCTGTTATCATTTCATTTCCTAGCACATATGTTATGATATGGTTGATGGTTGAAAGTTAATGAGTGTGGCCATAAATAATGAGAAGAACAAGGCAAGCTTACCTCCTAGGACTTGTGAGCCCTTGAGCACAGTTGTGGACTTCTTGTTGGGGCCATGTGGATCCTTGGGTAAATTGACATGTAAATTGATTGTTCCTGCCTCAAGAGTCCCACTGAGTTGGAACCATAACTTTATCCAAGCAGGAGTGTGTTAGGAGATCTTTGAACAAAGGTATCATTCTTCTGCCTTGGTGAGTAATGCCACAAAAAAGCACTGTCCTTTTATAGTTGTTTCATGGCTGTGACGGAATTAATCTGTCTTCCCTGACTCCCCCAGAGAGTAACCTGATGCAATAACCCTTTATATTTCTGGAATTTTGAAACAGTCCTTCTCAAACTGTAATGAGCACCTGGATTCCCCGCAAATCTTGTTAAAATGCAGATTCTGATTCTGTAGCTGTGGGGCCTGAGAGTCTGCATTTATAATGAGCTCCTAGTGATGTTATACTTTCTGGTCCATGGGCCACACTTTGAGTAACTCTATGAGATAAGCTATGGGTAGGTTCTCTTTCTGAGACCTACATTAAATGCTCTTGTGGCCCATCCTCAGACCTGGATATAGAAATTGGGCTCCTTCAAGTACTTTAGGAAACCGATCATTGTTGCTGAATTAAAAAAAAAAAAATCACTTGTTGGCTATTTATAGTGATTTTTAGAGCATATTTCAGAAGAAAATCTTATTGTACATTTTTACCTGTGATGCATTTAAGCATATGACTTGCTCTTTAGAAACACCAGTTATCTTCAGCTTGTTAATATTGTTAATGTGTGTGCTCTCTGTCCCCAGAACAAGTTATCTCATCTGGAAAACATTCATATCTGTGATGATTAACAATAATGATCCTTTGATGAGTGAGCCCATAGTTAGATCTGGAGCAAGCATCAGTTAGTGGCCTGTGGTCTTTTTCAACCTCAGTGCACATGTCAGAGTCTAGTTATCTGATGGTCATACCTCTGTCTGTTATCTGTAAGGGATGGTTGACTTACAAATAATTTTCCTTTTCCCTCCCTAAAGTGATTTCAATTTCCATTGTGTGTGCATGCATGTATGTGTGAGGGTGTGTGTGTGTGTGTGTGTGTGTGTGTGTTGGGTTCCCAGCCACCAAGCAATTTTTAGACACCAACTGAATGTTCTACTATTTGACTCAATTCTGACACTTTTTACTTGGATATAGCATCAGATTCCACAGATTAAGGGCTCAGTACGGCAAGGCTGCCCCTCACTCCCCACTTTCAGACACGAGTCACAATCCCAGGTTATCACCTGTGCTTCTAATATGCTATAGATTGGAGATAGCAGTGACCCTGCCTTGGGTTCAGGTAATTTGCTAGAGTGGCCCACACAATTCAGAGAAATAGCTAGATGGAAGAGATGCATAGGGCAAGGAATATGGAAAAGGCACAGGATTTCCTGCCCTCTCTGAGTGCTACTCTTTCCATATTATCCCTGTTAGCCAACCCAGAAAATCTCTGAGCAGTGTCTTTTTGGGTTTTTATGGAGGCTTCATTAGAGAGGCATGATTGATTAAATCGTTGGCCCTTGGAATATTGATTCAACCTCAGCCCCCCTTCCCTCCCTGGAGCCCTGGGGAGGGGGGTTGAGTGTGTGTGTGTGTGTGCAGTTGGGGGGTAGAAGAACTGAAAGTTCTAACCCTCTAATCACGAGATTGGCTCTCCCGGCATCCAACCCCTGACCTTAGATTACCTAGGGGCTTTCCAAAATCACAGCTAACATAAAGCTACTGGTAGCTTTTAGTTCTCTGATTTGAGTAAGTTCCCTAGCTGCATCCTGGCTAACCAGTTTTAGTAGTATCTCCTAGGTGTACAAGGAGACAGTGGTGTGGACAGTACTTCCTTCAGTACAGGGCATCAGGGACTCCCATAGGATATTTTAAAGAAGATCATAGAAGTCAGCTCTGCTTCTCTGTGGCCAAACCCCAAAATGCTAAGGTTTCCTTAAAGTTCCAGAATTCCACAGACCCTCCCTGGGAAAGATTGCTGAGCTCTGTACAATCCCAAGGGGAAAGGGATGAAATCCCCTGGGAGTATAGACGTGTTTATCTGGTAAAGGGGATTTGGGTGTGAATTGAATTCCTTAAGTGTTCATTACAGGGAATTATAGTTGGTAGGTGTAGAAGTCATCTATGCCAGTAAGGGTCAAACTTTATTGTGTGTAGGAATCACTTGGGGATCTTGGTAGACTATAGATTTTGGTTTTCTGAAAACCAGAAAACTTGGGATAGGGCTTGAGATCTTCCATTTTCCAAGCTCCTGAGTGACTGACCATACCTTGAATAGCAAGGATCTTATGTTATGCCTCCCCACATTGTCCTTGTTCCTCTGCCTAAGCCCAGTTGAGATTCATTTGCTTTGGAATAATTTTATTTAGGGATGTAGGAGATAAGAAGGAAGTATGAAAAATCTTGGGAGTAGATCTTGTAGAATTGTAACATATTTTAGTTGTGACAAGATGTTGGTGTATGAGGACAATTATGAAAATGTGGTGATTTATAGTCAAATAAGCTTCAGGGGTTGTTGGGTTGAAAATTCAAATTTCTTTATTTCATTAACTTCTCAAGCCTTTGTTTAGCTAATATGCCTTGTGCTACTCATAGGGGAATTTTTCTCAAATTTGTTTGACTAAAGAATACTTTTTATAAAAAAGATTTTATATATTTATTTGAGAGAGAGAGAAAGAGAGGGAGCACAAGCAGGGGGAGGGGCAGAGGAAGAGGGACAAGCATGCTGAATGGGGACCCTGCCATGGTGGCTTGATCTTAGGACCCTGAGATGATGATATGAACCAAAGTCAGCTGCTTAACCAACTGAACCACCCAGGTGCCCCCAAAGAATACTTTTTTAAAAGACTTTATTAAGAGCATAATGTTCACCAAGTCTGGCTATTTTAGACATTGACACAGGCAACCTCATGACAAAAAGAACTCTTCCCTAAAATATTATATAGACATAAAATCTAGAGAATGAAAGCAGTTTCATGTTTATATAGTATTTTAGAAATTTATTTCCGATCAACAGGAATATGGGGCAGGAAGGAGTCACCTAGAAAATGCTTGTATGTGGGGAGCAGTTAGTTAGGGGGCTTAGTCTATAGGCTAGCAAGGGTACAGTGTGGAGAAACCCAGGAGACAGGAATTTGCCCGGGGCACATTCCAGGCAATTATCATTCCTTTGGGATCACAGTGACTGAGTCCTCTCCTTTGGAGGGAATTTCCCCACCTGATAAGGCAGAGCCTTAGACTTGTGTTTTCTCAGCCTACTTTCACAGCTAGGTTCTGGGCTCCACCAATCAGAAATACCTTTCCTAGACTTTGACTCAGAGTAAATGATGGATCCCATTCGGGTGAGGGTGGGACAGCAGTGATACTATATTTAGCTTCCAGAGGCCACAGGAGCTATGGTTTCAGAGCTAGCACCCAATGTCTAGAGCCAACTATGTACACAGTACCTGTTATAGGGTCTGTGCTCAGTAGTGATGACAGCACTGCCTCACTGGACCAGACTTGTGGCCTAATTTGGGGCATTGTTCTTGGTAGATAGCCTCTGAGCCTGGTTTCTCACTATCCTAGGAGCTCTAGCTTTTCCATAAGCCACTTTTCTGCTTAAATGAATAAGAGTTGTTTTCTAAATGTCAGGTTAGAATCCTGACAGACATAGAGGAGGAATGGAACCTCTTGACTCAGCTTCAGGTAGCCCCGGAGAGCATTTTTTAATCTTTAATTTGGGGTTTATGAAGAAAGATCTGTGTGGTTTGAGGGCCAAGGTCAGAGGTACCCTGGGAGCCATTGCGATCTAGTTCAGTTGATAAAGCCCATGAAGAAATTAATATTACTGGGGTCACTGACAGAGTTCTAACTAGATGCTCTTATATATATTTTTTTCTCATAGTAATTGTATGAAATGTGTGTTGTTATCCTCATTTTGTAGAAGGGGAAGCTGAGGCATGTGCAATATAATTAATTGTCTGACTTGTAAGTGTGAAGCTGACATTCCAACCAAGGTCTGTCTGCTCCATTTGTCACTATGTCAGGCTGCCACTCAGTAGTTTGGTCCACAATTATTTGTAGATTACCTTTCATGTGACTGACATGATGATAATTTTAGGCAGGACTTGCCTTCATGGAGATTAAGATTTGGTGTAGGAGATACACACTAACATATATCTATATAGTAGCAAAGATACCTAAAATGAGACTATTTAATAGGGAAACCTGACCTAGATACAGGTGTGTGAAGGGGAAGTGGTTTCCCTGAAAGGATGCTCTTTGAGCTGTAGTTCAGGGGCTAGGTATGCAATAATTAGACTGAATGGAGAAAGGAACAGGGGCTTTCTTAGGGAGAACTAAGTACAAATCCGACATATCCCATTATTGGTTGGTGCCCTCAGTTTCCCCCAGGGTAGCAAACTGGTTTTATGGATTTATGGTCATCTGCTCTGTTAAAGACAGATACAGGATGGGTACATGGCTGGCTCAGTAGGAAGAGCATGTGACTCTTGATTTGGGGATCATAAGTTTGAGCACCCATGTGGAGTGTAGAGATTACTTAAATAAAAAATTTTTTTAAAAAGTACAAGACCAATGCAGGAGATCCATGAAAGAGAAAGAGAGTTGCAATGTTATAGTAGAAGATGGGAGGAAAAACCTTGCTCTTTGAGGGAAATGGTCCTGGAATCAACTGTCTATACAAGGCCTTCTTTGTTCTGTCTTAAGAAATGAGTGCCCTACTGATTTCACAGCCCTCCACAGCAGTTCCAAGCTTTTATGGGCTGCTGTATGTAGGCAGGCACCAGACAGTGAGAGAAGAGAGGATGGTACATGTGTGAAGAAGACTGTCACCTGTTTTTGCATGGGTTTAGGATAAAGTCAGATAAACTGGGCTGGTGGGTTCTATTTCCCTGAGTATGGGTACTTTTTCTCTCTTGAGAGATGCTCCTTGTCAAGGGACACGTTGCAGAATGATATTGAAAATACTGTTATTATTATTTATATTAAAATTTTGGGGGTGGGGGTCAAAATCTGAATATAGTGTCCAATTGGATTTTTTTTAAAAGTGAAAATCCTCAATTTCTATGAAAATTCTGTGTGACAGCTAAGGCTCAGCTTCAAATTTACCCCTCCAGAAATCCTTCCTTGATTATGTCAAACAGAAGTAAAGTCTTACCCCTTGGACATCTCATTCCCCTACAGGG
Source organism: Mustela putorius furo (assembly GCF_011764305.1). NCBI lineage: Eukaryota > Metazoa > Chordata > Mammalia > Carnivora > Mustelidae > Mustela > Mustela putorius. The sequence continues at coordinate 12,942,270 of NW_025421294.1, forward strand.
CACCATTCTCTTGGGGCCCAAACCACACTGCTTAGTATGGTAGTTGTTTGGGTCCATGTCTTATCTTCCCAGCCCTACTGCAAGTTTGATGAGAAGAGGAACTATGTGTCATGGCATTGTAATGGCCAAAGTGATCTGTACATAAGCAGTGTTCTCTGCAAAAATTTGCAGAAAGAATGGAAACTGAAAGTTGATGCTCAGTAAGAGCTCTCTTTCATTTTGTCACTCATCTAAATGCTTATTAAAGTGTAGAGGACATTATATAGGCAGCTAAAAAGAAGAATTTTAAAGATAGGGCTTGGCCTATATACCTTGGTTCATTGTATGGAATAATCAAGAAATGGAACCCCTTTTCTGACCCCTTCAATAAACTGTGGGAGTATAATGTGGAATAGGAAATCTGGATTTAAGTCTTGGTCCTGCAAGTCACTTGGTCTCTCTGAACTCTGATTTTCTCATTTGTAATGTGTAGGAAATGCTATATCTAACTCGTGGGATTTCAGAGAACTAAAGAAATAGCATAGAGGTACCCCTTTTCCCTCATGTTCAGGATAATTCCTGTGGTAGATCCTAATGGAATGAAGGGAAGGACCCTGGTATCCAGTCTCACAATGCAGCATGAGATGCTCTGTTGCAGCCTGAGAGAGGAAATGAGAGCCAGTCAAGCACACTGTAACTATGGTTTTGAGGCCGGGGCTCTATACTTTGCTTCAGAGCAAACGTTTCTGTGGCTCATGGTGCCCATTTGTGAATTAACAGTCATGAGAAGTTGTCTCTTCCCCCAGGCACTTTCATAAAAATAGGTTGGTGTCATAAATTACTGTAAATCTCTTGTCTTCTGAGACTAGGACCTTCCTTGTATGGAATGAGGAGACTAATTCCCTCAAAAAGGGCTGAACCTATAGCCCCAGTGACTCTCATGAGATGGGATTTGTTAGTAAGGGAAGTAACCAGACCCATGTGTGTTGTGGCACAAACTCTGGGTCTGCAAACATGGCCGCACCTAGGGAGGCTGCATGTTTGGCTTGGATTTGGACTGAAGGAGCCTGTGCAGCGGTTCCAAAGAGGAGCCTCCAGGGAGCCTTCCCGCAGACAGACATTCTGCTCCACGCCTAGATCGAGGTTTCCACCCTCTCTCTGGGGTCTGGGGATCAGAGAAACCCAGGCATGCCAGGGAGAGCACAGCTGATCAAGCCTTGAGAACAATTTCAGCTTAGTGCAAGGACTGGGTGAGTTCTTGGTATCAGAGCAGAGATGTGTAAGTGGGTGGGAAAAAGGGAAGAAACAGGATGCAGAGTTAGCTTCCTTTGATCAGGGTCAGCCTGAGCTGTGGTGTTAAAGGGATTTTAGTAGTTACTGTTGTTTTTGTCACTCTGGCAACCAGAGGAGAAGTACGCTACGCCCAGTGCAGGTGCACTCGGGTTGAGTGGGCCCATTTCCTCCAAATAGCACTTATTGGCCCTTAGACAGCAAGCTCTGGGTTCCTCCCAGGATGGCTAGCTGAAGCTTTCGGGGTGTGGAGACCAAAATGTGCAAAGTCTGAATTTCAGGCAGCTTTGCCTACAGGGACTACTGGCAGCAGCTGGTGGTGCCCTCCCTGGTACAGCAAAGCTGGGGTTGGGTTTGGAAGGGTCACCAAGATCTCTCTGCAGCCTTTGCCCAGTAGGCTTTCCCACCTCTGACACCTGAAGCCCTAGCAACTGCATCCTGAATCCCCCTGGGGAAGCTCAAGGCTGGGTCACACTCTGGACTTGCAGCTCCACCCTGGAGTTCTGATGAGAAGCTGCAGCAGTCAGGGAGGATGTCAGGTCTCCCTAAGTCTGGAGCCCACTCCTGCTGAGCTCATGGATACCCATCAAGCCTTCTGCTCTGCACTCCCCAGGGGCTGTCCCTCTCTAAGGGGATCAGGGTGATGGGCTCTGGGTTCTGGCAAACACTGACTCAGTTCTCTATCCCTTTCCACATCTATGAAGTGGAAATACTCGCACCTACTGTAGAGTTATAAAGAGGAAGTTTCTGTGAAAATGCCTAAGGCTACACCTGGCACATAGCAGGTACTAAGTAAATGGAAGCTTTGCCCCTTGCCTAAACAGTAGAATTCAAGAGGCCCTCATTTTTAATGTTTCAGTGCCAAGAGCATGTAGTCAACCCAGTATATCAGCAAATCCTGTCTTCTCTGTCTTCTCATTATATCCAGAAGCTCTCCTCTCCTGCTATGTTATCACCTTATCCCAGCACCTATTGCCTGGATTACTTCAGTTACCTCTGAACTGGGCTGCCTGTTTCTGTCCCTGCCTACCCCATCTCTTCCCAGCCAGCGCCAAAGAGATGTTTCTAGACCATTATTTAGGTGGCATCCCTTCTCTTCTCAGAACTTGCCAGAGACTGCCAATCTCACTTGGAGCCTACCCTAACATAGTGCCCTCATACATGACCTTGTTTCCTATTTCTTTCTCCTTGTTCCTTCTACTCCAGCCACAATGGCATCCTTGCTGGTCCTTGAATGTACTAAGGTTACTCTCACCCCAGGACATTTTACTTTCCCCTCTGCTCAGAGTGTTCCCTCAGATATCTTTATGGCTCATATCTGACTTCCTTGAGGTCTCTACTCAGTTGTCCCCTTCTCAGTGAGGGCCTCCATGAATTCCTATCTAAAACATTTCCAGTCTCCATCACTTTCTGTCTCCTTCTTTACTTACTTTTCTTCATATCCCAGGGCAGGGAATTTAGTTTCTTTCCTGCTGAATCTCTAGTGCTTAGAATAGTGCTTGGCATATAATATACTCTAAGTAGGTATAAATGGAATGAATGAATGAAAGAATGAATGAATGAAAGGGATGAGGAAAGGATAGGTACACGTATATTTAAATAATTTATATTAAGTGGAAGCTTTTATATGTTTAGTAACCTTTAAAAATTTTTTTTATTAACATATAATATATTATTACCTCCAGGGGTATAGGTTGTTGACTCACCTCTTAAAAAAACCTTTTGCAGGGATATTTTCCTTGGAGAGGATTTTTTTTTTAATTTTTTATTTTTTATAAACATATATTTTTATCCCCAGGGGTACAGGTCTGTGAATCACCAGGTTTACACACTTCACAGCACTCACCAAAGCACATACCCTCCCCAATGTCCATAATCCCACCCCCTTCTCCCTAACCCCCTCCCCCCAGCAACCCTCAGTTTGTTTTGTGAGATTAAGAGTCACTTATGGTTTGTCTCCCTCCCAATCCCATCTTGTTTCATTTATTCTTCTCCTACCCACTTAAGCCCCCATGTTGCATCACCACTTCCTCATATCAGGGAGATCATATGATAGTTGTCTTTCTCTGCTTGACTTATTTCGCTAAGCATGATACGCTCTAGTTCCATCCATGTTGTCGCAAATGGCAAGATTTCATTTCTTTTGATGGCTGCATAGTATTCCATTGTGTATATATACCACATCTTCTTGATCCATTCATCTGTTGATGGACATCTAGGTTCTTTCCATAGTTTGGCTCTTGTAGACATTGCTGCTATAAACATTCAGGTGCATGTGCCCCTTTGGATCACTACATTTGTATCTTTAGGGTAAATACCCAGTAGTGCAATTGCTGGTTCATAGGGCAGTTCTATTTTCAACATTTTGAGGAACCTCCATGCTGTTTTCCAGAGTGGTTGCACCAGCTTGCATTCCCACCAACAGTGTAGGAGGGTTCCCCTTTCTCCGCATCCTCGCCAGCATCTGTCATTTCCTGACTTGTTGATTTTAGCCATTCTGACTGGTGTGAGGTGATATCTCATTGTGGTTTTGATTTGTATTTCCCTGATGCCGAGTGATATGGAGCACCTTTTCATGTGTCTGTTGGCCATCTGGATGTCTTCTTTGCAGAAATGTCTGTTCATGTCCTCTGCCCATTTCTTGATTGGATTATTTATTCTTTGGGTGTTGAGTTTGCTAAGTTCTTTATAGATTCTGGACACTAGTCCTTTATCTGATATGTCGTTTGCAAATATCTTCTCCCATTCTGTCAGTTGTCTTTTGATTTTGTTAACTGTTTCCTTTGCTGTGCAAAAGCTTTTGATCTTGATGAAATCCCAATAGTTCATTTTTGCCCTTGCTTCCCTTGCCTTTTGCGTTGTTCCTAGGAAGATGTTGCTGCGGCAGAGGTCGAAGAGGTTGCTGCCCGTGTTCTCCTTCAAGGATTTTGATGGATTCCTTTCGCACATTGAGGTCCTTCATCCATTTTGAGTCTATTTTTGTGTGTGGTGTAAGGAAATGGTCCAATTTCATTTTTCTGCATGTGGCTGTCCAATTTTCCCAGCACCATTTATTGAAGAGGCTGTCTTTTTTCCATTGGACATTCTTTCCTGCTTTGTCGAAGATTAGTTGACCATAGAGTTGAGGGTCTATTTCTGGGCTCTCTATTCTGTTCCATTGATCTATGTGTCTGTTTTTGTGCCAGTACCATGCTGTCTTGATGATGACAGCTTTGTAATAGAGCTTGAAGTCCGGAATTGTGATGCCACCAACGTTGGCTTTCTTTTTCAATATCCCTTTGGCTATTCGAGGTCTTTTCTGGTTCCATATAAATTTTAGCATTATTTGTTCCATTTCTTTGAAAAAGATGGATGGTACTTTGATAGGAATTGCATTAAATGTGTAGATTGCTTTAGGTAGCATAGACATTTTCACAATATTTATTCTTCCAATCCAGGAGCATGGAACATTTTTCCATTTCTTTGTGTCTTCCTCAATTTCTTTCATGAGTACTTTATAGTTTTCTGAGTATAGATTCTGTGTCTCTTTGGTTAGGTTTATTCCTAGGTATCTTATGGTTTTGGGTGCAATTGTAAATGGGATTGACTCCTTAATATCTCTTTCTTCTGTCTTGCTGTTGGTGTAGAGAAATGCAACTGATTTCTGTGCATTGATTTTATATCCTGACACTTTACTGAATTCCTGTATAAGTTCTAGCAGTTTTGGAGTGGAGTCTTTTGGGTTTTCCTTGGAGAGGATTTTTTAAATATTTTTTCTTTTACTTTTTTTTTTTCTTTTGCATGATGAATATGGGAGCAATTTCTCCACCATAGCCCGGAAATAGTCAATACCTACCTTAACCCTAGGGGTAGTGGCCTGTGTGCAGGGGTTGGAATGGGGTCTGTGCAGACTGTTTATGGAGATCTGTCTTTTAGTTGCAGGAATACCATTGAGAGCTATATTTGTATTTGTTGCTGATGGGTGGCTGAGGCAGAGCTGTGGGAGGAAGGGAAGGAGACAAAGAGGCTATTGGAATAGGCAGGAAGATGGAAAGGAAGTAGTTGAAGTAATTTCCTCCATCAAGCCCCACCATGGGTATGAAAATTAATATCTGCCTATAGAGAGGTAAATTAGAGGCACCCAGTGGGGGGAAGGAAATGTCTCTAATTAGGACATGTTCATATGGTTTGGCAGCTTCCAGCTAGATGCCAACTGCCCCTGGTAACACTCTGACTGTTTTGTTCACTGCCTTGTATTTTTCACGAAGACCTGGTGGGCAGATAAGGGTAAGATTCCCTTAAAGTAACGTGAGAAAACTGTGAGAAAAGGAAGAGAGTGAAAACCCTGCCAATGGCAAGGAAGCTGCAATGTTGAATCTTCTCAAACTAAATAGACTGAGACTTGCATCTGGAATTGTGTATGCTTGGCAAACCTAAGGTGGAACCCCTCTGAAAAACATCTGACAGGAATCGCCTCTTTGTCAAATGTGAAAAGAAGCTCCCACCCAATTATTAAGAGGCTGCATAAGAGGAAAGGAAAAGTTTGTGCAGCTAACATAACATGAGGCTTGCCAAAATCATCCTGCCCTAATTCTCTTGTTAACAGAGCTGCTTTTCCAAAGAGCAAGTAACTCGTGATTGGGTTTCTTGATTCTGCCTGCAACTCCTGCTGTACACCCCCCCACTCCATGCAGGACCCCCTTCCCAGAGCTCACCCTCACTCTATATTTTCACTGGTGGGGTATTCTTCAAGGCTTGAAACGCCAGAAATTCCGTTGAAAGCACAATGATCTACACTCAGGAAGCAGTGTAGAATGGCCACGAATGTCATATTGCTTATCTTGGTCTGTGCTACACCCAGCAGCTGCTGGTGCTTGATGAGGAGGCTGCATAGGGCTCTGAGAATTGTACTGTGCGTGCTTTGTTCATGCATTTTGCAGCTGATTTAAGAGCAAGAAAGGAACAAAACCAATCTGATGCCTTTACTCCAGAGATCATCCACATCCTTCCTAGGGCAGGAAGAGCAGGTGACTGGGACACTGAACATTTGGCAAGCTCGTGGTTTTCCTGCATTGGCATGCTTTGCCGGGGTTTTCATGAAAAGACAATGACCTTTACAGAAACAATGACCTTTGCAGAGATCTCTAAACCCTGGCAACTCAGCAGCAAACTCAGTTCTGAAAGCATTCCTTTTGCCTTTTCCAACAGAGTTGAACAACTGGAAAGAAAGGAAGGAACTTAAAAAAAAAATCCCTGAAGTTTTTGGCAAACTTTAGGTGCTCTTTCCCCCACCCTGTAATTAAGACCGAAGTAAACAGTAAGAGAATATCAAATTGCTGCTTGCTTCAGTAATAGGTGCCCAGGTGGAGCTGCTGCTTGTATGGACCTGTGTCTTGAGACGGAAGGGCAGCCTCTCTGGGGAACACTCCAAAGGGTCCCCAGACCTGACACATCAAGATTAACACCTGAGGATTTGGAGCTGAGTGATAAGAAAGGGTGAGTCCTTTGGGGCATTATCTGTAAAAAAGAAAAATTTTCTTCCTCCTTTACAGTTAACCTCTGCCCAAACTCTGAACCCCTTCTTGTTTTTGGAGACCGTCTCCTGGATGTACAGCTTCACCTGGAAGAGGTTGATGGGTTGAAGGAACCAAAAGCACTCTTTGCTGAGTAAAGTGTGTGTGAAGACTTTCAGTCAGATTGGCTTGGTCTGTGTTCAGCTGTATGAGCCCAGACAAGTTGCTTACTTCCCTAAGCTTCAGTTTTCTCAACTCAAGAGAGTAGTACTTAGCTTATAGGGTCCCCATGAGGCTAAAATCAAATAGTGTAAAGTTCCTGGCCCATAAGATCCACTCAATCACTGATATTACTTGTATTACTACTTCCTTCTTCTTATTGTTGATTAGTACTCCATGGTACGACTCTACCACATTTTATCCATTCACCTGCTGATTTGATGTTTGGGTTGCTCCCATATAAATGTGTAAGCAGTTTGTTGAATGCATTGGAGTTGGAGGGTATGAACAAGTAGCTCTATTTCTGCTTATCACCAACTCTTGAAATTTACTCTCTTGTTTCCTAGCTGCCCCTGGATGAAACTCTGTGGTACATCCCTTAGTTTTTTTAGTCACTTTCAGGTATTAATAGATAGTCTCACTTTCATTTAAGGAGTGTAGATTCATATAGAATCAAAACATCATGGAGCACTGGGTGTAGTGCATAAACAATGAATTCTGCAACACTGAAAAGAAATTAATAAAATAAATACAAATTTAAAAAAAATAAAAAAATATATATGCTTCAACTCCTCCTCCCCCTGCAAAACAAAACAAAACAACAACAATGACAACAAAACATCATTCTCTCTTCCCAATGGAAATGTCTCCCCTTATCTAACTGGGACTTGGCTCTGGCTCAGACAGGCTTTGGGGCTTAGCCTGCCTTCCCACATTTCCCAGCCTTCTCTTCTGCTGCTCTTCTACACGTACCCTATCTTCTCTGCTCCTCCAGGATTAGAGGGCTAGGCTAATTGCCTCTGCAACTTTCTTTATAGGAATACCCTTGGGCTTCTATAGCCTCATCCTCCAGAAGTGTAGAGGTCTATGTGTTCCTGGTAGTCTGGGAGTTTATGTCTTCCTTCTTTCTCTCACAGCCAGTGAGTGACTGGAACAGGGGAACAAAAGAATTGTTAATCCTTTGCTACAAGAGGGGACAAACCCTTGAGATATAATTTATGCTCCAGGGTTCCCTTTAAGATCAGCATGAGGCTGAGACTATGCTGAAGATTGCATCCTTCCTTGACTTCTTCTCTTTCCCTTTCCTATCTACCCCTCCCCTCTTGCCAGATTCTCCCAGTGCACTTCCTTAATAAACCACTTACTTGTACATGAGCCCTCATTTTAGGGTCTGCTTCTCAGTAATCTGTCCTAAGACAGCAGATGTCCAAACACTGACACTCTCCTAGGACACTGTTCAAAGTTCCTTAGTGTTCCTTCATGAGACCCTCCAACCAGTTTTCTTTGTGAGGGCTGAGGTCTTTTCCGGAAACAGTTACAACTTTCCCCTTGTGTCCTGGCTTCCAGGGTCCCACCCCTTGGATTTGTGGTTGGGGTCTTTAATTCTGACTGTATTAAAGCCAAACACAGTTGTACTGAAGTCATCATACACCTTTCCTTCTCCTTTACTTTAAAAATGTTATTAATTTTATCACATATACCTTCCGAGGTTATATAACATTTACCTTCTGTTGTATAAATAAATACCCATATTTGTTGTAGTTATTCTCCTTAGGTAAAAAAAACTATAGCCCCTGAACTCTTGCATTTTCAGAAGTGTTTACCCATTGTTTTTACACGTGTATTGGTGGATATTAAAATTCTTGGGTCACACTTTCCTTTCTTGTGGACTTTGTTGGCATTGCTTTACTGTTTTCTAGCACTGATTTTTTTAACCCTAAGTGACTTGATATTTTTTTTTCAGGATAGTAAAAGGATTCTTTTTCATCTTTTAAGTTGAATAATTGTTCTGGTATTTTTTCCTAGGGATGAGATGTATCTTTTAATTTTAATTTGATAAATCTTTCTTTCTTTTGGAAAAAATATATAGCTTATACCTGAGAACTCAATTTTATTAACCAAAACGTTGTAGTCCTGGGATTGGCTGATAGAACTACATTTGAAAAGAGCTCAATTTGATCTAACTCTATAGAGAGTGGCAAAATTCCCCTGCAAGAACTAACTTGCCCTGGGGCTACCTGAGATAGTGAGTAGAAGTCATTTTGAACTATATCTTGAAATATTTTACTGATCTATTATCTGGGTTTTCTTCTTCAGGAATGTCACTACTATTCATGTTTTCTTACTTTCTTCCATATTTATCATCCTCTTCTCTGAACTTTTTTTTTAACCATTTGTTTACTTCCATTTTATTTTATTCAGTTTTCTAACCACATCTTCCATGTGTTTTACTATATCTGTGTCAGTGTTTACTTTCCTTATTGCTGCATTTAATGTAAACTTCATTTTTGTGGTACTATAATTTTTTCCTACTTCTTTTTATAGATTTTTCCAGTTCTTGTTTCATCTACTTCTGTCTTTTCATATTTCCTCTCAGTGCTTGTATCTCTACTCCCATGTTTTTTGTTTACAAAGGGGCAACCTGGATATTTTCTCTGCTAAGGAGCATATCACTATATTATCTCTGCTCTCTTCCAATTCCCAGGAGCTCCCCTGATAATTAAACTTTCCTATGATGTTGGATTACAGTTCAACTTGGGAGCAACAAGGACCAGTGGGCTTCGGAATTAGACAGATTATTTTTTCTTTTTCCAAATCCTTACTCTGCTACTTAAAAGTTGGGTTATCTTGAAGAGACTGGTCTCTCTGAGCTTTAGTTACCTCATTTATAAGGCAGATATGATATTACTTCATAGTGTTTGTATGAGGATTAGATGAAATAAATAAAGCAAAAGGTCTAGTTCAGTGTCTGGCGTACAAAACATGCTTAATAAATATTCTTTCTGTTCCATTTTTCTTAATTAAACTGATAGGTAGGTGTAAACAATATGACCATGTTAAGAAGAGATTTTGTCTTAAATGCTAGTTAACCTGTGCTTCTGAAGTACCCACCACAATAATGATATTAGAAAATATATATCAAAAGCTTTTCTTTTTTAATTTTTAATTTTAATTTTATTTTAGAGATAGAGAGTGCTCGTATGCCAGTGGTGGGGGAGGGGTAGTGGGAGAAAGGGTATCTTAAGCAGGCTCCACACCTAGTGGGGAGACTGATGTAGGGCTTGATCTTACGACTCTGAGATCATGACCTGAGCCAAAGGCAAGGATTGGATGCTTGGGGTGCCTGGGTGGCTCAGTGGGTTAAAACCTCTGCCTTACACTCAGGTCATGATCCCAGGGTCCGGGGATAGAGCCCCACATTGGGCTCTCTGTTCAGCAGGGAACCTGCTTTCTCCCCCCTCTCGGCCTGCCTCTCTACCTACTTGTGATCTTTGTCAGTCAAAATAAATTTAAAAAATTAAAAAAAAAAAAAAGAGTTGGATGCTTAACTGACTAAGCCACCCAGATATCCCTATCGAAGGCTTTCTGTATTCTAGGAATTTTGCCAAGTTCATTACATATATTATTAATTTAATTGTATGAGGTATGCCATATCATTATATCCATTTTATAATTGAGGAAATTGAGCCATGAGTTAACTTCTTGCTTAAGGTAGTAAGTAACAGATCCACAACTTGGTCCAAACTGTAACTTCAGTGTATTAATCACTAAAAAATACTATTTATAGCCACATGCAGAAAAATGAAATTGGACCATTTCCTTACACCACACACAAAAATAGACTCAAAATGGATGAAGGACCTCAATGTGTGAAAGGAATCCATCAAAATCCTTGAGGAGAACACAGGCAGCAACCTCTTCGACCTCAGCCGCAGCAACATCTTCCTAGGAACATCGCCAAAGGCAAGGGAAGCAAGGGCAAAAATGAACTATTGGGATTTCATCAAGATCAAAAGCTTTTGCACAGCAAAGGAAACAGTTAACAAAATCAAAAGACAACTGACAGAATGGGAGAAGATATTTGCAAACGACATATCAGATAAAGGACTAGTGTCCAGAATCTATAAAGAACTTAGCAAACTCAACACCCAAAGAATAAATAATCCAATCAAGAAATGGGCAGAGGACATGAACAGACATTTCTGCAAAGAAGACATCCAGATGGCCAACAGACACATGAAAAAGTGCTCCATATCACTCGGCATCAGGGAAATACAAATCAAAACCACAATGAGATATCACCTCACACCAGTCAGAATGGCTAAAATCAACAAGTCAGGAAATGACAGATGCTGGCGAGGATGCGGAGAAAGGGGAACCCTCCTACACTGTTGGTGGGAATGCAAGCTGGTGCAGCCACTCTGGAAAACAGCATGAAGGTTCCTCAAAATGTTGAAAATAGAACTGCCCTATGACCCAGCAATTGCACTACTGGGTATTTACCCTAAAGATACAAACGTAGTGATCCAAAGGGGCACGTGCACCCGAATGTTTATAGCAGCAATGTCCACAATAACCAAACTATGGAAAGAACCTAGATGTCCATCAACAAATGAATGGATCAAGAAGATGTGGTATATATACACAATGGAATACTATGCAGCCATCAAAAGAAATGAAATCTTGCCATTTGCGACAACATGGATGGAACTAGAGCGTATCATGCTTAGCGAAATAAGTCAAGCAGAGAAAGACAACTATCATATGATCTCCCTGATATGAGGAAGTGGTGATGCAACATGGGGGCTTAAGTGGGTAGGAGAAGAATAAATGAAACAAGATGGGATTGGGAGGGAGACAAACCATAAGTGACTCTTAATCTTACAAAACAAACTGAGGGTTGCTGGGGGGAGGGGGGTTGGGAGAAGGGGGGTGGGGTTATGGACATTGGGGAGGGTATGTGCTTTGGTGAGTGCTGTGAAGTGTGTAAACCTGGCGATTCACAGACCTGTACCCCTGGGGATAAAAATACATGTTTATAATAAAAAATAAAAAATTAAAAAATATAAAAAAAAAAGAAAAAAGAAAAAACAAGCTAAAAGGAAAAAAATACTATTTATGTAGTGTGATCCTTCCCTGTGGTAGGAGAAGCAAAAAAGTGTGAGTTATTATGCTTGGCCTTGGGAAGCTCACAGTACACGTGTATATACACATTATATAAACAAATTCATAAAAATACAATTGGGTTCATAGGCCTGGCACTTAAAGTAAGAACTCTCATTTGCAGTTAGATAGAATGAAATTTGATATAGTACTTAGAGGATGCTTTCTTCCCTAGTGATTAGAACCTTGAACTAGAATTTTTCATCCTTGTCCCTCTATTTTTAGGGGACCTAGTGAAAGTGAGTGAATTCTAAAGCACTTAGGTTATTGGGTTTCTCAGAATGTGGATATGTTAAAAATGCACCCACGATTTGTTCTTATCAGGTATGGTAAGACACATAGACCCAGAAATGATTGTTACAGAGGATGAATTTTATACTCACAGATCCCTGGAAACATAAGGGATAGCATACCAGCCATGCATAGCCATATAGGGAAACAACAGAATTAATCAGGAGCCAGAGAGGGCTCTGAACCTTTACTGGGATTTTTGTGGGAAGAAATGGGTGAGGCAGGAAAGATACCCCAAGTTTCGGATTAAATAATTTATATAATTCGGGTGGGTTTGGGGCTTTAGGGGTGGTTCCCAGTTGTCTGGTACCTGGCCCTGGGATATTTTAAGACAAGACAATTATTGGCTCAGTGTTTGAGAATTTGATGAAGGAAATGGTTGGGAGTGTAAACTTTGATTGGTTGGTTTATTCATCAAAGGCTTCACTCCCAGGGAAGTAATGTGTTATCTCTAGGAATTAGTCCTGGGAGGGACAGTCTTTCTAAGATCAGCACCCCGAATGCCAGAGTATCAAGAATTAGAAAATAAATGTATTCAACACAGTGGGTATCTATGCTTGTGTATGTGTATGTATGCATGCTGTAAAGAAATGGTTGGCGTTTCATGCTTCTCTTGGGAGGGAAGCAACAGGAAGGTAAGGGGAGGGGAAAACTGGATAGGTATTGAGGACCCCCCAAAAAGAATAGGTTATGCTATGTCATTTTTCAAAATAGCTTTTCATTTGGAAAATGGGGGCAAGTGTTATCTGACTGAGTTGTTAAGGAAATTCCTGTAAGTACTCAGAAAATTAATGTTGTGCTCCGAAGGAACTACAGAAAAGCAACACAATATTTTAAATGATTGTTTGGTGTGGGCTGGCTCTAAGTTGTTCTAGAAATGAGTTTTGTACTTTGACAGTTTTTTGGTGCATGCAGCATACACAAAGGCAAAGTGAAAAAGTACAGAATCTTAAGAGCTGTATGATTTGGATTTCTTCAGACTAAACAAAGAGTTCCAAGTATGGCCAGATAAAAAAGATTTTTCTGAACCTCCCTGTCCCTCACCCAACCATCCAATTAGAGAACTGAATTTGTAATACAGTGTGAGTCTTGGATCAAGTGCCTTAAACTGTTTCTATTCATGGTACATGTCTTGGTTTTGGGCAGAGTGTGAGAACTCAAACATATCATGGAACAGGTTTGTTGGAATTCAGACAATGAGTGTTTCCTCTAGATTACAATAGATTCTTTCCATAAAAAATATTTTTCTGGGCAAGTAGTTCTATAATTTATTAGCTTCAAGGACCTACAAAGTCAAGTGGAGATAAACTTTGGCTGGGAAAAAATAAGTAGGAGTTTTTAGATGATGCAGATCACAACCATTTGGAGAGCTATCATTTGCCATCGTGCAGAATCCACCAACAGGGCAGTCTGAATGTCTTCTGAACCAACACCTTTTTGCTCTCGTTTTTGCCACCTCACAGTCTTATCTCCTGCAAGCCACTATAAGTGGAAAATTGTAAACACACATTTATCTTGCTGCTTATTAAGTCTTTTGTGCCTTCTTTTTAGTATGGAGCCAGTTCAGTTCCTAAGATCTATTTTATTGCTTTTCCTTTCAGAAGCCTAAAGAACCAGTGAAGATGTTTTCACTTCAGAAGGTTTGACTTCACTGATGTTACCACTAAAATAGTTCATGTACATGTAGAAGCATTGGGTACTCTGAATGGAAATAGGACTCTGTTCTGGAGGCTGATTTCTTAGAGTTGACCTTGAGTTTCCTAAGCAGTAATGGATATGCATTGAAATATTCTATATCCAAGCTTCTTGCTCTGCTTCTTTTGGTTTAGATTCACCACAGTTCTGTTTATAACAAGCAGGTTGGACAGGGAATCTGTATGGAAATATTACCCCTTTGGCTGATTTTCTCCTTCCTGTCTTCCTAGTTTCACTCCATCTCTTCCATTTCTTCCTTCTTTTCTACTTCTACCCTCTCCTTCTTCTGCCCTCTCTACCCTCTCCTTCTTCTGCCCTCTCTCTTCTCAATTAAACATCTGCAGGGTGCTAAAGAAAACCCAAAGATAAACAAGACAAAAGTTCTTACTAGTGAGATATTTAATATAAAGGAGATCTTTATAACAAATAATGATAATATAGTATGCATTCAGAATACAGATACCAAGATCCGTGCCCCTGTTCCTTGCTCCCTATTTTTTTAATCACCATGTCTTTCCAGATTTCAAGGGTTCCTCAGGTCTCCATTGTGGTCTTTCCCTCTTCTTACTCTACATACTCTTCCTTGGAGATGTGAGCTAGTCCTATTAGTTCAACCTTAATTGTATGTTAGTATCTCTGAGGTCTGCCTCTCCATCCCAGACTGGTCCTCACTTTGCTCCAGATTCATAGAGTCAGCACCCAGCTCAGGGACTAAGACACAGAGGAAGAGCATCAGAGTGGTCAAAGGAATAGAGGAAGATGGTAAAGAGGAAATCCTCATTCAGCTGGTTTTATATGGACTTCTAGTAATGTAGATGGAGGAATTCAGGTGCTATATACCTGGTGGCTCACAATTACAGTAGTTAGTAGTAAACTTAGGTTTACACTTCAGGACTCTGGAAATTCTTTGTCAAGAATACATTTTTGCTTACTTTGGTCATTGTAGGTAAATTCAGGGCTCTTAGGAAGAATAGAGCCCTTTGTTTCTGAAGTCCAGATTTGGCAGGGTTGTTTGGATTTGACCATAGCTAGTGGATGAAATGTTTGAGTGGCTTCGATTATATCAAAAAAGCTGATAATACCTACTATTCTGTTTTTATTGATCCTAATTTGCTTGGAAAGACAAACACCTCTTGGCTTGTTCCATTCTGTGAGACACAGATTTCTGAGGTGAGAAAGATACTACTTTTTCAGATGATAGGCAAAGAATTCCTAACACCAAAGGCACTCATATGTTTGGCATTAATTACTTGAGGACTGACTTATAGAGAGAATGTTGTAACTTGATTTTTTCCCCCAGTGTTCATCTTTCACAAGATAAATGCAAATTTTCCTGAATAGTCTCTCTCAACTAACTGGGCCATATCAGCTTCATCGTCATCCTTTTTAAGCTCATCTAAAAAACTCACCTTTAAAATTATCAATCTGTTGGTGGTGGGATAATAAGTGATTATATTTTCGTCTTTATACTCTTCCATGTTTCCCTGAACTCTTTGATTAACATATTAATTTATGAACAGGAGAATTTTAAATTTTATTTTAAAAAACTAAAAAGTTCCATTCATAGAGTGATGGTAAGATACATGGTACGTATATGTACTCATTGATAGAGGAATGATAACGCTAAAATGAGATTGGGTGGGTTTCTCTCCTTTTAAAAAAATTTCACAAAAGGTCTTATTATAAAAAATGACTATCATGGGGCGCCTGGGTGGCTCAGTGGGTTAAGCCGCTGCCTTCGGCTCAGGTCATGATCTCAGGGTCCTGGGATCGAGTCCCACATCGGGCTCTCTGCTCAGCAGGGAGCCTGCTTTCTCCTCTCTCTCTCTGCCTGCCTCTCTGCCTACTTGTGATGTCTCTCTGTCAAATAAATAAATATAAAATCTTTTAAAAAAAATGACTATCGTTTCCAGTAAAGAATAGCTTGGGAGGGTTGTCACATACCTATGCTGCCATGTCACAATGGCATTGTGACACACTTTTGTGTTGCTTACCACACTTTTTTAAAAAAATATTTATTTATTTATTTTAGAGAGGGAAGGGAGTGGCAGGGGAAGAGGGAGAGGGAATCCCAAGTAGGCTCCCTGCTGAGCATGGAACCCAATGTAGGGCTCATTCTCACAACCCTGAGATCATGATCTGAGCCCAAATCAAGAGTCTGACACTTAACTGACTGAGCCACTCAAGCACCCCCACAAATTTTTTTTTTAATTATACTTTTGAACTGTGGATATTTTTTAAATTGCCTCAGTTATAGTGTATTATTCTCTTTATTGGTGGTTTTGATCTTGATTGTAAGCTGGGCCAACATCTTTCTTAATTAAAGGAAGTTGTAATTATAATGATTTTCATCTTATCTGTCACTGTATTAGGTGCCCCTGATAAACTAGATCTAGGAAGAATTTCAAAGAGGAATTTTTGTTGGAATAAGTATCTTCCAAGGTATTAATTTAAAGGAATCAATATTCATTTAAAATTGATATGTGTTTACTTAATCTCATATTTTTTACTAACTCTAGGGTGTTCTATGTGCGTACTTCTAACAGTTTGTATTATAAGCTGATCAAAACAATTGTGTGTATGAGTGTCTGCTCCTAAAAGTCTTAAACAGCAAAATACCTTATTATAAAAATGCCACAAACACATAAGATCTTAAAAGTCATCAGTATTTCTGATATAAGGTTATAAATATTGAAAGCAAGAGAAGATACAGCATCCTTAGAAGTTGAGGATAATGAGACTGTGAACAAAGAACAATGGAATGGGATTCACCCATTTTTAAGATTTTATTTATTTATTTTTCAGAGAGAGAGAGAGAGAGAACAAGCAGAGGGAGAAGCAGGCTCCTCGCTGAGCAACGAGCCTGATGTGGGACTCAATCCTAGGACCTTGGGATCATGACCTGAGCTGAAGGCAGACACTTAACTGACTGAGCCATCCAGGCGTCCTGACCCATGATTTATATTTAACATTGCTTCTCTACATTAACAATTGTAATTCCTGAAAAAACCCTTGGTTTTTTGGCTCATTTAGGAAAAAAGAAGTGAGTACAATCCTTGGTGAACACCAATGAGATGCTGATTGTGCTTTTAGCAATAGCAGTAGTTTAATTCTGTTTCAAAGAATAGGAACTTAGAAGATATTTAGGAGAATTTCCCTGAAGACTTTAGTACCAAATACCCAAGCTGGCACGGACTCTAGAGTCACACCAAGCCACCTCCCCACCTTAATACTCTTGTGTACTTGGAAAACCTGTCTTACTAACCTCCTTTCCTTTATCTTCAATGTTGGCTCTGACTCAGCTCTCAACTAGACAGCTACCCTCGATGCTATTAGTTCTTGGTATTCCTTGGGGTAAAAATTATTTTTGTTGAGTTATCTCAGCACCTTTGAAGGTGGTTTGGAAACCTTCTGTTTGTCGAGATTAACCCCCTCTCTTAATCCCTCATCACATGAAAAACAGGACAAGGGATTAAATGGAGGCAAGAAGCTCCCTCTCTGCACTCACCCACCTGTCTGTATGTAAGGTGCCTGCCCCGGAATTTCTAGTTGAACCAGAAGTCTGTGTGTTTGAGTAGGAGTTGGTTCTCTTCCGGTTCCACTCACAAGCCCAGGCTGCCTGTCCTGAGCCAATCACTGAGGCAAGTGTACTCTAGGGATAAAGTAGTTAGTTCTTCCTGTAGCTGTGGCTCCTCAAATCCAGTTCTGCTCTATACAGGACATAGTGAATGCTGCATAAATAGCAGTTGAATAAATGAATTGCATAGTAGTTCCCAACAGGGAAAGATGAGAGGATATACTTCTCCAAACAAGACATGGTAGAATATTGAAGTTTATCTGGGTGTTCTGTGGAAGTGGAGTAGGGGGTTCTGCCTAATTAGAAAAAAGCATTTTCAGTATTTTAACTTTATTAAGTGCATATTGAGGTATAATTTCTACATTAAAAAATGCAGACATCTTAAATGTACAGGTCAAAACATTTTACATATTTTTATACTAGTATGGCTATCACCTAGATCAGGATCTAAGACACCTCCATCACTCCAGAAAATTACCTCATGCCTCTGTCCACTCTAGTTTCCCAGCTCCCCCTGAGGGTAACATTTATTCTTACTTTTATCTCCATGGACTAGTTTTGCCTATTCTTGAAAGTCATGTAAAATTCTAAAGTTTTACTTTGTAATGTCTTCTTTTACTCAACATAATTTTAAAAAATATATCCATGTTGTTGTAGTCTAATGAGTTTCTGTTCATTGCTGTATGCTCTTCCACACAAGGAAGCCAGTCCCATTGTAATATTACAATTTAGTTATCCATTCTTCTCTTGATAGACACTTGCTTTTGTTTTTGTAGTATCAGGTATGATCTGGAAAGAGAATTGAAAGAGCCAAGAAAAACTAAATTGCTCTCTGAAATCAAGTGACAAAATCTCCCTGGTGCTTTGAGGAGTGAAGAAAATGGGATATTTACAACCTGGGGTGAATTGGGAAGATAAACAATAGCCCCGTCCCATTAGGAACCAGAAGACAGCAAGAGGTGGGCTGTGACTTAGATGGAGTCAAGTGTGGGACCACCTTTCTTTGCTATAAGAGGAAAGTGACCGTGAGAGCTGAGGTGGTGCCTAAATTCTTCAAAAGTTAGTTAAGGAGTATCTTAGAGAGCAGAGAGTTGGGTTATATTTGGAAAAGAAACAGGGAAAAAAATATCTTTTGTTTTTGTTGTATAAATACTGAAGAAGACTTCTGTAGCACCAGCTCTTTCCCTTATGTTAGGTCTCTGTGAACCCTATCACCATGTTAACTGAGATAGTAGTTCAGGCAGAATGATCCATTAACTCTAACTAGACACTTTGAAATCTGTCTGGGTTTATACAAGTCTACTAAAGTCATATAATATACTTCTCAAGTGTTAGTATTTTCTTGGAAAAGCTTGAAAATTATATGGTAGGCTATTTCTAAAATGGCTCCCAATGGTCCCTACCTCCTTGTATTCACTTCCTTGTGTAATTCCTTCCTCTTGTTTGTAGGCTGGGACTAGTGACTTACTCCTAAGGAATAGAAAATGGGATAAGTAGTGGGCTGTCCCTTCTAATATTAGGTTATCAGAGTCAGTGAATTCTATCTTACTTATACTTTCCCTCATGCTGGCACTCTTTCTTGCCCTTTTACTTGCTGTTTCTGATGAAGTAAGCTGCCCTGTTCTTAGCTAGCTTATTGAGAGGCTCATGTGGCAGGGAACTGAGGGCCTTCTTACTGAGAAACAGGACTTCATTCCAGCAGCTAAATCTTGCCAATTCAGTACCTTGGCTGAGCTTGGAAGTGGAACCCCTCCTTACCACCCCCCCCCCCCAGTTTATCAGTAAGATGACTGCAGTTCCAGCTGACACCTCGACTATAGCTTCATGCAAAGTCTGGAGCCAGGAGATCCAGCCAAGCCTTTCTCACATTCCTGATCCACAAAACTGGATTAATTAATTAATTAACAGATAATTAAGACAAATGATGATATTAATGACCACACCCATGAGTGTTAGCTACTTGTCAAGTACTGTGCTAAGTGCTAAATATGTGATTTCTCCCATCCAATGAAGAAGATATTTATAAACTTATTGTATAGGTATGGGACCTGAGGGTTAGCATAATTCATCGAAGTTACAGAGTTAGTAAGTAAAATTTAAATCTGTGCAACCTTTTTCTAAAATCACAGCATGCTCCATTTGCTGTGCTATATCAACTAAGCTTTGGTCCTGAATACATTTTTTTTTTTCATTGAACTGAGTGATTTCTTAAATGGAATTACCCTGCTGTTCTTGAATAAAGTAAGCCAGGCCTGGGCCCTTGGTCACCTCAAAGATGGGCAAGCAAAGATGGGCAAGTGATTAATAGCCTTGCATGAAAAGGTTATTCCATACAGTTGGGTTCTTTGATTTGGAGCTGAGTTTTGTCCTAGCAATAGAAAAGTAGGTAAGGGGGCTACAGTTCCTGGTGAGGGTTGGGGAGAAAGAGCCTGACTCATTATTTTAGGAGTCAGAATATCAAACTGTGAGGATGAAAACAAATCATGTTCTCCTAGAGAGAATATTTTGTTGGAATGATCTCAAATATGTCTCAATTGGGACCTTCAAGAAAAAAGGAAGTAATACTTAAAATACTGTGATGTGAAATGGTTAGTGTGAAAAAGCTATATTGCTTTGAAAAAATCATTTTGGAAATAGCTTTTATCTCTTTTAATATAACAGTAGTTGTTATTACATGCTTCATACAATAAAAACATGAATGGAACAATTGAGAGAATTATAGAGTGAATATCAACCCTCTCTCATGCAATGACAATAACCAGATTCATAGTTTTTACTGTTTTGTCTCTTAATTACAGATAGCTTTTTCATATCAGTAACTAGATCACTGTTTGTGGTATTCTACTGTATGTGTATTTCATCATTTATTGAAAATAATCCCCTGGATATTTAAGTTGATTCCAGTTTTCTGTAATAAACAACTACATGAGAGAGAACTTTATACAGACATCTTGTGCATTTGTCGCATGATTTCTTTAGAATAAATATCTAGATGGCAAAGAGTTGGTCAAAGAGTTTACCTGTTTTGGATTTTTAGGGGTCTTGCCAAATTGCCCTTCAGTAAGGTTGTACCAAAGTTAATCCCACCAACAGTTAATGAGAGTGCCCACTTCCTACACCCTTGGCAACAAAGGGTGTTAGCATGCTTTTAAACCTTTACCCATCTGATCAGAGAAAAATAGCTTCTTGTTGTTTCACTTTATACTCCTTTAATTCCTGGGAGATCAGGGGCAGCTGGGAGGCTGAGTAGGTTAAGTGTATGCCTTTGGCTCAGGTTGTGATCTCAGGATCTTGGGATCCAGCCCCAAACCCTGTGTCAGGCTCCCTGCTCAGTGGGAGTCTCCTTCTCCCTCTCCCTGCAACCCTCCATGCCACTTGTTCTCTCTCTCTCTCTCTCTCTCAAATAAATAAATAAAAATGTTAAAAAAAAAGTTTCTAAGGAGATCAGGTATTCTTATTTGTCATCTGTGTTTCTTCTCTTATGAATTATCTTTCTATGCCATTTAACCATACTTGCCATTGTATTGTTTATAATTTTTGTATTAAAAACTTATAAATGCAGGAATTTGACACTTTCTCTTTTCTGCTTGCTACATTTTACCCTACTTGTAATCTGTTTTTCAACTGTGCTTTATTTTTTTTTGTTTCTTGCTCTGTTGACATTTAGGATTTTTATGTCATCAATTCTATCCATCTTTATATTTATACTTTCTAACCTTACTATGCCTGGAAAGACCTATTTTTTTGGCCAGATAAAATTTTACAAAGTATGAATGGCCATGAGGAACCAGTATTTTGAGGCATATTTGGAAAACAAAGTATGAAAGGCAATAAATTATAAAAATACCTTTCACTCTTAAAGTCTTTATGTTTCTCCCAGGGCTCTTTCACTTGCTACATGATATTAAAGAAAACGTCTCAAGAATTTTCCTATATGTCAATTGAAGTACACATTCCTGCCTGAAATCTAATGATATCCTTTCATTATATTCTTTAATTATAACAATAAAATAAATAGGTTGTAAATATATTGGTTTATCCCATTGATACTCCAATAGCAGAACTGTATCCAGAATGACTTATATTCATTCATATTGTGCTCAATATCTCACGGTTATTTCACATGAACCATTTTTGCTTAATTTACACAGCAGCATTGCAGGTTAACTGTTGTTATCTTCCCTTCATTGATGAGGATACCAAATTTCAGAGTGGTTAAATGATTTGGCCAGTGTCACACAGTTGAATAAAGGCAGAGTCAGAACTTAAACTCATGCCTTTAATCGAGCACTGGGTGTGGTGCAAAAAACAATGAATACTGTTATGCTGAAAAGAAATAATTAAAAAAAAAGAAAAAAATATTATTCAACAGTAAACAAACAAACAAACCAAAAAACCCCATTGTTCCTCCCAGTTATTAAAGTAACAATTATGATCTTCTTAGCTGCTAAACAGAGTCAATGAGAAGTTTGGAATTTAGTTGCCTTTCTGGAATTTTACCATCTTTGATCTTATACAAGGAGCTACTTGGGTTTTAACCTCAATTTAGTCACAAAAAGTAATAGATTAACATTTGTTAGGCTATGATTGCTGTCTTCTGAGTTAAGACTGTCTACAATGCAGGGCAGCTACTTTATTTTACATCTCATTCAATGGAAACACATATTCTTTAGTTGATGATTATCTACAGATAAATTCTTTAGTTGTTTCAATAGTAGTAGAACAGGTTGGTAAGCATTTCTATAAATGATCAGAAAGACCTCTTCTGGCAAGATCAAAGGTAGTATATGGTTTTACAGGTGAAGCACTTGCCTTTATGGACTCAAAGTGTTGGAAAGCACACAAATCTTTGTTCTGAACACATGGTTTCCCATATGGCAAGGTTTGCCTGGCTTTCCCCCTCTTTCCCTTACCCTCTTTCATCTCCTTTCCCCTTCCTTATTTACCCACTCATGTGTTTGTTCAGTGCACATCTATTGAGCATCCACTAAGTGCCAGGCATCTTGACTGTTGGAAGAGAAAAAAAGATGGGTAACCTGCCTTCTCTGTTCTTGAAGAATGAGGGAGAGAAACCAAAAATGACATAACCTGTGAGACCATTCTTTTTTTTTTTTTTTAAAGATTTTATTTATTTATTTGACAGAGATCACAAGCAGGCAGAGAGGCAGGCAGAGAGAGAGAGAGAGAGGAGGAAGCAGGCTCCCTGCCGAGGAGAGAGCCCGATGTGGGACTCGATCCCAGGACCCTGAGATCATGACCTGAGCCGAAGGCAGAGGCCCAACCCTCTGACCCACCCAGGCACCTGCTGTGAGACCATTCTTATAGGTATTGGTCTGTTGATGCTATCCACATCAGTGGCCTAAAGTTCAACAATCCTAAACCTCTGTTTGTCCCTCAGAGTAGGAATTCCAGCCTTCCCCAGGTTTCCTCCCCATAGATGCCCAAGAATCTCCAAGGTATTTATTATAGCAAAAGGGTTGCATAGTACTAGATACCCTCAAATCTTTCTAATAAATCTGGAACTTAGTTTCCCTACGTACACCAAACAAAACAAAGCAAAACAAAACAAAACTGTGGATGTTGGATTGGAAGCTACATATCTAAGAAACAGGCTACTTTCTATGCTTCATTGCTGCGGTTATTGAGGGCGGGGTAGGGGGGGAGGGCTAAAAGCCATCTCCATGGAACAGATAGCCATCCAATTTGGCTTTGTCTATTTTCCTCATTGATAGAGGAGCAGCCCTCCTCACAGTACTTGCCTCAGGGAGCAGAAACTTGGTTCTTTTCACCAATTCACTCTAACAGGACAAAACTGGCACACAAACCTAGAAGCTCAGTGGGCCAGCTCCCTACCTAACCCCAGTGGCCACGGTCATCTCAGCTCCATCTAGTGGAAAGTTCAGAGCTTCCATGGGTGAGTGTCTAACCCAATTTCCTCAGTCCCTAAGAAATCTTTGCCCCCTTTGGTTTGCCTCTTCCTACCCCAGAAATGACCTCCTCTCTGATGAAGGACACGAGCAGCACATCTTATCTTAGAGTGGCCTACCTCTTCTGCCCCAGGGGTATGGTACCTCCTCCACAGCAACAAGCAGGAACAACATTTTTTGAAATTGATAACTTTCCCCCCAAGTCTGGATAATTTATTCTTATATATGGTCATCTGTTTATACTCCAATATAGTGTGATTCATTTTAACAGAAACACTGTGTATCCTTCGCAGAAGAGATGCTATTTAAGCTGACCCTTAAAGGATGAGTGGGTGTTTCCTCAGGCATACAAGACAGAGAATGTCACTTGTGGCAGAATAATGGGTGCATTCCAGGCATAGAGGCAGAACACCGTCGAAGAGGATGCATAATTCACTGTAACAGGAAATTTGGGTGCAGTGGCAATAGCAAGCAGTGGAAGTGGGAAGCTGGGCACAGATATATGCACATGCCAGGAAGGACTTGTGGCTAGTCAGGGTACTGATAGGATGGACCCAGAATTTCTCCAGATCACAAGAGTAGCAACTGGGTCATTTTAAAGACAAGGGCAGAGGGCAGGAGATTGTACTGAAGAATCCTTATGCTCTTGCTGTCCCATCTGAGCTTTGATCCATTGAAAATGGTGTCTTTTTATGTCCTTTTTTTTTTTTTTTTTCTCATTGGCTGTGTATTCTCCAGCTAGAACTTTGGTTCTCAGTCTTACTGTGGAATCACTGTGATTGAGTGGGGCTACTGAGAGTCACAAAGTTTAGCAATAAAGATCATATCTTAGCCATGCTCAAATGACCTCCCTTTCTCCTGGAATGAAATGCAAAATCCTTACCTGATTCTTAGGTGATTAGGTATTTGCCTTCCTTTTTGATGCTGATACCATCTTCTGTTATTTCCCCTTTGCTTGGTGTATTCTAGCTATACTTGTCTCCTTGCTGTTCCTCCTGCATGCTGAGCCTGGTTCCACCTTCTAGCTTTTGTACTTTCTATTCCTACTACCATGCTATTCCTGGACCATGTTTCTCCTAGGTGTCCACATGGCTTGATTACATCATTAGTTTTCTGCTGAAATTCCATCTCCTTAGAAGCATTTTCTCTGACCACCCTATCTGTAATCTGAGTCTCTTTAGCTTGCTTGCTTTATTCTGCATGCTGCTTATCACTGCCTAATATTAAATGATGCATTTGCTTACTTGTCTTTTATCTTTTCCCTTACTAGAATAGAATCTCCATGAAGGGAGCAACTTTGTCTGTCTTGGGTGTGCAGTATCCTCTGCCCGTAGAGAAGTACCTGACACATAAGTAGATGCTCAATAAATATTTGAGGAGTGAATTAATAAAAAGAAGAGTCTAGCCCCCAGCTGCTTGAAGGAAAAGAATAGGGTGCAGAGTAAAAAGATTTTGGCCACAGCAAGAGAAAACCAAGAGGATACTCCTTTAGAGCACTGTCTTTCAGCCGAAGAGGCAGAAATGATCACTTGTAGGCTCTGGGAACTTCCCAGCCAGTATTGCATGGGCTCCAGGGAGCAGGTCATTGCACAGACCTTTACAAAGGTCGACTATGTGTGCTCCACATAGTCGAAAGATGAAACATTAGTTTTTGCACTCTGGTTTGTCAAGGCACAAGACCCAAGTGGGAAGATTGCCAAGTCCTATTGTATTCAAGCTGAGATCAATGCGGGAAGAGATTACGAGCTGTGGATTTAGATGTCCTAACATTCTCTTTTTGGAAGTGTGACTTTTCTCTTGTTCAGACTTTTCTGAAGTCTGAAGTCAAGGCAGAACTTCCTGAGCCATGCAGAATTCCTTGCTTAATCCTGGCTGCTCCTTGTTGGCACCACAAAGCTCCTGGGAGTTTGCTTCTTGCTCATTTACAGGAAAGAAAGAACCTGGGGCCACTCTTTCAGTTCACTGCACACTAGCTGCCCTCTCTGGACTTGGGTTTCCCTGCAAGCACTCTGCACAGCCCCAATCAGCTTTTCGTGGTGGGAAGTCCTGTTTATTGCTTACTCCCATTCACTGTTTATGATAAATAGACTGGGGCCCTCAGGGCCAGTCATGCTCCATTAGCTATGTGGATTTGACGCAAGGATGGGTAACACTGGTTGGATAGCATGGAGTCGGGTAACAGGAGATAATGCACCCCTTTTCCTCCCCCGAGATGCAATTTCAGTTGTTCCCACAGTATGTTTTCATTGTACAGTAGATGCAAGAGCTCCAGCTAGTGTGAGAACTGAGCTTGGATAAGAAAAACACAGTGATGGCACAGTTCCTGCAGGGCTCCCATGCTATTTTCTCAGCATTAAGAAAACCCAACAGTGTCTAAACAGCTGAACTTGTGATGTGTTGGTAGGTTTGCACAATTCCCCAGAGTCATATTAGCATATGCATTTCAAGGGGGAAATCAAATTGACTTCAGAAAAAGCAAGACGGATGTGTTTAAGAGGCGATTTCCACGTACATTCTCCCTGAGCCAGAGGAGAACAGTGGTTGAAGTATCCCCAGGCATACTTACACATGCCTAGGTCAAAGCTCAACTCTTAGTAATACAAGGAAAATCCTTTTTTTTTTTTTTTCCTTACTGTCACTGGTCCCTTTGCTTGTGGATATTCTAGAAAACGTTTGTTGGAAGTACCCCTCTTCACTGTCTTGTATCAGCCCCTTCCTTGCTCTGGAAAATATTAGTGAGAATTGCTCAGTTTCTTGTCATTGTAGAGCAATCATTCTTCATCAGCTGGGGTGGAATTCCCTGGTGGCCTTTTTTTTCTGTCCACACGATATTCCCACATTTCCCATCTCATGTTGTAATCTCTCTGGTTACATTAAGCCTGCAGACTTTTCTCAAGTTTTTACTTATAAAGACGGTATTTAGAAATTGTTTATAGAGTTATTTTTAGTGTGAATCCATGCAATAAGCTCCAGTTGTCACCTTTCCAAAATTCCAGGAGGCTTGAAGGGCATTTTGCTTTAATTCTAGGGACCAAAGTCAGGGAAACTTCTCTCTGAGGTGTTGGTCCCACCATTGGCATTGCCACTGAGCCTGTTAGCTATTACCAAGGCCATTGGGTAAATCCCTCCACTCTAAATTGACTGTTAGTTGCTGAGCTGGGCCAAAGACTAAATGCTGTATGAGGCAGGAACCTTCTCTGTTTTTATCAGTGTTGAATATCAGTGCTCACTGGTATAGTGCTTGGCATAGAGTAGGTGCTCAAAAAATACATATTGAGGGAATGAGTAGCTTTCCTACCTATTGATAGTCCATTTTACTACCGATGGATTTGAGACCACCAGATAGCTATTGCTCTTGCTAGAGTGTGTTTGTTTTTTTCTCTTGGTTACAAAGATGTGATTTTCTAATACTGCCTTCAGGGATAAATAATGTAGTAGTTAAAGTATATGCTTTACCAAACTATAGTGTTAGAAATCAACATAGTTGATAACCTTATTTAATAGCTTATTTGAGCAGTGACTGAATGGGACAGTGATGCTGGAAAAATTCTGGATGTGATCTGAGTATGTTTACTTTGTGAAAATTTATCAAGTGTACTTTTGATTTGAGCTCTGCTCTGTATGTGTATTTTTATTCATTAAAAAGTTTGTTTTCATTTTTATGAAGGCAGACTCTGGAGTTGATTATTTGGGCTCGTATCTTGGTGCATCCATTCATTTCTAGTTGGATAGCCTGGGACAAGTTACGTAACATTTCTTTGCCTTATTTTCTTCATCTGTAAGTCAATAATAGTAATAATATATTTGGATAACAGGTTTATTTATTTATTTTAAAAATATTTTATTTATTTATTTGACAGATCACAAGTAGGCAGAGAGGCAGGCGGGGGGCAGGGGGAAGCAGGCTCCCCGCCTAGCAGAGAGCCCGATGCGGGGGCCAATCGCAGGACTCTGGGATCATGACCTGAGCTGAAGGCAGAGGCTTTAACCCCCTGAGCCACCCAGGCACCCCAGGATAACAGGTTTATTGTGTGAAATGAGTTACACTATAATAAGTAATGTCAATTAATATTGACAGTTGTTTTTCAGAAAGTGAGTCTTTCAAGTCTGGTACAGTCAAGGACTTGGAAAATATCAGGGGGACAGGTGTCATTAGAGTACTCCACCCTCTCCAGGCAGAAGTGCTCTTACCTTCTCAAGACCTGTGTTCTTAAAGGGGTACCTTTTTATATATTCTCTTTAACCACCTTCCAAAGTATACAGATCCTAGAGACTGAATAGGTTCTAAGATCCACTGTAATAATACTTGTTTTCCACAATTTTTTACCTAGAGAATTCTATAAATCACAGAATGCTAGAACCAGAAAGGATCTTAAAAAATACTCTATCTGTGCTAATGATAGCCACGACGCATCTGTGGCTATGTAAAACTAAACGTAAAGTAATTCGAAATAAAGTGAAAATTAAAAACACAGCTCCTCAGTTGCATTCACTACACTTTAATTGCTCGGTAGCCACACGTGGCTGGTGGCTTCCATACCTGACAGTGCAGCTATAAAACATTTTCATCATAGTAGAAAGTTCTGCTGGATAGCATTGCTAGATCAAACTTCTCATTATATGCATGATTATACTGCAGTTATACAGCTAGTTTAAGGACAGAGCTATACTACAATTTGAATTTCTTCAAATTGGTACATCAGTATATTTTCCATTTGGTCACCAGGGCCTGAAAATCCACAGGACATTCCTTCTGGTGGCTAGTTTATAAGAGGTATAAAATATCTATCAGTTATTTCTGAGGACACAACTTTGATGGCTCCAGTTTATCCCTGTTCTGATACCATGTCCTTGAGTTTAAAGAAAGACTCTTTCTCTATTACTAATTGAAAGCTGCATTTCCATTCTAGAGTCTCTTCTTCTAGGAAGCAGTCAGTGGGTCACTTGCACACAAAGGTTAGTAAGTTGTAGTTAGTTAATAATTGCCAGTATTTACTGAGCATTTACTACTACCAGTCACTTACTCTAAATGCTTTACATTTAACTAAGGAATCTTAGACACAGAAGGGTTATGTGGTATGCCCAGGGCCACAGCTGGCAAGTGTTAGGCTTGGGATTCGAACACCAGGAAATCTGACTTGTTTTTACCCATCGCACTATATTGCACTTACTGAGCAGCTGCCTGGGTAGAGTATATCAATAAAGTCTCAGTGAAAACTGAGCATGATGGCAAAGAATGAGAAGGCAATGTCCTAGCTCTCAGGAAATCAATAATCATATTATGGGCTGGCAGTGGAGGAAGCGTAGTATATCTATGTAATTGATTTATGTATATATTATAGTATATATAATCATGCATATCCTATGGATTTGGCTTTATACATCTCTCAATCCATTCCTTTTCTTCTCTTCCTTTTTATGAACAAACAAAACCCCCAAAGCCAACATCTTTAATGGTAAATGCCCTTTAAAAAGTTAACGGTTTCCCAGGCAGTCCACCTTTACTTAGATCTCCCCTCAGTGTCTCGATCCATCTGAATGTGCTCCTGAGAATCCATCTTGTTGACTTGCCATGTGTGGAGGTGAATGAAGAAAGGGGAGTCGAGATTGCTTGTTGCTTTGATTATAGCTCTAAGCTCCCCACCGTGGGATTCTCACCTTGAATAAAGTACATTTGTGACAAGAATGGTTTTTACACAAAATCACTAACTATGAATAAAGGTGTTTGTTTGTTTTAGGAGTTGATAGACTTATCAGTTGATTTCATGGTTTGGCAGAAATTATTTTCAGTTTCTAAAAAAATATCCTTGCCCATACTTGCAAGTGAAACCACACTGGCACCCAGCTAGCAACAGCAGTGTTTAAACATGCTATGGCTGGCACTACTGAAACAACAGAATGGGCTCCAGCCACTCAAAGCCTCTGAACTGTGCTGTGGAGTCTCTTCCAAAATTTCAAATAGATGAACGAATAACGTACCAAGCTGCAATTACCGCTGTGATTTGGTCCAATCATATGATGCTATTATTGAGTTACTAGTGAAACATTATTTTTATTATTCATATTCCATCTGCTTTGAGATTTGAATTTGAATTGTTTGTGCTTAATGTCATCTGCATTTGGCAGAAGTTCTCAGTCAGAGTAACTGATAATTTTTAGGTGTTCTGAATCACAGGTGAGTGGAACAGAACTTCTGAAGAAGCCAGTTCCTTGGACCTGCATCTCCAGTGAATATTGTAATAAGATCAAATTGACTGTTTAACATAAATTGTGCTTTGTTTTTTAAACTAGGAGGTAAATTTTGGTGAGTGTTATAAAGAAATTAAGGATTAAAGTGGAGGCTTTATCAACTGACCCCTGCTTAACTTGCTCACTAACTTACCCGGCACTCATCATTCCCTCTTGTACAAGAGACTCTTAAGACCTAAAAGCCAAAAGCTCAGTACTTCTGCTCTCTCTGAATTTTAATCGACTGACCAATTACCTGATCCTGATTGTGCTAAATAAGAAAGCCCCAACTCCTCCTTTACAACTTGTCAAACCTTTAATTTTCCTGTGTTTCCTTTGTTGTATCAGGGAGAATATATGCTGTACCTAGAAAGTGCGTCTGACCTAGGAAAGTACCAAGCTGCCAGGAAAAGCAAGACAGGCATTACTTAAGCAGTGTGGATGATGAAAAACCAACCCAATTATTGGGCTGAGCCAGTGTTGCAGTTACAAAGATGGTGCTGTGCATCAATTCTAAAGGATAGACAGAGGATACAAATAAGAACATGCACAGGGGCCCCTGGGTGGCTCAGTGGGTTAAGCCTCTGCCTTTGGCTCAGGTCATGATCTCAGGGTCCTGGGATTGAGCCCTGCCCTGAGGGGCTCTCTGCTCAGCAGGGAGCCTGCTACCCACCCCCCACCCTCTGCCTGTTTCTCTGCCTACTCATGATCTCAATCTCTCTGTGTCAAATAAATCATAAAATCTTTAAAAAAACAAAAACAAGTAAGAACATGCATAGAAGGAATGACGGTTGCAAGAATCCAGAGACAATGGAATGGAGTACTAAAACTGGGTCAAGGCAAGTGACTTGGAACTAAGCTTATAACTGAAGTGTCCAATAAGTTGAAATGCCCTTTGTGGGGGATGCCTCACATGGGAAGGGCTGAACAGTGTGAGCTAGTACATTGACCTGGAGGACCCATGTCAGGCTGCCATATAGGGTGTGCTGGTTGGAATGTCTCTGAAGCCTGATGGTTTGGATTATGTCCAGGCCATAGAAAGTACAATGGTGGGGGTATACATAGTGTTCAGTCCTATAGATGTTCAGAGGAGACAGTCTCAAGATCATGGAGTACAGGAGTCATTGTTTCCATGGAAGGAAATAGAGGACAAGAAAAATGATTATGTAGAGATAAAAGAATCAAAGTTAGGTCCTTCATCTTCGATTAGGTTTGGATTTAATAATAAATCAGCAAACCATCACATAATGGAGAAATTGTTCCAGAAAGAAAATCTGTTCAAGAGTCTTGAAAGGGCTTGAGTTAAAATCCCATAGATAAGTCCGCAGAGAGATTAAGAGAGCCAACAGTGCCTTTGTAGAGAAGGAACTCAGCCCAAGGACGTTCCCTTCTTCTTAGCCTCCCCAGGTGAGAAAGGCAAGCCACCAATATGTATTCATATCTTCTGATCAAATTCTGCATTTTAGCCACTAGCAAACTGACAGGTCATTTTGGTTTGTATTTCTCTAACTAATGTTAAGGATTAGATAATCAAACTTTATCAAAATCATTAGTTTCTCTAATAAATAGTAGGGTGTGAATTTCTCCTACGTTTGAATTTTACCTTTTTCTCCTTTTAAAGATTTAATTTATTTATTTGAGGGAAATAGCACATGTGCGTGTGCTCTGAGCAGGGCTCCTCACGGGCCTCAATGCCAGGACCCTGAAATCATGACCTGAGCTGAAACCAAGAGTCAATTGCTTAACCAACCCAGCCTCCCAGGTGCCCCTACCTTTTAGCTTTTAGCATAGTTCTTTGAATATAGGAAGACTTAGCTGAGATTTCACAGATGGTAATTTCACACTGGAGACCTAGGCTTAAACGATGCTTTTCCTCCACTGGTGCTTGTAGAAAAGCATAATTTAAGTCAGTGATTAGCTTTCTCAATACAAGTAGGAACAAATTATTTATTATTTTATTAACTGTTTTTTGTCTTGGTTGGTGATGAGTTCTAAGGATTTTGCTGAAGACATAGAAAATCTGAAAAACTCACTTTAGGACTTATCCTTTAAAAACATAATTAAAAATTAGGGAAACCAGTGTGGCTCAGTCTGTTAAGCATCTGACTCTTTGTTTTTTTTTAATTAAAAAAAATTTTTTTTTAATTTTTTTTAGCATCTGACTCTTGATTTAGGCTCAGGTAATGATCTCAGGGTCATGAGACCAAGCCTCATCTTGGGCTCCGTGCTGGCTATGTAGCCTGCTTAACATTCTCTCTTACCCTCTCCTTCTGTCTCTACACCCAGCACTATCTCTCTTTAAAAACACATACATACGTATAATATATAATATATAATATATATAAAATTAAAAATTTGGAGACTCATCTCTGTAGATAATTTGGACCCTCTGCTGTAAATCGCCTAGCAGCCATATTGTTTACCAAACTGTATGCTTCTGCTTTCTTATAACCTTATCTCATATATTACCAAAGGGTAACCTGTAGGGACTGTTAAAAATTTATGTTTTACCCTCCAGTCTTTGATTAGGAAAATGGAATTCCTCTAAAGGAGAGAACCGCAAGGAAAGCACCTATCTTTCTCAAGAGAATGGAAAACAAGCCTTCAGGCTTTCAAGGGTGAGTCATTACAGAGAAGAGCAGTCTTAATTGGAATAAGAATGGAAGGAACTGGAGGGGAAAGATCAAATAAGGCTGGAGGAGAAATTGACATGCTTTCCTTGCCCTGATGGAGAGTATGATGAGGAAAAGCAGCAGAGATGTAAGTGAAGAAAGAAGGCTCTGGATGGGCTGCTGGTCAGGAAATGACGCCCAGAAGTAAAGCAGTTGCAGAACCTGATGCTGATGCTTGTGGCTAGGCAGAGTGTGAAAATCCTTGTTACTTTGATTAGAGTGTTACTCAAGGTTGACTTTTTTGTAGGCACAGTACAGGCTTGATGTTTATTCACTGAGTTTTCTGTTCATTTAACCTCTTTCTGCAATGCTTTATTAGTTCCTGGGCTGACCAGGTAGAAGTGCTTTGGTGAATGAAAGTCCACCCACAGTTCTGAGGGAGGAGGGAGTGTTTTCAGCTCATTTGACTTGATGGCTTTCTGAGAACTGGGGCTTCATCAAATACTCCACTAATTTCTTCTGAGTCTTTCACATGACCTTTCCAAGGGCATGATTTTAACTAAACATGAGACTAAAGCTAATTGGACTGTTTTAAAGTAATTACTCTGCAGTATCACTAAGGTTCATCTAGCCATTATGTCATTCATACAGTATGGCTGGTAAGCAACTGCTCAGAGTCCTGAGAAACGGAAGAGAGACTGTGTCTTCACCAGGGCTACTTTATTAGCTCAGACCACCCAGACGTTCAAGCACATAGAGAATTAAAATATTTAGGGCAGATTTTGACATAGTGAACCATGTTTAAGCATCACAATCTTACTTGTGTTTATACTGATCAGAGACCTCCTTTTACTCTGTATTCCCCTTATTTTCTAAAATGCATCATTAAAGTGACAGAACTTGGCTCAGCTTGAAACCAAGGCTAGACTTTCAGAATCTTTGATTTTGAATCAAAGTTGAATAAAACATTTTAAACTTCCGTTTAATATAAACATGATGTTTTGCCTCTGCTCAAACTCAGCTTTCCTCCTTTTTAAAAGTCTTTATGGATGAACTCTCACTAGCCTTATCCATAAATAGTTAACATGTGGGTGTCTCAGAAGGCTGTGTGTTGTTGTACTTGTAGATACAGGTTTATAAGGAGTCTTTTCACGACTGAGATTTGTCTTATTAGAATGTCATTCCTTAAGGGGCTGGACTTTTTCGTGTGTCTATACAAAAGTTATTTATTTATCTATTTATTTTTAAAAGAGGGAGAGTGAGAGAGGCAGAAGGAGAGGTAGAGAGAGAATTTCTTTTTAAAGATTTTTAAAAAACATTTATTCATTTGAAAGAGCAAGCAAGCAAAAGAACCAGCAGGGTGAGGGTCAGAGGGAGAGGGAGAAGCAGACTCCCAACTGAGTAGGGTGCCTGACATGGGGCTCAGTCCCAGGACCCAGGGATCATGACCTGAGAAGAAACCAGATGCTTAACTGACTGAACCACTCAGAACCCTGAGAGTGAGAATCTTAAGCAGGCTTCATGCCCAGCATAGAGCCCAACATGGGGCTTGATCTCATGATCATGAGATCATGACCTGAGCTGAAATCAGGAGTTGGATGACACTTAACTGACTGAGCCATCCAGGTGCCCCTACACCCAAAGTTATCTTGATGAGGAAGGAGGGAAAAGTGGGAAAAGAAGAAGGCGGTTAAGTATGATGTTTCAAGTTTTTGATAGCTTTTATTGCTCTTCTGCTCCCTAGACAGATTAAGATCAACTTTCCCATGATCTTTCTCCTTCCATGATTTCCAAGACTGGAGACTGTCAGAGAAGAGAGGCAGTTAGAGTTTCAATATTGGGGTAGAGGGTGGTTAGAATTGTCTTCTGGTTCCTTCCCCACTGACCCTAACTCTGGATTTATTATTATTTTTTATTTTCTAAAGATTTTATTTATTTATTTGACAGAGAGCAGAAGAAAGCACAGGCAGGGGGAGAGCCAGTGGGAGAGGGAGAAGCAGAATCCCCACTGAGTAGGGAGCCTAATTCAGGGCTCCACCTTAGGATGCTGAGATTAGGACCTGAGCCGTAGGCAGATGGTTAACCAACTGAGCTACCCAGGTATCCCTGTTTTTAAAATCAAGGCTCACAGTGGTTGCTGTATAGATTTGGAGACTAATTGCCTCAGCAGAAAAACTTTGAATGAAAAGCACTGGAACAAACTTGGGCTTCCATTCTGGCTCAGAGACAGTCCCTATCTCCACTTTCCAAACAAGTATAAAGCAGTGAGGAGAAAGATGACTCAAAAGAAGCCTCCTTGTCCTTGTCTCTCCACTGGTGATTGTGGGACAATGTCCCACCCTAATAAGAGGAGTCTGTTGAGGATATATATAAATATAAATATAGGTAAAATAAGTCCTTTAAGAACCTTGAAAAGTGTTTTAAAAATAACATGGAACACTGTAAAAACAAAATATTCTCATGACTACAAAATGTTATAGTTTCCATGTACTAGACAAAAATGTTTCCCTGAATAAAGTAGATTGTTTTTATACAGATTTATAGGCATGGACCAAAAAAACCCCCCAAAACAAACAAGAAAACCCACTGCCATCTAAGAGTGTCTGAATTCATTTCTTCTCTACATTCCTACATCATTTTCCCAGTTACCTCCAATACCTGTGTTGAATTATGATTACTCATGTAGGTCTGTCTTACCCATATAATATGGAGGGCTAGAATCTTGTTTGCTTATTCCTGTAATCTCAGTAGCTACTAGTCCAGTCTAATTCATATACAGTAGATACTTGCCAAAGTTTACAAAACTAAAGCAGTAACTTCTCTGTTAATTCTCTGGCTGGTTAGCTCAAGTGGAGAGCATGGTCTGCTCCTGATGCAAGCAATCAGATTTGCTATTCCAGCCATGCTGATTCTAAAGCACAGATGTTCCCTTCACTTATACATTTACTCATGCATTCAATAACATAAGTATAGAATCACGAAGAAACAACAGCT
This sequence comes from Mustela putorius furo, assembly GCF_011764305.1. NCBI lineage: Eukaryota > Metazoa > Chordata > Mammalia > Carnivora > Mustelidae > Mustela > Mustela putorius. Next base: position 12,977,518 of record NW_025421294.1, read on the forward strand.
TTAAAAGAAAAGAAGAAGAAACAATAGCTTTGACTCACCTTTGCATACTTTTAGCACTTGTTTGAGTTTACTCTTTCCTCTGATTTTTAAACTTGAAATTATTTTTATTTATAGGAATATAGCTAGTGTTAGAATATATAGAAAACATAGAAATGTATAAAGAAAATAAAAATTAAAGGAATTCTTCCTGTAAATATTTTTGTTTGTATTTTCTTTGTTGTATTTTCTTCAAGTCTCTTGATAATGCACATGCAATATATATTTTCGCACTCTGCTCTTTTTACTTAATATTTTATCATAAACATTTTACATGTCATTAAAAATCTTGGCCATTGAGTGTTTGTGGCACAATTTTTAAAAAAAATTTTAAGATTTTTTTAGTTTATTTATTTGAGAGAGGGAGTATCAGCAGTGGGGAGGGGCAGAGAGATAGTGAGAAGTAGGCTCCCCACTGAGCAGAGAGCCCTGTTACACAGGGCTCCATCCCAGGACCCTGAGATCACGAGCCAAAGGCATATGCTTACCTGACTGAGCACCCAGGTGCCACATATTGAGTGTACCATAATTTATTGGAATTTCCCTATTTGTGTACATTAAGATTGCTTTTAAGCTTTGGCTAATATAAATAATACTGTCTTGCAAAATTCTGGGCTTAAAACTATTTTTTGGTCAATTTCCTAAGGATGGTTTCTCAGAAGCAGAATTGCTGAAGCAGGTTACATGAGTATTTTTAGGATTCTTGATGTATGTTTCCAAAATGCTTTCCAAAATATGTATGCCCATTTATGTTGCTGCTAACCAGATTATATTCTAAAACTACCATAATACTTAGAAGTTTTAAAAAACCACACTGGACTTTCATTAAAGAATTAGAGAGTGCAGTTGCTTATGCAGGACTCTGTCCTGAATCCTTCAAATAAGGGACTGGTCCTGGGGCCTATTAGTTAGCTATTTAGTAAATAATTTAGTAAATTTATTTAGTAAATATTTAATAAATAAATCCATCTACTTTTTTCATCCATTGTATTAAATTTAAAAGGGAGGAGCTTCCTGTGTTGTTTAAAGTTTTGCCTCAAATAATTGAGGTTTATAAGAAAAAATGCTCTTCGTGAAGCTGTTTAGTACACTGTACAGTGCTAGGTACATTGCAGGCATATTTGTTTCTTCCCCTGTAATCATTACAGAGATTCAATTAGTCCCGAAATTAAAAGGCTAGAAAAAAATTCTCCCCTAATCACATTCTGCTTTGAGATCCCTGGGAGGACAGTCCATTCATACAAATAAAGGTTTCTATTTATTCTTGTTATCATCCAGTGAAGTATTGAAACTTTCCCACAGGGCATGAGAAAAGGCCTCGGATTTTTTTCATCTCCGCATTTTTTGCCATGGTAGGTAAGTCCATCAAAGATGAATAGCCTGTTTCAACATTGTCACTGGAGATTTTATTCAAGTCCCTTTCGGGAAGACTTCAGTGTCATCAATTCTAAGGTGAAGTTGATGCACCTGATGAATATTTAAATTCCTCCCAACTTAGTAATATTCTAGTTCTTTGATCACTTTTCTGATGTAGATGTTTCTGGAGATTTCAGATTTGAGATTTAGACGTATGACATCTGAGAGAGGACAATGTAGTTCAAATCTGGAAAATACTTGGTTTAACTAGCATCTTCACAATTAAGAACAGTAGAATCTGGGCTCTGAGGTAGAGACCAAGTATTCAAAGAGGTAGAAGAACTGGACCATCTTCTCTAAAGTTGGGAAGATTGGTTTATCTTACCAGTCTGGTTGAAGATGGAGGACATCCATGCAAAAGATGAATGACAATGCAAAGCATCATGTGGTCAGTGTTGTTCTGAATAGGACTGCAAAATCTACAACTCCTATTTCTATGCACAGCAAAGAGGCAGATCGAGGGCACACATAGAAGCTCAGTGTCAATGGCAAGGACATCATCAAGACTGTTAAATAAAAAATAGACTTTGAGACTTGAAATGTCCATTGGAGAGAAGAGCATACTCTAGGATATATGGTGAAAGAATAGTCTATCATCTGACAGTTTAGAATAGTGTGTACACAGACAACTTCATCAAAGTATTCTCTTGAAGCTTGAAGGAGAATAAACGCTGGACCAATAAAGAAAGTGCTGCTTCATATATGAATCCCCCAATTGTTAAGGTGTGACAAGGCAAAATTACTAGATTCAAAATGGGACAATAACAACATAGATAGAGTACTCTAAAGGGAATGAAGAAACTGTGAGTTTCCAGTTCTTTCTCTGAGAATAATATCTCTAAGGTCATCCCTGTGCATCCCTTCTCTCAGCCCCACTCTTTTCTATCCATACTCTTTGTCTTTTTGGTGGTACCGTTAGAGGCAGAGCATTTGCTTAGAAAGACCAAGAGTCTGATCTCAAAAGACAAACATTTTTTTAAATATTTTATTTATTTGAAAGAGAGAGCATGTGCACACGAGCAGGGGTGGGGGGAGTAGGGGGGAAGGGCAGATGGAGAGAGAGAGAAGCAGATTCCCTGCTGAGCAGGAAGGCTAATGCTGCCCCATCCTAGGACTCAGAGATCATTACAGAGTCAAAGGCAGATGCTTAACTGATTGAGCCACCCGGGGACCCTAAACGTTTGTTTTTAAACCTCTAAGCAAAAGGCATAACACATGGTAAGTGTCTAATATTGATGTAATCTGGAGAAGGAAAACACAAAGAGGGTCATTTATCATGGCTTAAGCTGAAAACACAATAAAACTGCCTATCAAAAATGAACATAAATAAAAATATCTGTAAGAACTTAAAGTCTGGTATTTAAAGAGTTTGGTCACTGATCCAAAACAATTTGTCTTCTCTTGAGTTTATGAAAATTCCATTAGCTTCCTGATATGGTACTTCCTTATCTCCTAGAGAACACCTCTATAAACATGATTTTAGAGAAAATCACCACCTTCCCACTTGAATAGAAATGATTTGAGTAGGCTAGGAGCAGGGCCAATTTCGTGTCTTTGTGACCCACCACATAAGCCAACTTTACACTGGATGACTCTGAATAGACCCCAAAATGATTTGATTTGAGTGAGTGTGCTGTAACTGGAGGCAAGGCATAAGGTTTACATGTGATGACTTGTTTCAGGGGTCAGTGCCAACTTCACTGGGTGCATTGGGGATCTTGTAGCAGGAATGGATTTATGCTACAATATCTGACAGGTGTGGCACCAGAAGGTAAACAAAACTATAAGATCATTTATGAAAGTTGGTGTTGCAGGAAAAACAGAACATGTGGCTGGCCAAGATGTTTCAAGATCAGGCAGGTACTGCCAGTGGCTTCATCTTGGATGTTCATGCCCCTCCAAAATAGCAGTGGTCAGGTGCAATCACAGCAGCAGACTGGGCCAGTCAACCCTGACCGTGTGTGTGGTTTTCTGGTACCTTTCAGGCCTAGCTTATCAGAAGGCTGATGGCTCATCAGCAAGGCAGAATACTCATGAGAAACATGGCAGTGAGGAGAGTGAGACCTACTCTTGGTATACTCTTTGATAGAAGAAAGTGTTGGCAGTGAACTAGAATGAGAAATATGTTTGCTAGTAGGAGGGAATTTGTTAAAATAACATGCATCCAAGGTTGACATGGGTTACCAAGAAAGGCTATTCTGGGACAACCGAAGAAAGGTTTAAATTGGACAGAATTTCATATGGAAAAGATTTAGAATTTTGAGGCTTAAGGAAAGAAAGCTTTCTTTTCTTCTGTATAATCTGTGCAGATACTGCTTTTTCAGATTTATGAAGTTACTAATTTCACATTTACACACAAGTAATTTGGTCCTCTTTTTTCTTTTGTTGCTATCAGGCAGGAAAGAAGACTTTATGTGAGTATTGGCATGATAAATGTCTTTCCTGATTAGTTTGAGAAGTTCAGAATTTGAAAGCCAATTTCTTTTTTCTCTCTAGATTTGACTGTATGGAAAGAGGAAGGCTCCAATTTCTGAAAATTGGATTCTTGGGTTTTCTTGACTGTAGTTGACCAACTTACTTCATCCATATAGTAGCTAACAAAGCCAAGTACACATGGTTAGAACCACTTCTTTGTGAAATCTCAGTGACCAGTTTAATTGGCCTTGACCTAACTTTGTGTGTGTGCAGGGAAAATCATGCTCCCAGAAGGGCCAGACTGGACTGTCTTATGGAACATCTTAGGCAAGCCTGTATTTGGCTTCCTTGTCCACACTGTCCTTGCCACCCTGCTCCTGGACAGCCTCCAGTCTATACCCGGCCAGTCTGTAAGTTCTTTTGTTACTGACTTTGTAAAGAGATAGCTTAGGGGAGTCAAAAGAGTAGAGGAGCCAGGGCTCAAGTTCCAGCCTTGGTACTACTTTGATTATATGATCATGAGCATATCAGTTCTTGACTTGGAGTCTTACTTCACTTGTCTTTGAAATCAGGAGGCCCAACTCTATACTTTCTAAGGAGCTTCAAGTGCAAAATTCCTCAGATATAATGCTTCTAAATTTGTCTCTGTGTTCATGGGCTGTATGTAGCCTGTTCTTCATACCCTTCTCTCTATTGTAGAACTAACGTAACTTTAAAGATGCAGTTTTGGAGGCAACAGAAGAAAAAGTGGGAAGCCAGTGAGGTGTACTAGAGATGACTAGACATTCAGAGGTGATATTGATTAAAATTTCCACCATCACACAGATCAGAGGCTGTCAGGGCTCCTCTGCCCTTTCACATCCATGCCTTGTGCTACCATTTGTGACTTCTCCCCTTCTAGGCTGTTCTTAGTGCTCATTCTAATTTGATTCCACATGGATAAAAAAATGTTGAGAAAAGGCCAAGTTCACAGCAGGATTTTAGCCAGCACTTGAGCCCTTTTCAAAAAATGACACATATTTCTGCTTAGGCTTGTGGGTTAATACAAACTGTATTACGCATAATTCTGTTTTCAGGAGTGTGTAGTCAAGTTGGGGAGGTAAGACAGATACATAGGTTTTAGTTTTACCTTCATGTTTCAAATAAAATTATTAATCACTGAGTCTAATTTTTTCAGGCTGATTAAAAAAAATCCGTAGCAACCTTGCTGCTCCCTAGGTGGTTTTATTCTTTACCATGGTTCAAAAGAAATCAGTAAGGACTGATGGGAATTGTAAGTGATATGGATGTTGACATCCAGTTCTTCTGTTTTTCTTCTGGAAGAAACAAATTCCTTCATTTGTTAAACATTAGAGTGTACTATATATCCAGCATTTTTTTTTTTAAGGCTGAGGTGTAAAATCTTTAGAGCCAGACATAGACTCGGACTCAAAGTTGGCTGTTTTCAAGATTTATGTGAACTTGGGCAAGTTACTCACCTTCTTAAGCCTTAGATTTCTCCTCTTCCCAGTGGGGGACAACAGTGCCTCCCTTAGATGTTGTGAGTATTAAATGCAATAAATTAGATATACATGTATATATATGCCTAGTACTTGGAAGGCTTTCACTAAGGGGCTACTGTTAAAAAAAAAAATTATCTTGTCATACTTAGGATCCCTGGGGACCAGGGGACCTAAGTATGACAGACACACAACATTAAAGCTCATGGAAATCATGGCCCGTTGTCAAAGGCACCACACCGGTCATGCTTGGTGCCAGGTGAACATCGGTCCTTCTTGCTTTTCTGTATCTTTCATGTCAGGGGTCATCTCAATGGTTGTTTACTGCCTGTAAACATTCATGCAGGCTGGCTGAGGTCCAGAGCAAGGAGTGGTAGCCCTTTCATCATCTTGCATGCCTGCCAGTAGGAAGAAGAGAAGGGGAAGAATTTTTTTTTTGCCTCAGTGTGTAATTCTTTTTAATGTATTCATTTAAAGTGGCTATTTCAGGACACTTGCTTTCTTCCAGGAATTCACAAACTCAATTGATGGGCAAGATAAGATAAAGTGGCACTTTCTCTTCTCCAAGAACTTCCCCAGCACTCTGCTGCACCTACTGGTTCTTTTTTGCCAGTGCAAACCTCACTCTGCAAAGGAATGCAGTGACAGTCCATATAGGGAGGATGGACCTGATGTAACCTATCAAGTTTTAGGCTAAGTTCTTTACATGCATCATTTACTCTATTATACTATTGTAATCCCTGCTTTACAGAAAAGGAGACTGAGGCCCAAAGGGGAAATAATGTGTCCATGGTCACACAACTTAGATTCAGAAATTCAGGCGTTAACTCTGGAACTATTTCAGTGAATTCTCACCCCTGACTTAGTTAGAAAAGCTTAGAAAACGCATATACATATACATAAATACTGACAAACTTTCATAAACTTAATCCCAGTCCTAGAGATTCTGATTTGTTAGCTTGCGTAGGGTCCTGGTGTCAGCATTTTAGGCAAAACTTCTTGTATGATCAGCTAGGTAAGAACCTTTGGCTTAACTCCAAAGTCACATTACACCATATTTCTACACAAATAGTAGATTTACTCTCACTGAAGTATCAGAGGTGCTTCCCAACCCACATTTTAGAAACAAAGTTTTTGGACAGTTTTGAATGTTTGGGAAATTTTGAGCTACTCCCTGTGCTCTGTTCAGTGGACAAGAATTTTTATGCTTCTGTGGTCTATCAAGCTTAGAGGGATATTTGTTATTACAAATTCTAAGGGAAGAGAGATCAGAAAATATCTTCTTGGACCTTCATATTTCTGAATCCCAGTCAGTCAGAAATGCTCTCTGACTGCCCATCATTCCTGGAGGAAATTTTCGTTGATGGTCACCCTCTCCTCACGCACCCTGCTCGGTGATTTCCTCTTGGGTCTTCTGAACTTTGGTTCAGACCCTGGCTCTTAACATCTGGCTCTTAAGGTGCATGAGTGCAGGCTATGCTGGTTATTTATGTCTTTTGACATGTCTAAGTATGTTTTGACATGTCTAAGTATGTTTTTGTTCTTCTGTATTTAACAGGAAGATTTTGAAAAACCAAATGTTTTTAGCTGCAAGGCAGTATTTCCATATCTTTGGAAGATTATTACATGAAGCACACTCTGGGATTAGAGGTAATTTTAATCTGAGTTGGCAAATTACTATGGGCATCAAGTTATCTATCAGGAAATCTCTTGGAATTGAAAAAATGTGTAGTATTTTTTTCTAATTGACATAAAGAAACACAAGAAATTATTAACAAATTTTTGTAACTAGGAAAAGGATGAGAAAATGTGGGAGATGTTTATTTTCACTTTATATTTTCTCATAATAATAATAATAACTGCAACAACATTGAAAGTAGTATTTATTAATTTTTTGTGCTTGATTGTGTATACTATTTCCCTTACTGCATTTGTCATTTACTATTCACAGTAACCATATATGATAAGTACTACTGTGCCATTTGGATCCATTCAATTTTAAGTAACATAAGACTGCCTTGAACAACAAAGAAATTTATTACTTTACATTGCAAGAAATTCCATGGTAGAGTAGCTGCAGGGGGGATAAATTCAGAGATATCAGGATCTGATGTTTCTGTCTTTTTGCTCTGCCAATGTTAACATGGCTGGTGGTCCTCAGGCAAGTTCCTCTCATGGTCCTGAGATGGCTGCTGCATCATATTCACACGTGGCAACCACCAGTTTCTTCCCCACTGGGTCTCTTGTTATAAACCTTTCCCAGAAGCCCTCCACTTCTCGAGATAGTACCCATAATTGCTTTCCATATCCATATCTAAACCAGCCATCATTGCAAGGAAAGGTACCACCATGGTTGGCTTCCAGGCAGACCAAGCTTCATTGCTTTGCTGAAGCATATAGAAGAAGGAGGCTGAAAACTGGGGGAAAAAAAAAAAGAAAGAAAGAAAAAAAAATATCTAAGTGTTAAGAGCACAGTTTTGAGCCAGAGGAAAAGCATTTTCAAACCCATACCCAGACAGGGCTATTGACTGAGAGTATTTATAAGTAATTTGCATTGGTACATATCAAAATTGCCCCAGGCTTCTTTAAGGGCCATAGTTTGGGAATTGTCCCCTTACTCTCATCATCAGGATCGGAGTTCTGTTATAAATAAGGAAGGGATGGGTTCGATTACTAATTGTCTTCTATACTGTTATTATCCAGATGTTTACAGATGAGGAAATAGAGTGAAAGAGGTCTGATAATTTCCTCCAAGGATACGTGGTTAATACATTGTAGAGCTGAGTCTTAAAATTAGATCTGCTCTCTGCAAAGTCCCTGTATGCTTTAACCCCTGTTAAAAAACAAAATTCATGGGGTGCCTTGGTGACTTAGTCAGTTAAGTATCTGCCTTCGGCTCAGGTCATGATCCTGGGGTCCTGGGATTGAGCTCCCTGCTCAGTGGGGAGCCTTCTTCTCCCTCTCCCTTTGCCTGCTGCTGGGTCTACTTGTGTTCTCCTACCTCTCTGTCAAATCAATGAATAAAATCTTTAAAAGAAACAAAATTCATCTGAGTAAATTGTAAGGATCTTATTAGATTTATTCATTGATTTGTGAATTGGCCAGTATCCATTCTAGCAGAGAGAAAGGGGCTCTGAGAAGCTACACAAAATGGAAGACTTTCACTGGTAGGTGGGAGCAGGAACAAAGAAGTTATATTAGGCACAAAATGGGTTGGTTATTGCAAAGTTACTTTATTTAAAGGATGGTAGGGTGTGTGTCAGTCAGATTACCTAACTAGTGCTGATTAGGAGATTCCTGATTGAGTGGCTGGTTTAAGATTCCATGTCTTGGAGAGTGGAAACTATAAGTCTCAGTGTGGTGCTTAGCATAAACATGAGTGATTTAGTATAAGTGACCCCATTTTGGAGTCTTATTTTTAACACTGCTATGATATTCTGCCTTTTTCTGTGCTATCATTTATTACCTCTTTTTCAACATGTATTGCTTTATGAATAATTAAAATAATTCTTTTAAAGATTATGGTTGCAATTTGTACTTAGTTATAATTGTAGCTCCTCTAGTCTGGAACTTGGGAAAACCATTTAAGCTTTTTGGACTAAATTTCCCTTATTGTTAAAATGAGAGTGCTCAGCTCGATGAGAGCTAACATCTTTTCTAGCTCTAAATTCTGTAAGTATATTGTGCTCATACGAAAGTCATTCAGAGTAGAGATTTAAAAAACTTCACTTGTACATAGGCAGTGATCCACAAAAAACAAACAAAAAAAAACTTCACTTGTACAAATAATGTTGTCTATAAAAAAAATAGAATTTTTAGAAACAGATGTTAGTCTCTCTAAAAAATGCACCTGCTTTTTGCCGCCAGTGCAAATGGTGGTATGTAACCCTTTACCACTAGGGATTTGGCCCTGATATCCTAAGGTGGTTTTTCTTTTCTCTGCTCTTTATCATGGTACTATCTCTTCCAAGGCTTCAGCTCTTGAGGTGTGACTATGCCTGGAAGACCTTCTGCTTGTAGTTGTGAGCTAACAGCTGCCCCACAATACCCACCAAAAACCTCAGTTTCCACACTGTGTAGGGAAGGACAGTACAAGTGAGCAGATAAAGGTTCTTCTCTCTAGGAAATATGCCCTCTCAAGCAAATGTATACTTCTTGCCCTCCCTGTGACTTCCAGCTGAGATCAACCTTCCCAAACCTTCCAGGGACTTGGAGTAAAATGAGGGTAAAGACAACTTGCCCACACAGCATTAAAGGATAGAGTAATGGGCATAGGGAGTAGGAGAGGAAAAGGAAGAGGGTTGAGATATGTACATGTGTGGTTTCATTTTTTTCTCATTTTTAGAAAATGAATATTTATATAAGAGGAGAGAAAGTTTTCACAGTTTTTTTCAGACCAATATGAGAATTTTAAATTGAAATCCTGGGCATTAGCAAGGCAATAGTCACATTTGCCGAGGAACTTCGAATGTTAAAATATCTACAAACTTTACCATTAGTCAAACATAATGTTGTTTAACTTCTTACCTCAAAATGTGGAAAATCTGAAGCACGTTAATTGACAGTAGAGATGTTTTCAGAATTGCCATTAATTGCAGAGCTAGATACACATTGCCTCTATGCCAGAAGTAAACATAAAGTTAATAGATAACAAGCGAGGTTTAATGTAAACTTTATTGAATTTGTTTGCCTTCCTCCTGTTAGAACCAACAGAAGTCAGGGACATATTTTAGAATTAAAGAAGAAAATCACCCATGTTTGTTCATTCTGTCATTTATTGTGTAGGAAGAAGACCTGTGTATGGAGAGAAAAAATTTTAAAACATATAGCTGGTAGCAGCCGACAGTAAAATCAATATTGAAAACGCAATTAGAGGAGATAGTTCTCTCACTGTTGCTGATAAAGAAGGGGTTTCAGGATTCTTTGCTCTGGGCAACTGGGAAGGTTCTGGTTACCTTGGATGTGAGTTGCAGGTAGGCTTCCAAACTGGTACCCTGAGCCAGGTACAGCTCCCATGACATTCATTTACAGCGAGTTGATTCTTGAATAGTCATTCCAGAAGACTAAAGCAAGCATGTGTTTTTGGATTAAGTTACCCAGGTAGTGCTTTGATTTTCATTTTTCTTCTCCATGCAAATTAAAGACCAAGTTCTGAAGGTGATGGGAGAAATAAGATATGTACCACATTGTCACCAAATTCTGTGTAAGATTTGTCTACATTCCATAGACAAATCAAGACTTTGGATTCTGGGCCTGTTTGAAAGTCATGCCCCATGACACATGCAAAGTCTTCTTTCAGTCAAACAAGGGTGGTCCTTCAAAGACTCTGAGAAGGCAGCTGCTACCCAGAAGGCCCTTTTGAATTGCAGAATTCCAGGCGCTCACACCTCGTAATACAGCACCAAAGACAGCTTGGCTGCCTCACAGCCTCCAATGTGCTGGTACAGCTGTGAAGGAGCTAACTTTGGCAGCCATAGATCATGGACTCTTCGTCTTAGTTTCTCTCAGAATAGCTTTTCATCAAGAGACTTAACATCTCTCAAAACAAAAGCTGGAAGAAAGGAAAAAAACATAAATAGGTACTTTAAAGAGAGATATTATTTTGAATCTTTGGGTTTTGATATATAGCTACAGTTTGTGGAATCCGTCATGTCTGGTTTGTGAACAGGTTGATGTGGTAGAAAGAGCAGTAGATCTGGAGTCAGAGCAATTTGAAATTTAGGTCTGGCTTTGTCTACAGCGTTTCTACACTTAGTTTAGCTTCTTTGACCTTGGTTTCCTCATCTATAAAATGCGAACATTTGGCCAGATGATCTTTGACCTAGTGATTCTATGAAAAGTGAATGTTGGAAGCACATGTTCACCTTCTCCAGTTACCAGCTGTGAATGTGTGACTGGACCAAATGGCACTAACTGTCGAAATGTTTTAGGCTGAAGGGAAAGCATTCTGAAATGGGACAAGAGCACCTCATGTTGAAACCTGGACCTGGTTAACTCTCCAAGGCCTGGGCCAACCTTTGCTTCTGTCTCCCATCCCTATTTGTTTTAGCTGGACCAGGAGGCACTCATCCCAGAATAAATATATCTGAATCAATACCTTCTGATAGGTAGCTTTATTAACAGTTATAAATCAGAAACTTGACAAAAAATTTTAACTATATTTCCTGTAACTGATCTAAAATTGCTATGTAGCTTATAGTCTCACAGATAAAACAGTCTTTTCCAGTTTACTTCTGTCTGCTTTGGGTAACTATTGGGTTGTGTCAACATTCAAACTCCCCATGAGGACTGTATCTTTCTTCTCAATGAAACCTCTTGTAGCTCTCCTTCCTCCACATGGCTTCTTGTAGAAGAAAGCTTACTCTTCTTGAACATGGCCATTGGGATATGGGCCCTTGGTTTGAGCAGTCCTCCAAGTCCTTTCTAACCTCTACTGAGATGTGCCTTGTCCTACCTGGTCCCCTGGCAACCTGTATTGGTTTCTAACAGGCGTGATTGATTCCACTGGACTTTTGAGTCCTCATGTTAATATCTGACACTTTGCCATTTATTCTAGATATGAGGTACTAGAAATTTGTGAATTTATTTCTTTGAACTCCAGGCCTTGTTTGGTCTACCAGTTTTTCAGAACATGTCCCCACTTTGGGCAGTAGGAAATTCTGAATCTCCTATACCACCTAAGACCTGGGGAATCAGTGACATGATATCAGATTCTTGCCTTCGGCCAAATTCTTCCATGTTATAATTTCTAATCTCCTTTAGCCTTCCTCACCTAATCTCACATTAGTACAAGGCATCTGGTGGAGCTGTCTCCTCCTCCCAGACTTCCAAATAGAAAGACTAACCCAAGGCTCCTGCTGCCCTGACTCATTGTGAGAATTCAGGGATTGATCAGTGGTGACTGGCACAGTTGGGGAAGATAGAAATGGTTCTCTTGTGCTCCATATTAGCCATTACTTCTGTCTTTCTAGCACTGTAGCTCTTATCTTTGAATTGACATATTTCTCAAGTGGAGCTGTGAGTATACTTAGGACATGAACTGGGACAGTGGTTCTCAAACATTAATATGTAAACAATTACCTGGAGTCTTGTTAAAACACATTGCTGAGCCCCACCCTTGATTTCTGATTCTCTAAGTCTAGAATAGAGACTATGAATTTGTATTTCTAACAAGTTCTCAAGTGATGTTGATGCTGCTGGTCCTAGATCTAGGACCATACTGACCTAGAATCTTCAGGTTTAGAGTATAAAGACTGTGGTAAAAGCAATGCAATTTCTAGGTACAACTTTCTGCTTGGAAACCTGGAGATACATAGTTCTTCAATCTGAGGGATGTTACTAAGATCTGGGTAGAGAATAAGTATTAAAAAATTAATGGATAGGCCATCAATTTGTTTATTACATTATTTATTCTCCAATGATTCTTTATCCTTGATATATTCCAGATTATGACACTGCAGTGAAGGTAGTTATAACCAAAGTAAGATTTGGGGTCATTAAAAGAACTTTCTTTAGATTTATGTCCAAAGTACCTAGGTTATCTTTGAGCTTAGGTCCAAGCCTCTCTACGCTTGCTGCAAGAGAGAGCAGGGACCAGCTATCTGTGGCACAGGCTTAACATATTAAATTTTTCTTGTATCCTGTTATAGTCTATGCTTCAAACACAAACCTCCCTACTAAACATTTTTAAGTTAATAACTTTATTTTTATACTATGAAATTCACCTATTTAAAGACATAATTCAATTATCTTCAGTATATTTACAAAGTTGTACAACTGTCATCACTATCTAATTTTGGAAAATTTTTATCAGCTCCTACAAAACCTCATGCCATGTACAGTCCTTTCTCTTTCACTCTTGGTCCTAGGTAACTACTGTTCTACTCTCTGTCTCTATATATTTGCTTTTACTGGACATTTCATGTAAGTAGAATTGTATGTATTCTTTTGTGTCTGGCTGCTTTCTGAACACAATGTTTTGGAGGTTTATCCATGTTGTAGCATGTATTGGGACTTCATCAATCACTGACTTGTATCAAACTTTCTTTTGGTGTGTACACCTCTTTCTCTCCATTTCTGCTATGATTCTTCAAGTCTAGGTCTTGGTTATTGAAAGTATAGTCCCTGACCAGTTACATCAGTATCACCTGGGAGATACTCCATACAGTCATGCAAACAGGACCTTCATTTTTACAAGATTCCCAGGGGTTTTGGTACACATAGCAATTTGAGAAGCTCTGCCCTAGACCCTGTTGGAAGGCATTTGAGAGCAACCTCCCATGGCCTCCTTTCCTCCACTACCCCCACCAGAGCACCCAGCATGCTGCTGACTAGTCCTGAGATTAGTCATCAAAGGACACTCACCCACTACCCATACCCTATTTATTAAACAATGTAAGTGGCTTTCTGTTAGCTGTTTTAAGTGCTAAGTCTCTGTTCCTCAACTGTGATAGTTAAGGCTCTCTAAATTAGCCTCTCTACCTACGGAAACTTCTCAACCTCAATGTTCTAACAAAACTTTTCATTCCTGACATGCCATAGAATTACTGCTAGAGGATAAGGATTATTTCTTATAGGTCACTGATGTTGGTTACTAGAAGAGTTCTGGCTATATTTTAGCCATTTTGTAAATTCTGCAGGAATGAGTACAAGGCCAGAGACAGGATGATAATGTTTTCCTAAAAGAGAAGAAGTGACTCCCGTAGGGCTTACATATGGAAACTGTTAAGGGAAAAAATTATAATAGACATATGAATACTACAACCATATTGATTTTATTGAATACTGTATGAGATCCTTTGTGTATATTATATTATGAAATTTCCAATAGAACTCTATGAAGTAAGCATTATTATTTAGTGAGGCACTCCTGTTCATTCCTATGGATAAGGAAATTGAGACTCAAAGGCATTGTGTAACTTATCTAAGACATACAGCTGGTTAAATGCAGAGCTAAGATTGAAACCCAAGTTTCTGTCTCTAACTATTATGCTTTCTCTCCATATTGATAAAGGGGAGTTCCACCAAAGGGAGTATTGGGACATGATGGAGATAACTAGGGTCTTAGAGGTCATAACTATTTTTCCAAGTCAGGAAATGTTTCCACAGGCAATATTCCTGTTTTCATTGGAACACCAGTGAGATTTAAAGTTACTCATGAATTTCCTCCTTTGCGTCAGAAAACATTCAAAGGGAACAACCCAACGGATACAGATGGACTCCACCAGCTTCCTAAGCCAAGTTCTTCTCTTTCTTGTTGTGAGTGGCCTAGGTGCGCTGACTCCTCCCTCTCAGTTTAATACCTTCATGAGATGACCAGGATAACAAAGGGTAAGCTTCTCTGGCACTCTAAGATTAGAGATTCAGGTACAAGGTGAACTAACTCATCCAGTCAGCTGCCTGCCCAGGTATAATATACAACTTGCTTCTATGGAGTACCAATGTCTTCAATATCATCAGACTATATGAACACTGAAAAATATTTATTCCCTGTTTCATGTTTATAAAGCTACTGGTTAGCAATTCACATGATTTTCTAATGGTTTCGAAGTCACTAGACCAAAAGATATGAAGACTTCCTATAGCTCACAGCTTCAAATATGAGTTCCATAAATCTGCTCTCAGAATGAAGTAGAATGGGGGAATATAGGAACCTGGGGCCAGGAGATATGGTTGGGACAATCCAGTGTAGAGGTCTCCAAAGGGCTCCTAAGTAAATGGATTTCTGTGGAGGTCTTTGTCGGTCACCATAGGATGAAGGGAGTGAATATGATGAGGGTGAATATGATGAGGATGAGGGGAGTGAACAGCTTAAAACAGTGTCCATTTTGGTTGCTCATAGTTCTGTAGGTCAGAAATCTGGCATGGTATGAGTGAGTTCTCTGTTTGGAATGTCACAGATTAAATGAGGCTGTTGAATGGTTTGAGGTCTCTAGAGGCTCTGGGAAAAAGTCCACTTCCAAATTTACTCTATTTGCCATCATGGGACTAAGTTTCCTATTTCCTTGCTGGGGATCTCAGCTTCCAGAAGCCACCAGTATTCCTTGCCATGTGGTCCCCTCCATCTTCAAGCCATCAATGATGTGTTGAATCTTTCATGTGCTTCAGGTCTCTGTCTTCCTCTTTTTTTTTCTTTCTTTTTTTTTTTTAAATCTCATGGAGAAAGTTGTTTTTTTTTAATTTAAAGATTTTATTTATTTATTTGACAGACAGGATCACAAGTAGGCAGAGAGGCAGGCAGAGAGAGAAAGGGGAAGCAGGCTCCCTGCTGAGCAGAGAGCCCAATGCAGGGCTTGATCCCAGGACCCTGGGATCATGACCTGAGCCGAAGGCAGAGGCTTTAACCCACTGAGCCACCCAGGCCCCCCCTCTGTCTTCTTCTTTGGCCATCAGCCAGAACAAACTCACTCTTAAATGGTTCATATCATTAGGTTATGCCCACTCAAATTATCTCCATATCTTAGTTTGGTGGATTTGGAATCTTAAATACCTCTCCAGAATTCCTTTACACAATACTCAGATTAGCATTTGACTGAATAACTAGGAGAGAGTGTGTGTATACTGCGCTGGAAATCTTGGGGTCCATCTTAGAATTTTGCATACCATAGAAGCAATCTAAGTGGGGTTAGACCTCCATTTTGCCTTGGTCAGAGTTGCCTCATTTTTTTTTTTTTAAAGATTTTATTTATTGGACAGAGAGAAATCACAAGTAGGCAGAGAGGCAGGCAGAGAGAGAGAGAAAGAGAGAGAGGAGGAAGCAGGCTCCCCGCGGAGCAGGGAGCCCGACGAGGGGCTCTATCCCAGACCCTGGGATCATGACCTGAGCCGAAGGCAGAGGCTTTAATCCACTGAGCCACCCAGGTGCCCCAGAGTTGCCTCATTTTGATGGGTTTTCTGTTTTGTACCTTCATGTAATTTTTTTTCAGTAAATAAACATTTACTTTGATTTATTTTATTTTGTTATTTTTTTAAGATTATTTATTTTTTAGAGAGAGAGAGAAAGAGCATGTGAGTGGGGGTAGGGGCAGACAGAAGGAAAAGGAGAGAAGTAGACTCCCTGCTGCGGGCGGAGTCCAACTATGCTGGATCCCACCACCCTGAGATCATGACCTGAGCCAAAATGAAGAGTGAGAGCCCCAACTGACTGAGCCACCCAGGTGCCCCTTAATTTGATTTAAATAATGTACCCTTTCCTCGTCCTGCCTCATAACCTGTACTAATACCTTCATTTCACAAATGAAATTTAGAGAGGTTATGGTATGTCATAGATACCAGTTTGGTTAGTGGAACTGCATGGTAGGCCTTCTGACTCCTGGGCCATTGCTCTATACCCTGAGCACTAGTGCTTTACCCTGAAAAGCTGCTCATCTTTTCTCATCATCAAATTATCCTGAATTTCACATTAACTTAGTCTTCTTTATGATCCCAGAAAAGTGGGTATTATTTCCTTAGGTTCTGTCTAATGCAAACTAGCATGAATACTTAATCTGTGAGTTAGGCTCCTGCATGGAATAATTATGGACATTACTAGAAGAGGTAATTAATTTATTACAAGGGGATAGGTAATCACCTAATGCTTGAATGCTTCCTGCTCTGAGCTTTTCCTCTGTACAGTGAGCACTCCCATACACCTCAGGAAGTGCCAGGAGTTGAGTTGGAGATATGGTTTGGTGAGCAAGAAATATAAGAGAACATTGTGTTCTGTGTCTTTCTCTGAAGCCCAACTGTGCCATACATACACAGTCATGGACATATCCTCACTGACCTTAATTGCCCAGGCATCACTCAGTGGTTCCACTAGTTAAAATGTACCATTAACGCTGCTCCCTGAAGAAGGGAGCAGTTTGAGAGCATGAATCTTCCCTAGACTCTGGGTTCCCATATTCACACTCACTGTTGCTCTTTCTTCTTGTCAAAGTATACAACCAAAAAGTCAGGAAAACAGACAATCAATGGTAACTATTGCTCTATGAAGACTGGGCAAAAGCTATGCCCATTCAAAAATAGTGTCTCTTAAAGTTTTTGGATTACAATCCACCGGAGGAACTATATAGCATTACATTAAGTATGTTATATACATGCATGTATATGAATATACATAAATACACATAAATAAAAGGAAACACATTTTTAAAAGATTTTATTTGTTTATTTGACAGACAGAGAGAGAGAGAGTGAGCATGAGTGAGGTAGAGGGACAGAGGGAGAGGGAAAAGCAGACTCCCCACTGAGCAGGGAGCCTGAAATGGGGCTGATCCCAGGACCCCAGGGTCATGACCTGAGCTGAAGGCAGAGGCTTAACTGACTGAGCAACCCAGGCACTGTGGAAACAAAATTTTACTGAATTAATATTCTTACTACTAGTATTCTTTTACTCAAAACTGTTTTTTTTTAAAAATACTGGTTGATATCTATTAATAGTTGTAGCCTGGTCAGAAAAAGGGCTCCTGGATCCTCTTGAAGGCTTAGTGAGTCTGAATGCTAATCCACATTTTCCTCACAGTGAGCTTTATACCTGGGTCCTGAAGATTAAAGCTATCCCTGAGAAGGGAGAGTAGAATGCCAGGACTTGCGTTCCAGAGCTCTGGTTCATGTGTGCAATGTTGATGATGTGATTTACCCTGTCTTAATGATTATTGAATAAATGTCTAGTGAGAATTACTGTATTCAAGATGGTGGGTATGATGAACTCTATAACTCTAGCTTATTGAGAAACTTCTCTGGATTATACATTATCTTAACCAATCTTTATGATCTCTGAAATTATTACTATCCTTCTAATCACACAGATGAAAAAATTAGGGCTTAGAACATTTTTGAACTGCCTAAGATGGTGTAGGGCTTGGAGCCTGTTGGTCAGAGAGCAGAGTTCATATTCCCCTCTATGATCTGGGCATTGGAAACAGAAAATAGAGCATTTGGTACTGACCCAAGTTTTAAAGTTTACATTCTGAAAATATTTTAAGAAGGCCCTGGAAGAAGAGCCTCTATTCTTGCAGTCTAGCCTTTGGCATTCCAGGGACTCCTTGGCCATAATTAATCAACAGCCCTCAAAAGGGCTATCAGGACTGGGTGGGACATGGAGAGAAGAGAGTTTCAGGAACCCTTCTGCCCTTCCCATTTCCCAGTGGCCTCTGTTGGGTCCTGACCTCAGAGTCACAGTGGAGAGTTGAAAGGAAGTAGGTGAAGTACCAAGAAGGGAATGAAGGGCACATATGGGCAGAAAGGAGTAGATCAAATAGGCTAGGATTCCCTGGGAAGTTTTTACCCTCTGATTTCTACGTCTCTCAACCAACTCAAACCCTACGGTGACATGTATTTTTTTAGTTGTGCGTAATTAACATCCAATTAACAAAAGCCAATTGGTGCTACTTATCATTTTATAGACCTTTCTATTTGCCTTTGTCCTTTACAATGTACCATATCAATTTATTGTCAAGCCTCTGTCTGAGACTCAGCACTTAGAGGGAAGATTATTCTACTCTGAGTTAGAAAGGCTGGGTTCTGCCTTGGGACTCTCATTTAAATGTGGTTTAACTTTCTTTTGTTTATATTTTCTCCCCATCTGTAAAGTGAAGATAATGATATTATCTACCCTCTGACCACACATGGTGTATTGCATAATGAAGCAAAAGCAGTTTTGCAAGATATATATTAGTCTTTGAAGGAAGAAAACTTTCAAATAGTTTCTACTACAGCTTGAGTGGCCTAAGGGTATTAGTTTACATATATATTTTTAATTCTGTTAGGGGGCTGGTTGCTAAGATAGGATTTCTGTTTTCAAGGAAGGCCTATGCACTGTAGTACTCTAATGTAAATTGACTAATTGAACCACTGCCGACATGTCTTATCGTCAGGCAGTACCAGAAAAATAGTGGCTGGTTCTGCTGAAATCATGAACATTCCCTTTTGTCAACCATGCCAGTATGGTTGGAACATGGATGGGAGGGAAGTGGAATGAATTGAGGTAGGAAATGTGGGCAGGAGTTTCATCTCGTAGGAGTTTGCGTAGATTATGGAAGGAAACCGGGCACTGTCCAAGTACAGTGGGACACTAGGTAGATAAAACAAATAGGTGCTCTTTTTCCTGGTCAGAGTGTGAGGGTGGGGGACAGTTTGGAGGGAATGGGGCCTCTCCTCTATGTGAAAAGTCTTGCGGGGGTAGACAAAGAAAATCTATGTACCCTCAGGCCACCAGCTGCTGGATGATCCCGACCTCCCACTCTCTTGCCACCGCCTC
The DNA here is from genome assembly GCF_011764305.1 of Mustela putorius furo. Lineage (NCBI taxonomy): Eukaryota > Metazoa > Chordata > Mammalia > Carnivora > Mustelidae > Mustela > Mustela putorius. The sequence goes on from NW_025421294.1 coordinate 12,997,123, forward strand.
CCCAGGGAGAATGTGGTACATAGGGACAAGAAGAGACCTGGGTGCATCTACCCACAGCCTCTATATAAGAGTCTTTTCCTTTTACCCTCTCATGACTTATGGGATCTGTTTTGACTTGCTTGCCACCCAAGGGGAGAAGAAAAAGTCTGAGCAGAGTTGAAGGAAGAAACCAAAAAGTACTTCCAGCAACTATTCCTGCTTCTCAAGGTAAATGAAGAATCCTCTGCAGTAGTGAATAAATGTTGCCCCCCACCCCACCTTCCCCCTCCCCCCGCCCAAGATTTCTATGTCTTTATCCCTACAACTTATGAATACATTCTATTATCTGGCAAAAGAGACTCTGGAGACATAAGTAAATTAAGGGCCTTGAAAGGAAAACATTACCCCAGATTATCTGAGTAACTCCTAAATGTAACCACAAAGTCACCTATAAGAGGGCATCAGAGGAGCAAGCAGGTGATGTTGTGGACCGGAGCAGGAAGTTAGAGTGACGTATAGAAGGAATGCAGCTAGAAAACACAGGAAAATAGATTCTCCTCTCTAACCTCCAGAGAAACCAACTGTGTCCATACCTTGACTTTAATCCAGCGAAATTGATTTCAGACTTTTAGTTTCTAAAACTCTAAGGGAATAAATTTGTATTATTTTAAATCACTAAATTTGTGTAATTTGTTACAGCAGCCTTGGGAAACTAATATATTCCTTTCTTAGGCTTTTTCTCAAACTTTCAAATGGCCAGATCATATGCTCATTCATTCTTAGCAGGGCTCCAGTCTTCTGGAAACCGGATCATGGGTATTGAAGTCTCCCAGAACTGGTTCTAGTCTGAGCTCAGCCACTGCCCGCTAAGGTAGCTTTAGATCAGTTATTTGCCCTCACTCTCCTCATCTGTAAAGTAGGGAAGGTAATAATACCTACCTTACATGTCAGTTGTAAGACATAGAGGCAGTGTGGTAAGGAACATAACATGTCCATGACACATAACTGGCCCTCCCATGTGAAATAGGGTTACACTCTCACCTTAATAATGCTTTCGTCTCAGAGAACATGGGCCTGTTTGTGGGAGGGGAAGGGACCCTAGCTTTGGTTCCTGAATCTGAGCTACTTCTATGGTACTAAGAACTCTTGCAGCTGGACATATCCAGAAAGAAACTTCCAACGAAAAGGTTATTTGTGTAACAAAATAAAAGAAGATAGGCTGAGTGTCACCTGAAGAACCAACTTAAAATAAGCTCCATGTCCAGGAACATGTCACCTGCCAGAAAAACAAGCACCATATAAGGAGTTGCATTAACCAGACACGGCAGGCAGACACCCAACACAACTTGTCCACCATGTGACTCATCACCAGGAGGGAGCTCAACCTGAAACAAGAGCAGATTGTTCTGTTCTGCCTAGCCTAAGTCTTCAGGAAGGAGCATACCCCTTTTTTTCACCCCCCCCCCCATTTCTCCATGGACGACCTAGCTAATCTCTCCTAATGCCAGTGCAAACTTTTCCTTCTACCTTCAAAATGTAACTTCCCCATCAGTTTATTGTTTGGAATATCTAATGTTATAATCTAGAGTCTTGGAGTCAGGGGTGTCTTTGGAGTCCATAGACTTATATAATGTTATACCTAAATAAATTGTGTCCTGTCATGTGACTTGTCAAAAGTTAAATAGACGGGCAGTGACGGATCAAGGGCTAGCTCTGAGCTCTGCTAAATCCTGCCTTTTGCTCATGCCCTGCAGCATGTGAGCAGTGACTTTGGACCCTTTAGGCATCAGTGCTAAAATGTCATAGTATTTAGTTGATCAGATTAACCATCTGTCTCCTAACAGAGAGCAGACCCAAAGAGCTGAATCTAATTTTTGAAGCTGAGGATGGGATTGAGAGAGGTGCAGGCTTCCAGGCACTGTGCCAAAGCCAACTTCTCCACTTTTCCTAAGTCTTGCCCTGAACTTGTTGGGTGGTTAAACTTCTTTTGTCCTTGTTCTTAGCCATTTTTTCTATTCTATTCATTAGAAAACCAGTTGTATTCTAGAGCTTCAAAGGAAACAGGCATAGATTCTAGACTTTCCAAAATTTTCTGAAGAAAGAACTTCAGGTGCCATCTAGTCTCACTGATTGCTGCTCACCAATGAGCAAGTGGAGCCTCCAAAGAAGTTACGTGACTTGTCTGTGGCAGTATTGTCTAAAAAACTTTCAGCAATGGTAGAGACATTCTCTTGACTCTGTCTATTGTAGAAACCACTAGCCTCGTGTGGCTATTGAGACTTAAATGTGGCTAGTACTGCTGAGGAAGTAAATTTTAAATTTTATCTCATTTTAGTTAGTTTAGATCTAAATAGTCCATGTTACTGATAGCTACCATGTTAGACAGCATAGGTCTAAGGTCACAGAACTTGGATGCAACACTAGGTCACTTTGACTTAAAATTCTTTCCTTTTTTCATTACCACCATACAGAAAACTCTAGGTTGTGATAAACTTTTTCTGTGGAGCAGGAGCCTTATAATGTCAGGTCCCTGGAAAAGCTTCCAAGTGAGCAGTAGTGCTGCAGGTGGGATATCATTAGTGGGAAAAAGATAAATCTTCTATTATTAGAATATATGGACTTCCCCAGGTAGGAGGGTAATAGAGAAGTTCATTCATTCTTTCTTCAAGGAAATATTGACTGTCCACTATGTGTCAGGTATGTGCTAGCCACTGGGGACCACAGTGTTTACTTGATATGTCCTCTGATTAAGTTTCCTAAAGACGAATGAGGAAAAGTGCCACATGAGTTCAGAGGTGAGAGAAACATTTGTTGCTGGTGAAAGTTCCCAGCTTCCTTTGGTAAATACTCCACATCATGTTGCAGAAAACACTTGCCTATACAACCTCTGAGTCAGTACTGATGAGGCCTGTGCTCATTCAGGCTTTGTATCTAACCTCTCAAGTAAACAGTGTACTTTGTTTTAGACCTAGACTGGTTTATTTCCATAAATTCATCCCAGGAGGAGGTAGTAAAATCATGGTTGGGAGGATGACCACATGGGCTTTTTAGGTTTTAGTTTGGTTTCGGATTAGTTAGGTCCAAGCTCTATGGAGAATAAGCCACAGCATTATTCTGGCATTTGTATAATGTAAACTTGCTCCACCCTTTCTTGCGTGACAGTAAGTTCTCTATCAATTATTTTGAGGATAGTTATTATTTATAAGTTCTTATTAAGGACTCTTAACATGCCTCTGTGTGTGTGTGTGCATATGTGTGTATGCACATGTGCATTGGAGAGTGATGATGGTTAAGACATAGTTTCTTTAATGATCATAAAATTTAAATATAGTCTGAAAAAGAGACAGATATACAAATAACTAAAATTCACAGCAAAGTGGCACAAAAGGTAGCCATGCCAGGCAGGAAGAGGAAGTAGCCACTCTTGCTGGACAGAATCAGGGATTAAAAAATTGTTATTGACAAAGTAGCCTTGGAAGTGGACCTTGAAATAGTCTGTCAGAGGAGGATGGAGAAGGACATTTCAGATGAAGAAAATGGGAGAAGCAAAGAATCAGAGGTGGGAGAATGCAGAGGGCATATGAGAAATAGATATGGGAAGTTACACTATTTAATTAGACCAAGGAAACTTCAGATAGGGCAGTAATAGCCACTGAGAAAGGGAGCTAAGGGCCTGATTGTCAGGCTAAAGAGTTTGGACTTTACCATAGTCAGTGGGGAGCCATTGAAAGTTTTTGAACTTTGGAGTCATACAGTGAAGCTGAGTTCATTTTGATTGATCAAGTGACAGAAGGATGAGTCTTGGTGGGGAGAAGCTATTGCTGGGAATCCATTCAGTGGGGATTTCTATAGTCCAGGGAATAGGTGATATGGGTCTGAACAGGAGCAGTGGCAGAGGTAAACAGGTAGCTGTTGTTTAGCTCTTTATCTGACTGAATGAAGGTAGAGGTTGAAAGTTAGAAATGATGCTAAGATTCTAAGCCTAAATGACCAAAGAGATAGAGATAGCATGTGAAAAGCAATAAGGAAGTCAGAAGAAAAGCTGGGTTGGGGGAAATTTGGCCACCCTGATGGAAATGCCCAGCACAACAAAATGAGACATCGAGAACTGGATGTCCGCCACTAGAGAGTAGTGGGATTCAGATGTACCTCTCGGAGCTGATGAGGAGGTTTTTCATTAATGTACCCAGCTCCCAAGAGGAGTCGGGGCCAAGGCTTAAGAAATGGTGAAGGAAACAGATGAAGGGGAGGAGTTTCAGGGGAAGAACAGAAGAACAAAACACCTCAGAGCCAAGGGAGAAGTGATACAAAGTGGGCTAGTCAGTAAGTCTCTATATTCAGCTCCTGTTGTGAGATCTTTGATGAACAAGAAAGATATATTCCTTACCCTCATGGATGGAGCTCACCATCCCCTTGGATAAAATAGATGAAGCAAGGGAGCAAATAAACTAATCAACAATTTCAAATAATACAAGTGATGAAGAAAATAAGCTGGGTGCTGTGTTAGAAGATATTAAGAGTGGATGATGTGTGCTTTTAGAGGTGTGGTTAGGGAAGACCTCTTTTGCCAGGTATCATTTCAGCTGAGATGAGCAGTGAGAAGAAACTGGCCATATGGAAAGGGTGGGGTAAGCTTCCTGGCAGAGGGAAGAGATACTGGCAGATGGCCAGGGAGACTGGACTGGAGACTGAGGAGGAGAGGTTTATGAGATAAAACCAGAAGGGTAGGCAGGGCCAGATAATGTCAGCCCTCAGAATGAAATTTGAACTTCATTGTAAAAGCAAAGGTCAACAGCATGAAACTGAAAATAACTTAAAGAGAGTGCTGATAGAGAATAGACAATGGGAGTCAACCACAGGATGGGATTGGTGATCTTTGAGGGAGTAGAGAAGAGGATAGTGGTTTAAGATAGTCTACAGTATTGGGAGATTTGAAGCGTCTGGAGACCCTTTCTTGGAGAAGTTTGGTGGTAATAGGAGGCTAGGAGATAGGATAGTCTCAAGGATGTCAGTCAAGACTGTGCTCACCTCAGACACTTAAGTAGTCATGCCGCCGAGAGTCAGAAAGGCTTGTTTTTACCACTGTAGCTGAAGTCATAGGGGAGAAATGGAACACCTGGCCCCTGTTCAAAGCTGTTCCTAAAGTCGCCAGGAAGGCGTAGTAGACAGCCAGCATTCCTGTCGGATTGGAAGCGGAGAGCAGAAGTCACAAGCAGGGCCTGCTCAATTTCTGGTGGAGTGACTGGCCTTTGCAGCTTGTAGCTGATGGCAAGGCCCTCAGGCTTTGGAGATGGATTGGGAAAGCCCCAGGCCTGGTTAGCCAGCTAGGGAACAGACCGTGCGATCCTATCTATCACTTCACACAGTGTGCTTGACTCATGGGTGTTGACAATTGCAGTATAATTTTAATTATACTAGGCAGAATTTCATAATACCTCTGTTAAATGATATTTTATAAAAGGCTATGAAGTTTTAATAGTTGGCTGTTTCAGGAGAGTTCTTAGCTTTTAAACCCTAGCTGAAGAGACTGAGTGAGATCTGGGTTATAATTATAAGGGTTGAGATGTGGCTGGGAATCCTATAAATACCAAATTAAAAAGAAACCAACAAGGAAGACCTGTTTAGGGAAAAGCACTCCGTCAACCCCATGCCTGCAGCCCTGTGTCTTTAATTTCTGGGACAAAGGGCCAGAATCTAGTTTCTAGTTGTAAGGCCTCCTGAGGAGGAGGAATAACCAAAATTTGCCTTCCTTGCCTTTCCTTCAAGGCCCAGGTTTATGTGCTAGGGTCTTTGAGTAGAAATCCAAGGAGAAATCGGTGGCAAAGGGAGATGGGAGGCCCAGCAGCAGTTCACACTGGTCTACCTGGAATAGCATTTGTCAAAACTCCTATACATCACCATTATTACCTTTTAATAGCCTATGCCCTGCCTCATCTCTAAACCAAACATATAAGAATTTTTACTATGGGGTCCAGGCTTCAAAATTAAAAACAAAGAAATTTTCTGTGGTAGGCTAAATAATGCCCTACACCCCAAAAGATGTCCACATACCAATCCCTGGAACCTGTGAATATTATTTTATTATTTTATTTTAGGGTTTTATCTAAATTCCAGTTAGTTAATATATAGTGTAATATTAGTTTCAGATGTACAGTATAGTCATTCAAAATTTCATAAAACACCTGGTGCTCATCACAAAAATGCATTTCTTAATCCTCGTCACCTATTTAACCCATTACCCACCCATCTTCCCCTCTGAAAACTCTTAGTTTGTTCTCTATAATTAAGAATTTGTTTCTTGGTTTGTGTCTCTTTGTCCCCTTCTTTGCTCATTTGTTTTGTTTCTTAAATTACATATATGAGTGAAAGCATTTGATATTTGTCTTTCTCTGATTTGTTTCAATTAGCATAGTATTCTCTAGTTTCATCCACGTCATTGCAAATGGCAAGATTTCACTTTTTATGGCTAAGTAACATTCCAACATATACATGTACCACATCTTTTCTTTATCCATTCATTGGTCGATGGACACTTGGGCTAGTTCCACAATTTGGCTATTGTAGATATCACTGCTGTAAACATTGGGGTGCATATATCCCTTTGAAGTAGTATTTTTGTATGCTTTTGGTAAATACTTAGTAGTATAATTGCTGGATTGTAGGTAGTTCTATTTTTTAACTTTTTGAGGAATCTCCATACTGTTTTCCACATTGACTGCACTAGTTTGCATTCCCACCAACAGTGCAGGAGGGTTCCTCTTTGTCCACATTCTTGCCAAGACCTGTTGATTCTTGTGTTATTGATGATAGCCTTTCTGACAGGTGTGAGGTGACATCTCATTATAGTTTTGATTCATATTTCCCTGGTGGTGAGTGATGTTGACCATTTTCTCATGTGTTTGTTGGCCATTTGTACATTTTCTTTGGAAAAATGTCTATTCATTTCTCCTGCCCATTTTTTTTAGTTGGATTATTCATTTTTGGATATTGAGTTGTGTAAGTTCTTTATATATTTGGATACTAATCCTTTATTGGTTGTGTCATTTGCAAATATCTTCTCCCATTCTATAAATTGCCTTTAAGTTTGTTGATTATTTCCTTCACTTTGCAGAAAATTTTTATTTTTATGAAGTCCCAATTTTTATTTTTTTTTTATTTTTGCTTTTGTTTCCCTTGCTTCAAGAGACATATCTAGAAATAAAGTGCGACAGCTGATGTCAAAGCAGTTGCCTGTGTTCCCCTCTTGGATTTTATGGTTTTATGTCTCACATTTAGGTCTCTCATCCATTTGAATTCATTTTTGTGCACAGTGTAATAAAGTGGCCCCATTTCATTCTTTTGTATGTAGCTGTCCAGTTTTCTCAACACCATTTGTTGAAGAGACTTTTTCCCATTGGGTATTTTTTACTGCTTTGTTGAAGATTAATTGGCCATATAGCTGTGGGTTCCTTTTTGCGCTTTCTAGTCTGTTCCATTAATCTATATGCTATTGTTTTGATCACTTTGTAATATAACTTGAAGTCTGGAATTGTGATACCTCCAGCTTTGGTTTTCTTTCTCAAAGTTACTTTGGTGACTTTGGGGTCTTCTGTGGTTTCATACAAATTTTAGAATTGTTTGTTCTAATTCTGTGAAAAATGCTGTGGTATTTTGATAGGGATTGCATTAAATCTATAGATGGCTTTGGGTAGTATAGACATTTTAACAATATTTGTTCTTCCAGTCCATGAGCATGGAATGTGTTTCCATTTCTTTGTGTCCTCTTCAATTTCTTTCATTAGTATTTTATAGTTTTCAGAGTACAGGTCTTTCACCTCCTTGGTTAGGTTCATTCCTAAGTATCTTATTATTTCCTGTGCACTTGTAAATGGGATCAATTCCTTAATTTCTCTTTCAGTGCTTTTCTACTGGTGTATAGGAATGCAACAGATTCCTGTATGTTGATTTTATATCCTGCAGCTTTACTGAATTCATGTATCCAGTCTAGCAGTTCCTTGGTGTGGAGACTTTAGTGGTTTTTTTTTATAGAGTATCATGTCATCTGAAAATAGTGAAATTTTGACTTCTTCCTTATCAGTTTGAATACATTTTATTTCTTTTTGCTGTCTGATTGCTGAGGCTAGGACTTCCAGTGCTATGTTAAAAGCAGTGGTGAGGGACGCCTGAGTGGCTCAGTTGGTTGGACGACTGCCTTCGGCTCAGGTCATGATCCCGGAGTCCCAGGATCGAGTCCCGCATCGGGCTCCCAGCTCCATGAGGAGTCTGCTTCGCTCTCTGACCTTCTCCTCGCTCATGCTCTCTCTCACTGTCTCTCTCTCAAATAAATAAATAAAATCTTTAAAAAAAAAAAAAAGCAGTGGTGAGAGAGGACATCCCTGTCTTATTCCTGAAGGTAGAGGAAAAGCTCTCAGTTTTTCCCCATTGAGGATGCTATTAGCTGTGGGTTTTTTCATTTATGTCCTTTATTACTTGTAGGTATGTTCCTTTTATCTCTCCTTTGTTGAGGGTTTTTATCATGAATAGCTATTGTACTTTGTCCGTGATTTTTCTGCATCTATTGACATGATCATATTGTTCTTATCCTTTCTTTTATTAATGTGGTATATCACATTGATTGATTTGTGAATATTGAATCCCCCCTTGTAACCCAGGAATAAATGCCATCTGATCATGGTGAGTGACTTTTTTTTTTTTTTAAGATTTTATTTATTTATTTGACAGAGATCACAAGTAGGCAGAGAGGCAGGCAGAGAGATATGAGGAAGCAGGCTCCCTGCTGAGCAGAGAGCCCGATGTGGGACTTGATTCCAGGACCCTGAGATCATGACCTGAGCCAAAGGCAGCGGCTTAACCCACTGAGCCACCCAGGTGCCCCATTAATGTATTGTTATATTCAATTTGCTAGTATTTAATTGAGGATTCTTGCGTCCGTGTTCATCAGGGATATTGGCCTATGGTTCTCTTTATTTAGTAGAGTCCTTGTTTGGTTTTGGTATCAGGGTAATGCTGGCCTCATAGAATGAGTTTAGAAATTTTCCTTTCTTTTCTGTTTTTGGAATCATTTGAGAAGAGTGGGTATATGAATGTTATTTTACATGGCAAAAGAGACAATGCACATGTGATTGAGAATCTTGAGATGAGGGGATTATCCTGGATTATCTGATATAATCACAAAATACCTTATAATAGAAAGTGTCAGAGGCAGAGGGAAAACTGAGATTGAAAATGGACAAGGGACAACAAGCCAAAGAACACAGGCAGACTCTCAAGGCTGGAATAAGGGAAAGAAAGATTTTTCCTTAGAGCCTCCAGGTGAAACAAAACCCAACAGACATGTCCATTTGACCCAGTGAAAGGGATTTGGAACTACTGACCTCTTGGATTGTAAGAGAATAAATTCGTGCTGTTGTAAGCCAGCAAGTTTGTGGTAGTTTGTCGCAGCAGTTATGGGAAGCTTCATAAGTGATGCTAATGATCAGCCAAAGTGAAGAATCAGTGATGGAGAACCTTGGTGTTGAAAGTGTGTCAAGGACCAGCAGCATCTGTAACACTAGGGACTTTTGTAGAAATGTAGACTTTCAGGACCACCCCAGACTTTCTGCTGCAAAATCTGAATTTTAATAAGATTCCCAGATGATTTGAATGCACACTGAAGTTTGAGAAGTGTCAAATTTTAAAACAATGGTTTTTCCATCCTAGCTTTACTTTAGAATCTCCTGAGGAACTGAAAAAATATAGATCTCAGGCCAGGGCATGCTGTTTTGAGAAGTGCTGAGGTGATTTTAATGTGAAACCAGGTAAGAACTAATGATTTGGGACAAAAAGTTTTCAGACTGAATGACCAGGAGAGACTGTAAAAAATTGAAGACTCCTGAGCTCCATCCATCCCAGAGTTCCTGATCAGTAAGTGTGGATGGGGCCCAGGAGAATGCATTTTAATAAGTGTCTAAGGGAACTCTAATAAAAGAAGTGACCATTTAGATTATTTTGGTGGTCCCTTGTCTGCCTGGACCCATGTAGCTCTTTTGTGTTAGAGACCTTTTCCCTCTGCCTTATCCAGTGTTTGTTTGTTGTTAAAGGGTTCCTTTACCTACTCTACAAAGAAAAACTATATTGTAGGCCCTTGGGGACCTCATCCGGAGGTGGTAGCTAGGTAGCAGACAGGAAGTACTCCTCCAGAAAGTAGAATAATTCTCAATTAGATTATTCATCTCAGGTCCTTAGAAATAGGTGTAGGTGGTGGCAGAGAACTGAACCAGTGATGCAGCCTGGAGTAAGGATGCCTCTGGAGATGGAGATGCTGTGAGCAGACCCTGCCTCAGCCCTGTTAAGGCTTCTAGAGTCTGGTATGCCAATGCCCTTTGTGGCAGTATGCTACAATATCTGTCCCCTAAGCATTTTTCTCTCTCAGTGTGTCCACTCTTATTCTATCAAGTATTATTTTATTTTTAACATGAGTTCTGAGGACAGTGACTTTACCCAAAGGATCAGCTTTAATGCTGGTAATTTAGGGCACCTGGGTGGCTCAGTCAGTTAAGCCTCTGCCTTCAGTTCAGGTCATGATCCAGGAGTCCTGGGATTGAGCCCTGCATCTGGCTCCCTGCTTAGCAGGGACTCTGCTTCTCCCTCTCCCTCTGCCTGCCGCTCCCCTTGCTTCTTCTTCTCTCTCTCCCCCTGTCAAATAAATGAATAAATATATATATTTTTAAAATCCTGGTAATTTTGTGCATTGTGGAAAAAAATCTTCCAAGTCATGTTGGTCCCAAATCCAGCTTACTCTTATCTAGCAAGATAGCTTCACTTTTGTTTTCTAAATACTTACTGTTTTTATAATAATATTATTATATTTGAACCTTAGTTCTGCCATGTCTTTGGATAAAACATCTAACCTCACTGAGACTATTTCTTCAATCTCACATAGGGATAGTTGTACTTACTTCAAGGGCTGGTGTGAAAATTGAGAGGTAATGTACCTAAAACTCAGAGTCTCTTACCCCAGTAAATTGTACATATTATTATTAAGGTAGATCATTTCATCTGGGAATGAGATCCAGTCAGATAAACTAGAGGAAGATTAAGATCCTGAAGCAATTTTTGAAGTGGTTGAGGTGAAGGGAGATTTTTCTCCCATGTTAATTTTCGAGAGGCTGAATATACAATCAGAAATTTTATCTGAAATTTGAAAACAAGTGAAAAAGAATACCAGGGATTCTTTTAGAGCTGGGTTTGGCTTTCCATTGTTTGGGCTGTACAACTCTAGAGAAGCAGATGCTAATTAGTAGGCTTTTATCTGCTAGAGATAAAAATAATTTCTGTCAAACAGAACAAATAACCTAAAATCTTACAGTTAATGGCTCTGTTGGACATTGACCAGTTTTTTTAATCTGACCCAGCAGTCTTATCCTAACATTACTTATAAATACATAGTTTCCCAAATGTTCTTTAAGCAATGTTAGTTTACTAAAATATTTGATACACATTAATTTTGTATTTCCATGAGATTCATGATTTTGCCTTTTCGAAAATTACTGTTTTGAGAGTGTCTGCTTTTAAGTGGTTTGTTCAATGGTTGACCTCTTGGGAATATCAGTTTAAGAAGAGTCTTATCTGGGTTTTATGTTACAGGTCAGTTTTTCCTGTTGTAGCATGCACAGGCAAAAAAGAAAGAGAGACCCATAGGGATAGGAGTAGTTGTACACTGATTCTAGCTATAATTTTATTTCTCACTCTCTTTGACTTTTGGAGTACTTTTTTCTTGTTGTAACAATACCACGTATATCATAGCTAGATATTTATGTTTCTCCTTCCTTCACTACATGGCACATTCTTTGAGGAAAGTGATTGTGTCTCATGCATCTTTCTATTCCCAGTGCATAGCTCAGAATTTGGCTCTGAGAAGCAAATAAACATCTAATTGAAATGAACAGAGCCCTTTGGGTCCTTGCTACTCCAAATGTGGTCATAGACAAGGAATCTGGGCATCAGCTAGAAGTAGTCAAAATGCAGAATCTCAGGTGCCCTTCCAGAGCCAATGAATAGGAATCAGCATTTCAATACACTGTGTAGATGACTATGTGCATTGTTCCAGGCTATTGTCAATTTTAGAGCAGTGACTCTGCTATTAATGATGAAGGACATTAAGGTGAAGGAAGTTGAGCTAACTCTCCCAGTTTCCAGCAATTTGGTGATGGACACAAAATTGAAATCATTGCTTCAAGAGTATTATTTTTGAGATTAAAGGTGGGGCAGGTTGTACTCTCATGGTAGAATTCCAGTTGGGGCAATAAAACCTATGGCTTTTGTATGGCAGAGCCATTAAGCTTGGTTTGGCAGGAAGGATGTTGTATTCTTCAAGAAAAACTACTAGTGAAGATCCTTATCCCTTCTCAGTTCTAGCTTGGGTGCTCAAGCCTTTATTCCAAAGGAGGGTCTGGCTCAGTTTCTGTTGGCTCTAAGCCCAAAGCAACTAGAAGCTCAGGTTATACTTTTGTGGAATCATGATGCTTAATCATATAATTTAAATCTCTATTTGTCACATATCTAAATTTTCAGGGATATTTGTCCAGTATCCTTAATGAGAGAGACAAAGACAAAGGAAGAAAGATAAACTTTGGAGGGGGGGTCTTATGTATAAAATCTTTAAAAGGAGAGATAGCTGTTGTCTGACTGAAATATATGGTATCTTGCAGATAAGAATCTAGGGTTAAAGAGCAGGATCTTCAAAAATATTTGCAAAGAGTTTTAACTTCAGTTCCTATGAGAAAATAATGATTTTTCTTTTTGTCTGAGCCCATGTTTCAGTTGTTCCTGTCAAACCCAGAAGCCTAACTGTAGAAGAATGAGGATTTTATTTACTCTTCAGACAAAGAAATTAAGCAATTCAGCAACCCAGTAGAATCAGCATAGTAGAGTTTCGTGGCTAGAGGAAGCCCTCTGGATCATCTCATCCAGGGTCTGCAGTCCAAATGCTTTCAGGAGCCGAGCAAGTGAAGCAAATGTGAAAAGGCAGTCAGCTGGACCGTGTTAGGAGCGGTTAAGCTGTGGGAACTGGAAAATGCAGGCTTAGAAAAGTCATTCACATTTCTAAAATAATGTTGGCCAAATAAAACACATCTGTGGACCCAAGTTGGTCTACTTATTTATATTTCAGAAATCTGATATCCAGAAAAGCTAAATTTTCTGCCTAAGATCACATAGCTATAACTTAAGCATTGAAACAAATACTCCCAACTGTGATAGTGCCTCATGTCTACCCGTGGAGGGACATTCAAATGTATTTGTATACACAACTCTCTGTGCATGTGTATTAAACTAAACAGGCTCAATTCTAATAATTGGTTATTTGGAAAATACTTAGTTGCTAACAATAGAAAGAGAGCAATCGCTCTAAACCACATGAGGTACCAGAGTGAGACTAAAACAAACTAAACCAGCAGTATTTTCTATTCTTCTGGCACATGTTTTTACAAGGCTATAAATAATTGTAGTTATACATCTGGGATGTTTTTGAAATAGTAATAAAAATCTCTATGTTTTAAGAAAAAGACTCATGGATTTATAATTTAATTGGCCAATTACTTAGAAAAAGACTGCAGATTCTTCTGAGGGGGTGACAGTCAGTGGCTGGTGCTTGGTCAGCTTGCTCTGCCCCTAGTCAAGTCCAGAGTATGTCAATAGACTCCCCTCCAACCTGAGTCTGGAGCAGAATGTACGTGGATCACTGTTTCTAGCTTCCTGGTCAGTTATGTCTAGAGGCCCTCCTGGAGCTGGCTTTTTCTCTAAGACACGTGACCGTGCTTCTGTGAGCAGGTAGAGAAAGGCAGCAACAAAACCAGTCAGAACGAGCCTTTTGCAATTGGCCTCACACAGTACCACATTCATTCGGTGGTTTTGTTCTCTGTTTTGCATTATTCTGTGTCTATATAATATAGTTTTATTACATTCCCTGTGGCAGGTACTTTCTGTGCATTTTTTCCTCATTTAATCCTCCCAACAAATCAAATATTAGTGCCATCGACACCCCCCATTTTGTAGATGAAGACAATGAAGTTCGAAGAGTTCAAGTAATTTATGTGTTCAATTTGGGATTTGAACCCAGACCTGTCCCCCCCTAGAGCGCAAGCTTTCAGACACTATATTATCTGCTCTGGACCAAGTGCCCAAAGGCAAACTTGACTTCCATGGTTTCTATTTTGTCTGTTTGCTTGCCTCCCTATGTGGCCCTTACCCATGTATGAATCAGAACAGCAGACTTCAGCCCGGGCTTTGAACTCCAAATGTGGGGTTGCCTTGGTTCTGGTTATGGAGAAGTTAGGGGTATTTATTTACCAAGAACCAGTGTTTAAAAAAAAAATTAAAATTTTAGGAGCTCCACTGGTGAGCCAGTAGAAATACGTGTTTTTGCAGGACTGGTGTCTGAAAAGCAAATTTTCAAAAAGCAAATCCCATTGTTCTGCTGACTTCTGTTATAAAATCAGAGGCGGATTCCCACAAGTTGGAATGGAACAGGTCAGTCCTTGACTCACTGGGTTGAAAACATTCGGCAAGAACTGACCAGACCTGGCCAGTGGAGGGCATAGCTCAGAAAATTACACAGTCCTCTCTTGACCCTGGAATCTGTGTTGTAAGGTGAGCCCCCTTCCTTCTCTTTCCCTTTCATCAAATTTGTGAGGGTCTCTAATGATAGTAGCTCTTGCCACTGATTCCTGTGATTTCATTTACACTAAAGCAGGGACTGCAATATTACACTTAAATGTGGGCATAATTGTCCAATGCAGGTGTATTCTATTGGGAAATGTTTAGATTGCAGATTCAGTGCCTTCTTCTATGAATTCTGTAATCTCAAACACCCATAAATTGGCCTAATATGTCTTTGAAACAAGTGGAGAATTTTTAATAAAGAGTTAGAATTTTTCATTTCATTAGTTGCATTCAAACACCATTTTCCTCAATTCAGGTTTTGTAGGATTAACTTTGAGCATGTTTTGAGGTCCCAGCAATTCAATAATAATCTAAATAGCAAATATCCAAAGATTTGGGGTGTCTTTTCCTTAGGCTGTCACATCCCCATAATTTCATTTGAACTCCCACTGTCTCCCCCATTTCCTAGGACAAACAGGTATGCTTTTTTTTTTTTTTTTTTTTTTTTTAAGTAGGAGAGGAGATTTTGTCCTTGCCTGTTCTTCCTGTAATGGCAGTCATTATGATGGAGGGACTATACGGAGTGCTGAATCACTCTCTGTTGTTCCAGAGGTCTGCAGCATAAAATTGGGAAGAATATAGTACATTGTACAAAGCATAGGTTTCAAAGCTGAGGGATCAGGCTTTGAGTTCTGCCTCTCACCACTTACTCATCTCTGGGTGTTAGTGTCCCCATCTGTAAAGCTAGGATGCTAGAGGGTGACTATGTGTATTAGAAACTGTCAGCACACAGCAGTTGCTCAGTGATTTTTTTTTTTTTTAGACGTTAAGCAGATAATAGGGATAATTCTCAAAATTGAGATTGAGGCAGAACATGAAGAAACATATTAATGAGTATATTTGAGCCCCTCAGGGCATTTTTGTACCCTTTCTCTCTGATTATTGTCATACTTCCAGGGTAAAGTGGGCCTGGTTCCTTTTTTCTCTATCACCCTACTCATGAGAGATTTGTGCGGTGGGCTGGCTCAAGGCCTTACATGATGGTGAAATAAAAGGGCTGAAGGGAATGTCCTTTAGATGGTGATGCATTATCAAATGCCAGAAGAAATGCGTTCATACTCTCTAGTGCACACCCACAGACTCTCCTAGCAGCGCACATGACTAAGGAACATTTCAGCATTCAATATACTTGTTAAAAACAAGTTTCTGGTCCTGTTGCCAGTCTCTGGAGAGTCAGCATCCTTGATTTTGAGAGCCATGAGAAGTTGTGGGTCTGACCAGATGCAAGAGAAAGCCCTTCAAATGCCAGAGAAGGAGCCATCCAGGGCTGCTGAGCATGGCTGTGCCTCATCTCAGAGTTGGCATGACCTCTTATAGGGAGGACAAGTGGTAGTTACCAAGAGAGTGGGTGGGGTGTTGTAACCCAATGCCAAGAGTTTCTAAAACCCAAACAGTTGTCAAATAAGAATGACAAGCACCACAAAATGCAGCTGCCTCACCTTCCACCCACATCTAGCATTGGTACCATGTCACAGCAGAGCTCCCTGGCAGAAGCAGCTAGGAGCCGCTCTTTGCCTTGGGCACTTCAGGCAGCAGAACACTGTTCTTCTTTCTCTCTTTCAGTGACTGGATGCTCCTCTGGGTGAACCACAACAACAGACTGAGCTGAGTAAAACAAACTAAAATCAGGATAGACATCTTTACAGCTGAAGGCAATATAACCACAGTCCATGGAGGAAATAGAACAAAGAAAGAAGTTTCTTTCTTGGTCTCACTCTTGCATCTCGCAAAGAAATGACTGATGCTGTTTTGTGTATTGGTGAACACGCATCCATTTAACTCTTTCTGTACCTTTTTAGTCTCAAAACCATAGTGATTTGAATGATAAGTTATATCTTATTTATGGGTCATAAAGCATGGAATTTATCCTCTGCTGGTTGGTGGGGAGCTGGAGATAAGATGGAAGTAGGCAGAACTTGGTATTAGGAACTAAGACAACTTCTTAGGTAACCAAATCAAAATTATACCCAGAGGGTACAATAAGCTCAGTTATAATGGTGTTACAGTCTGCCTCCAAGTAGGGTCTGGTGTGATGGTGGAGATGGTGGATCCTCAGGGGGCAGCATTGTACACCATTGGGCAAATGACAGAATTGTGCTTTCAGGGGATCCTCTGAGTTTGTAGCAGGACATTAGCCAGTGGCTGGGGCTTGGGGGAAGAGGATCTCCTTGGAATGAAGAATATTGACAGGAACAGGCTGGTGTCGGAGCAGAGGACTAAGGTATACTTCATATATGCAAAATGGGCAAACATAACTGGGGTTACTTGTAGGAAAAGGCTGTAGTTTAATGGACATGGACATCCAGAGGGCTTAGTCCAAAGGGAGTCCACTGTGTTCATGCCAGGTACTTACCTATGTTATGTCACTTAATATCCATAGTACTCTGACAAAATGAGTGTTATGTCCATTAAAGAGGCAGGGTAGCCAAGGCTTAGAATTTAAATGACCTGCCCAAGACTGTGGAGCCAGGAAGTGGCAGAGCCAGAATACAATCCTGATCAATCTATATCAAGGACTGTGTTCTTGTCTCTATATCTTGCTGCTTGAAAGGTAAGCAGTTGTTCAGGCCAATAAGTTTGGAGTTGTAATCAGAGATCACAGTGCCTTCTGGATGGGGCAAGTCACTGGGTATGTCTGTGATAGAAGCATGTGGGAGAGTGATGTGAGATTAGAATGGGAGGACAAGCAGAGGTAGTACGTGAAGGGCCTTGGAAACTATGCCTAAGAGTTTGGACTCTAACCTGTAAGCAATGGAAAGAAACAGAAGAATAATAGCATCCAGAATGTATTTGAGAAGGATCATTTTGGCAACAGGGTGGTGGCTGGATTCTCAAGGAGCAGTGGAGGTTGGGGAGAATAGGAGACCCCTTAAGAGGCTAGTCTAGAGAATAAGTCTTTCATATGTGAGGATATGACCGTATCAGTCCCTGGCCTTAAATCATTAGATTCCCTGCTGCCTTCTCCTTGATAAATAGTCCTTGGTACCTTTACAGCCATCTCCCAATCCTGTGCTCCCAGCTTATTAAGTATACATTATTTCTTGAATAGTGCTGTCTTCTTTGCTATAGTGGCTTCCTCAAGCTTGGAAAACTTACTCCCAAGCTTTAATTTCTAGTTCAAATGTGATCCCACATGGGAAGTCTTCCTACATTACCAGATAGAGCTTGATTTTCCCTCCTCACACAACTCTAACATGCCTTTAGTAAAATGGACTACATCTATTTTTATAATACTCCCCTTCTTGTATGTTTCTGAACTTTTTCTAAAAATATATATATATATATTTTATTTTTTTATATGAAAGAGTGTGTACAAGCTGGGGGTGGGGAGCAGAGGGAGAGGGACAAGCAGACTTCCTGCTGAGTGGGGAGCCTGGGCAGGGCTCAATCCTAAGACCTTGGGATCATGACCTGAGCTGAAGTCAGATGCTTAACTGACTGAGCCACTGAGGCACTGAAGCAGTGATTATGTCTAGTTCATCTTTGATTCCCATTATTTAGCTTGATACATGTAAAACATGCTTCATAACCAGCATCCTCCTCCCAACATTTTGTGGCATTTGTGGCACTCAGTGAGAAAGTATAATTAGAGGCCTCAGACTCATAGCCCGCCTCTATTCTTCCTTAGCCCAGAACCACAAAGGATTTTGCACATGTGTGTATGTGAACAATCCAGCCCATGTATACAACCTCCACCTACTCTCCTACTCTGCTGTACGCAGCTATGCCTTGACCACCTTCAGGCTTTCAGATGTATACTCCAGTGACGCAGTATACTCTTGGGAGGATGGATCTACAGAATAATCCTTCATAGGCAGGCTTGGGTCATTTGAACAGAGAGTCAATCTACAGTCCTAGGTATAGAAACATGCCCTAGAATTAGGGTATGTGATCCCATGGTGGCAATGTGTCTTTGGCCCTGGGTACTCCTTGATCTGTTATTAGGGATGTGACCAGAGAAGGGACAAAGCAGATCCCTTTAAAGTATGGCACCTAGGTGGTTCAGCTTCCAGGTAGGTACTATTCTTTATTCTGTGAAATGTACAAAATAGTAAAGGTATGAAATAAAGTAGTAAAATGGGAGAAGTAGGGCTACTTTTAAGAATTTAGTATTTAAGAAAAAGAAACCACTGATGAATAGTGGGTGGTATGGAATAGAAAGAAGAGTGGAGGATCATCACAGGCTCTGTTGGTGGGAAGAATAGTATTGTGCTATGAGCTCAGAAAGGAGGAACATGTGTGAGAGGGAGCTCAGTGTTAGATAAGGTGAGAAATTCATGGGGAAACATTCAATAGCTGGAAATATGGGGTTTAGAGCCCAATACAGAGGAAGAGTTTGGGGATAGGGATGTGAGAGTCATCAGCACATAGGTGGTAGATGAAGCTGTGGATATGGCCAACTTGCCCCAGGAGAGAGTGTAGATTGAGCAGAGGCTTCACTCACTGAAAAAGGAGGTCTGTGAAGAAGAATGAAAAGGAATAGCCAGAGAGAGATATAGAAGTCTGGCACAGAGAGAGTCATGGCTGCTATTGTAGCCGGGCAACAGTTTCAAGAAAGGATGGAGAAGGTCACACTGCAAACAGCCAAGTCAAGCATGGGAAGGCTGAAGAGTGCCCATGGGGTTTGACCTCAGCAAAATGTAGAGGAGGAATGATGGCTAAAGGCACACCGTATTGTATTTAGAAAGCAAAGTGGAGACAGTGTCAATTTAGTTCTTCAAGAAATTTGAATGCGGGGGGGGGGGACAGCCTTCACTTGAAGATGACACAGAAATTAGGAATGCTTATTGTGTTTTTTGGTTGAGTTTCTTTTAAACATAGGAGAGCCTAGAATATAGGTGCAAAGGGGAAAGATCAATGAAAAGGGAAGTTCAAAGATGTAAGACATAGAGGGAAACTCAGTGGAAAAACTCACTGCGCAGTTGGGGTTCGCTGGGAAGTAGATAGACTGGACATTTATCAGGCAGTGCTCTTGGAATTGGTACCTGTGGGAGGAAGGGAAGTAAGGAGGCTGGGGCAGAGGGAGAAGTTGGCTGTCATGCAGCTGCACTGAAGATCTCAGCTGAGCTCATGGGGCACTCTAAAGCCAGGCAACCCTTCAGAGTTATCCAGAGTAAAAGCAAGGGAACTAGGCTTTTATACTTGATATCAACCTGTCATTAGATGCACGATTCCCTGGGAAGGGAATATGACCCTGGGTACGATGAAGATGGCTGATAGCAGATAGCTTCTGCTAGCAGCACTCCCGGTAGCCGAAGCAATAACTTCAGTCTTGAAGGGGCATCCAGGCTGCATATGTGTATCAGTCAAGGTTCATCTAGAGAAGCAGAGCCAGTGGGAGATATATATTAAGAGATATATTGCAAGGAATTGGCTTACATGATTATGAAAGCTGGCCAGGTAAGTTCAAAATCCATAGAGCAAGCCATCAGGAAGGGTAGGCTAGAAATCTTAGGCATGGGCTGAAGCAGCAGTCTGTAGACAGAATTTCTTCTTCAGAGAAGCCTTAGTTCAGTTCTCACAGCCTTTCAACTGATTGATTGGGTCAAGACTACCCAAATTATCTAGAATAATCCCACTTATCCAAAGTGGGCTGATTGTGGACTTTAATCACATCTATAGAATACCTTCACAGTGACACTGACATTGCTGTTTGACTAAATAACTTGGGATAATAGGCTAGCCAGGTTTGACATTAAAAAATCATCACACCATTAAGGTATTCACTATAGTTTCCATAGGCAGAAGTGAGTAATATAATTTAATTTCTCTTATACATGTAAGTGTAGTTTAGTGGGGCTCACTACTTTTTTTTGGTGCTTAAATTTGGCATTTCTGTAATCAAGCACTGACTTTCAAATAGATGACAATGACCACTTATACAAGGAATGACCAAAATGTTAATAACATACCCTAATTTTTATAACAGAATCTCAGTGGGGGATGATAGTCAAAGTATTTAGCCACAGGTATTGCTATGACCCTAACCAATGGGAGCAGACACCAGCCACGAACAGTTGCTAAAGCTACCAAAGTACATACTGCAGAACCAATTCTGTTCCCAACCACCCACAGAGCCAGCTCTGTCTGAATCCTTATTCTGACACGATGAGTTCACCCAAGGTAGCAAATGTGTAATATCAACAAGACAACCAGTCTTGGCCTCAAGCCCCTTCAAACACAAAGGGTGACCTGTAGCTGAGACACCTGAGTGGTTTCTCACACATCTGCTGGCTGGCGGGGGAAGACTAAAGCTATGTTTTTTATACTTTTGGTGCCAAGATTGTCCAGCATTTTAGGATATTTCTTTTTAAGTTTCATCAAAAAGTTAGAACCTTCTTTTCCTATCAGCAAGAAGGATGATCTGATCTACTTTCACTAATGTGTCATGATTGTTGGAGCCATAGGACAAACTGTGCATCTAGACTAGGCTTCTCTTCTCAGTGGCTTTGTTACTGCCCAAGCCTGAATGTGCAATGCCCACCTGCCTTCAGGGAACAATGTCCATTACTTTCTCTTCAATGTTCTCTCCTCAAGAGCAGAGGAAACATTTAGTTGTCCTCATAGTATTTCCTCCCAGTCCTCCTAACTTCCCTGTCTCCACTTATCTCAGCTACCTGGGCTTCCCTCCTCTGCCTCCTACCACCTACCTCAACTACGCAGAACAAGAGGGCCCTATTTCCCCCCGGAACTGCTGTTCTAGAACTCTAACCCCTCAGCCCACCCTCAGAGTCTCTGAGTGGAGGTGAGAGAGATCTCAGCTGCCACCCAACCTTCACTTCAAGTCAGAATGGCTCAGCCTAGTGAGAATCCAGCTTTAACTGGAGCTGTGTGAGGAACAGAGCAACGTTCATTTTACCTTTGGGGCAAATGTAATTAAGAGCATATTGAATTTCTGTTTCAGATTCATTTTAAGAGGTTTAAAATTTGTCAAAACGAATCTGCCGCAGGCTTGGATTTGGAGCACAAAAAAGGTCACTGTGTAGCAAAGTCTGCCCTGTTGTTTAATCACAGACTTTGGGGTTCCATCCATTTTGTTGATTTTTAGATCAGAAAGTAGGCCTCTGGTACCACATGCTTAAGGGGAAAAGCACTCTCCCACCCTGTCCCCCAATAATTAAAATGGCAAGCAAGCCAGATTGTGGAAGACTTGTTTACTTTGGGCAATTTTCCAAGATCAGAAGTAAAAACTGCTGAGATGCCAAACTTTAAATGTCATCATCTTTATAAGCAACTTCCCATACAGATGATGATTCTGCATGTAGGAGCTTGTTTGTATCATAAGTACTAATACTGGCATGAACTTATTTTGGGCAGCTTCATAAAATGGGTCCCCTTTCCCCTTCCTTTTGTCCCATATCCTGACTCTTTTTCCATCAGAGAGAAACCCACCTCATGCCCCACTGTATACAGAAAAGGGATTACAGAAAATTAGCTCTAATGGATTAGGGATCAAAATTTGGAAAGGAAAGAGTGAAACCTAATCTTGGTGATCTCTGGCTTGTTCTTGGTTTTAAGACAATGTCTACTTAGAGAGCCAAGTTCTCCAGAGTGGTTGAGGAGTTGAAGTTTTCTCTCTACCTTAGATTTTACTAGAGACATATTAACAGGATTTCAAAGCTCTTCTTTTAACAGGTGAATTATAACAGGTACAATGTAAAAAGAGCCAGCAGAATGGAACAAATCAGGAATCTATAGGTTATGTGGACAGATAACAAATTTAATGGTTAACATGGTTTGGACTGTCTTGTTTTTTGAACATGTGCTCTTATCTAAAATTGTGTTTTTCCTTAGAATAATTGTGATTTTTTTCTAATTAAAGTATAAACTTGGCTACCCTTTTTCTTCATCTTTCTTCTCCACACTCTTTCCTTATTTCTCTGTATTCATTCATCTGTGGTAAATAAGATTTAAAGTAAAATGGAATCCGAGACAAGGACTGTTCCCTATTTAATTTACCAGTTTGGCTGAGCTTAAAGTTAATGTGTACTACTGTATCAAGGGCATAAACACAAGCAGCAGCTTCTCCATGGCAGCCTACTTCTGGAGGAGTGGCATGTGGGCACAGAGTCTCTGAAGCATAAGCCCTGGAGGCTGAAGGAGGTGGCAAAGAGCTCCATCTAAGTGGAGTGCAGGCCTCTGAGTAAACCACTTCCAGAAAGGGGATGATCTTCTGGTATCTTACATGTTGCTAAAGCCAGGAACAAGTGGGTGAGGAGGTCCGGCCCCGCCTTGAAGAGCTTCAGTGATTACTTAATTATACCCCAGCTTACGCTGCTCTGCCCATGCATCTAGTCTGCTTTAAAGGGCCCAGCACAGAGGCACTTGGGCTGAGCTGTTTGGAATATAGCTTTAGCCACAGGCTGGGGTGAAGGGGAATCTGGAGACAAGGGCCATGCCTGCCTCTGTTCCATTGAATTAGAGGGGGACCTACAGCAGGTTATAGATCCATTTTGAGCCTCAGTTTCTTTTCAGTGAAAGAAGCTGTTGCCAAGGACTAAGTGGGATAACACCTCACTCAGATATTGTTTGAGATAGTGCCAAGTTTAATGTTGTAACTCTTCCGCTGTCATGCTGACCTCCACGTGGTCTTGGGTCTTGTAGAGCCTGGGAACATAAGAATATTTCAGAGACCACAGAGGAGGGCATCATTATGGAAATACAGACCTCAAATATTACAGACTGCCTTACTCTATGTTCTTTTGCATACAAGAAGTTACAACCAAGCTGTTGAAAACTCCATTTACAGAAGCATATCAGAACCAAAGTAACCAAATGAGGGTTGGAAAATGCAATTTTCCTATGATACTGAATTTTTCAGAATCATGTTAGAACTTTTCTCTGGGGGTTGTCTCCAGGGTCAAGTTATCAGACACCTAAGGACATTAATTACGCCTTATTTTTAGCGCAAAGCATTATGAACCAGTTGGGCTATTCACCTTAACAATAAATGAATTTTGAAAATTTCTGATAAACTTTTTTTCAAAAGAAGATGTTTTTACCAGTGCTGAAGAAATTCAAAACAAGGTCATTGATCTCTGAAGGAAATTCCCAAAGAGGAATTCTGAATATTTTGAATAAAGGTAGGCAGCTTCCCAGGAGAGGGAAAACATGCATTGTAGGGGTTTGGGGGCCAGAAGACCTCAGTTTGAATCTCAACTCCCTACTTTCTAGTGCTTGACAATCTTACCTAACCTGTCTGGCCATAGTCAGAGTACTAGTACTGAGCTTGAAAGTTAAGGTAAGGATACAGTAAAACCATGTCTATGTACACATGCACAATATACACAATAACTTTACCTTTTCTTACTGATACTTTGTATACTACCACATTCATTTAGATGTATGACATAATAGTAATATTATCTAATGATGTCAAATAAGAACTATGTGCTGGGTCCTGTTCTAACTGCTAAGTATTAATTTATTTAATCCTCACAACATCCCTATATGTTACATTTATTATTATCTTATTTTGTAGAAGTGGAAACTGAGGCACTGAAAGGTAAAATAATGTGTCTAAGGTAATAGGGCAAGCAAACTGCAGAATTAGGATTTCCACATCAAGGAATCTACATTCAGTGTTTCTATTCCTAGCACACTATCATATTGCACTTGTTAGAATATTAGGTATTACTTTATCCTCTTATATTTATCAGGGATGGGTGGGTGGGAGAGAGAGAAAGAGCATGCGTGCACGCGTGTGTGTGCGTGCACGTGTGTGTGATGTGGAAAGAAGGGAATACAAGCAGGTGAGTTAGAACCCCAGACTACAGGACAGCTCCTCCTCTTACACCCTCTGATGTGAGGACAGAAGAGCTTTTCCTTGAGAACCTTCATGGCTGCAAATAAAGACAAGAGTCAGCGAAAGGCCTTTGTTCATCACCCACAGCTTAAGCTGCAAACACTCCCAAGTGTCATTTAGGACAGGAAAGCATAACTAGTATTTGAACTAACCTAGTTGTGTAAGCAGAGGGATAAGTAGTGTTCTTTACAGTTTGCTATAATTTTATACTAATTGTTTCACGTAATCTGATGTTGGTATGAAGGAAGAATGACTTACCAGATGTCACCCAGCTAGTATACAGAGAAAGCTGTCGAGTCAGTTTTCTTTCAGTCATATTGCCCAAGTCTTCCCTTCTTGACGGAGTGATGCTGTCATCTACTTCCTTCTCTCTGTTTTTATTTTCACTTACACCCTCTTTCTGGAAGCCAAACTGACTCCTAGGAAGGTGAGGAATGTGAGGCAGAGAGAGCTGCATGGCATCGAAAAGAAAAGTGGAGGTGCAGCAAGACCTGGGGGCTGGGTGGTTGCTGTGGGGGAGGCCTTGGCTACTGACTTTGGATGTCCTGTAAGCAGTTAAATGATCCATTTTTTTCCCTGCTCTGCCCACATGGCTTCCATTGTTAATTCCGAGTGGCCATTGGCTGACTGCTGGAGCAGAGCTCCACACACGCTCCTGCCGTGACCTTGATAAAGCACTGGAAAAGCACTCAAGTCTCAGCTCTGCATGGTTTTTCCCCAATGCAGCCTAGCACTGACCTTCCTTAGGAAAGGAGGTAAAAACACAATGCAGAAGAGTGCCGTTGGATTTCCCAGGACTCCAGGCATGTTTTCATCCTGTCTGACTCCAGGTCAAGAACCTACAACCATTCCCATGTTTATGCCACTGTTTTCTTTCTTTCTTTCTTTTTTTTTTTTTATGCCACTGTTTTCTGATTCTTCAGCTCTAAGGTCTGTCTGTCTTCCCAGGAGAGAGAAATAGAGCTGGTATTTCTGCTTAATCCTTAATTTATAATGGGTTCAGTTCTGGGAATCATGCATCCTATTGATGACCAAGGAGCTTGTCTTTGAGCAGATGAACTTGGAAAATGGAACAGAGAGGATGTGCAGAAATATTCTAGGTGGAAATAGAGCTTATTTACATATATTCTGCTCTAGAAAAGAATCTGGTGAGAAAGAAGGGGCTTGGAGCTAGAAAGTCCAAATATACTTTTCTCTAAGTCTGTTGATTATGTTCAATATCATCCTAGTATTTTTTAATTAAGCAGTCAAATTTATGATGTTATTTTAAATTATCTGATTTTCTGATTGTCTCATCTGTTTTTCTTGTGCTGTTAGGTAAACTCTTTCAGAGGTTACAGAAGAGAACTCTTTTGTATTTCCCTGTAATCCATATAACAATATAACCATATACATACAATCCATATAACCATAGCTGACAATTGTCATTCTTTTTGATCATCCATCATCTCTGGTTTTTTCTTCTCTTTGGGGGAATCCCTTATCTTGTAAGGCAGAGCTCAGGTCCTCCTATTGAAGATGAAAATGCCAGACACCAGATCTCCCAGTCCTCCTTGCAGTTAGGACAGGGACAGATGTCCAGGTCCCCCCCATCAGATGGTCCTTGAATCTGCTATTGGTAGGAAGAGAATGTGCAGAATCCATGCTGGCATGAGTGTCAGACACAGAGGCAACTATTCCAGTTCCCAGAGGTGGCAGGGTCAGTGGTTCTAGTGTTGACATCCATGGACCACTGTTGCTAGTGCTGCTAGTGCAAGGTGCAGTGTCTGGGTACAGGGTAGTGAATATGCTATCTTCCCTGGATGCATCGTGCAGTGGATATACAGTAGTGTTCCTGCTTGCACAGTCTGCAAGCCTTATTCTCTAGACCCCTCAGAAATTCTTAGAGTTACCCAATGTCCTTTCAATAAATTCCTCTTCTTAAATTAGCTAGAGCCTATTTCTGTTGCTTGCAACAAAGCATCCCAAGAGATACAGTGTTAAAGCAAACACTCAATAAATATTTGTTAAATGACTAATTAAGAACTTCTGACATCTCCAGTTCTAATGAAATTCAAGACCCTCCTAAAGAATATGTATATAAATAGTGAGGCAGAATTGGATGTAGACTATTTAGGGAACAAAGAATAAGTGAGTTTTGTTAGATCAGAAAATTCATGTAGAAGAAAAATGGGAAATGAGGCTGCAAAACTAGTTTGGCAGAATATTGTGAAGGACCTTAAAAAGCCAGACTAAGGAGTTTGGGTTTAGATTCCATATTTGAGGTTTGCGTGAGAAATTGGAATAGTGGCTTTTAGTTACTGAAGAGTGCCTTTAGCATAATGTTCCCAAAATATGGTGGATAGAATATTAACAAAGAATAAAGGATCTATAGTCATGTATGTTTGGTATAGTAGGCCAATTAAAATTCAAAAGATTTTTTTTTTTAGTCTCTTAACAGGATGAATTTCTAAGAGGTAGTATTCGGTAAGCAGCACTTCTCAAACTTAATTGGATATAAATTCCACCCAACTAAAAATGGTGAAGGGAAAGAGGCCTGGTTTCCATTATCAATCAAATCAGTTATTTGAATGAACCTTTTGGAAATCCAAATGAAGAACATTTGAGCTGAATGGATAAAACTGTAAAAGTCCTGCTGCTCCTTGTGGCCACATCCTGATCCAAGTTCCTCTTTTACATAAGTATTTCCAAGAGCTTTGTGACCTCAAAGTTGATAGTCAAGTGACTATCTCAGGGGTGTATAGTGGTCAGCTAATTGCTTTAGTAAAGAAAAGAACTTGGCAAGGCTCTGAGTATTATATATTCTTTAAAGATATAATTTTTTTGAACTGATTTTAGGTTCACAGTAAAATTGAGAGGAAAGTATAGAGATTCCCATGCATCCCTGTATCCCATAGACATAATCTCCACTATTATCAACATCCTTTACCAGAGTAGTATATTTGTTACTATTGATGAACCTACCTTGATACATCATAATCAGCCAAAATCTATAGTTTATATTATGGTTCCTTCTTCCCATTGTACATTCTGTGGGGTTGGATGCTTCATTGTGTTAATTGTATAGACTATTTCCACTGCACTAAAAATTCCCTTTGATCTGTTCTTTTCTCTCCTTACTCCCAACTCCTGATAACCATTGATCTTTTTACTGTCTCCCCATAGTTTTGCCCTTTCATAGGAGTCATATATTTGCCTTTTCTAAAGGGCTTCTACTCAGTAATATGCACTTAGGTTTTCTGTGTCTTCATTGTTTGACAGATCATTTCTTTTTATGATGAATAATACTCCATTTTCTGGATGTACCACAAGTTATTTATCCAGTCCCTCCTGAAGGACATCTTATTTGCTTCCAACTTTTGACAATCATGAATAAATCTGCTATAAACATCCATGCTATGTTTATAAAAAATAAAAAATTAAAAAAAAACCATCCATGCTATAAACATCCAACTTTTGACAATCATGAATAAATCTGCTATAAACATCCATGTGCAGGTTTTTGGGTGAACATAAGTTTTTCAACTCACTTGAGGTAAATACCAAGGAGTGTAATTGCTGCACTGTATGATAAGGATATGTTTAGTTTTGTTAGAAACTGGCAAATTGTGTTTCAAAGGAGCTGTATCATTTGGCATTTCCACCAACAATTAATGAAACTCTCTCTAGTTCTACATGCTTGCCAGCATTTTGTGGTTGGTATTCACAACTTTGACCACTCTAATAGGCAGATAGTAAGTAGTCCCTCATTATTATTTTAATTTGTATTTCCCTGATGATATATGATGTAGAACATCTTTCCGTATGCTTATTTTCTATCCATATGTGTTTTTTTGGTGAGGTATCTGGTAAAATTTTGGACCCATTTTTTAATCATTCATTCCGTACTGAAATTTAGTAGTTCTTTGTGTATTTTGGATGACAGTCCTTTACCAGAAGTGTCTTTTGCACATATTTTCTCTGGCCTGTGTCTTGTCTTCATTCCCTTGATATTATGTTTTACAAAAGTTTTCAATTTTAATGAGGTTCACCTCATCAACTATTTCTTATATGGCTCAGGCCTTTGATGTTGTATTTAAAAGCATTATATATATAGTCACCCAGGTTTTCTCTGCTATCTTTTAGGAATTTTATAATTGTACATTTTGCATTTAGGTCTGTGATCCATTTTTTAAAAGATCTTATTATTTATTTATTTATTTGAGACAGAAAGAGCACACAAGCAGTGAGGGAAGGAGAGGGAGAAAGAGAATCTCACAAGCAGTCTCCATAGTGAGCATGAGGCTCAGTCCCATGACCCTGAGATCATGACCTGAGCTGAAACCAGAAGTCAGATGCTTAACCAGCCGAGCCACCCAGTCACCCTGTGATCCATTTTGAATTTATTTTTGTGAAGGATGTAAGTTCTATCTCTGCATTCATTTTTTTTTTTTACACTTAGATGTATAGCTGTTCCAGCATCATTTGTTGAAAAGACTTATCTTTTCTCCTTTGTCAAAAATTAGTTGACTATCTATATGTGGATCTATTTCTAGGTTCTTTAATATATTCCATGACCTATTTGTCTAGTCTTTTGCCAATACCACAATATCTCTATTGCTGTAGGCTTATATTATGTCTTGAAGTCAGGTAGTGGCAATTTTCCAGTTTTTTTGTTTTTTTTCAATATTGTGTTGTCTATTGTGGGTCTTTTGCCTCTCCTTATAAACCTTAAAATCAGCTTGTTAATATCCATAAAATAATTTTCTGGATTTTGATTGGGATTTCAGTGGATTTATTATAGTTCATGTAGGAATAAAAGATATCTTGACAGTTTTGAATCTTCCTCTCTATGAACATGGAATATATTTCCATTTATTTAATTATTAGATTTCATTAATCAGAGTTCTATAATTTTCCTCATATAGCTCTTATAAGTTTTTTTTTTATTAGGTTTATACTAAGTATTTCATTTTGGGGGATGCTAGTATAAATGGTCTTTTTTTGTTTTGTTTTGTTTTTAAAGATTTTATTTATTTATTTGACAGACAGAGATCACAAGTAGGCAGAGAGGCAGGCGGGGTTGGGGGGGGGGAGCAGGCTCTCCGCTGAGCAGAGAGTCCAATGTAGGGCTCCATCCCAGGACCCTGGGATCATGACCCAAGCCGAAGGCAGAGGATTTAACCCACTGAGCCACCCAGGCACCCCTAGTCTCATGTTTTTAAAATCTGCTTTTTTGTTGCTGGTGTATAAGAAAACAATTGACTTTTGTATATTAACCTTCTATCCTGTAAGCTTGCTCTCATTACTTATTAGTGCTAACAGGGTTTTTGTTTTTGGTTTTGTTTTTTGTTTTTTTTTTTTTTTTTTGGTAAGTTCTTTTAGATTTTCTGTATAGACTATCATGTCACCTGAATATAAAGAGAGTTTTTTTTTCTTCCTTCCCAATCTGTATACCTTTTATTTCTTTCTCTTGTGTTATTGCATTAGCTAAGACTTCTAGTACAATGTTGAAAAGCAGTGGTGAAAAACATTCTTGCCTTATTCCTGATCTTAGTGAAATAGCTTTGAATTTTTCACCATTAAGTATGATATTACTTGAAGGTTTTTTTGGTAAATATTCTTTATCAAGTTAAGAAAGTTACCATTCCTAGTTTACTGAGAATTTTTTTTATCATGAATGGGTGTTAGATTTTGTCAAGTGCTTTTTCTGCATCCACTGATATTATCATATGACTTTCCTTTTTTAGTCTGTTGATGTGATGGCTTATCTTAATTGATTTTCTAATACTGAATCAGTACCACATACCTGAGATAAGTCCTACTTGGTTGTGGTTTTAAAGGAATATAATTCTTTTCTATTTTTTTGGATTTTATTTACTAATAATTGGTTGAGGATTTTTACATCTTTGTTCATGAGACTTATTGTTCTGTAATTTTCTTTTCTTGTAATGTCTTTGTCTCATTCTGGTAATAGGGTAATTCTGGTCTTATAGAATGAGTTCAGAAGTATTCCTTCTCTTTTTATCCTCTGAAAGAGATTATAGAGAATTGGTATAATTTCTTCCTTAATGTTTGGTAAAATTTACCAGTGAATCCATCTTGGGAGGTGATTAATTATTGATTCAATATTTTTAATAGACATAGGTCTATATATATTGTCTAATTCTTCTTATGTGAGTTTTGGAAAATTGTGTCTTTCAAGGAATTATACAGTTTCATCTAGGTTATCAAATCTGTGGGCATACTTTATTTTCTTATTAGTCTAATAGAAAACCTGGGAGCATGAATATATATACTAGAGAACCAGAGAAAGGTGTCAGCCTTTGCTAAGTTAACAAAATCTGTAGAAGGAAGGAAGGAAGGAGGGAAAAATGCACATTACTCATGGTAGCAATTCATGAATTAACCATTTTCAATAGTTACTATGAAATTTACTTCGGATGACTCACATTATCCTAGAGAATAACTGGACAATAACCTGAACAATTCACAGCTCAGTAGTGCCTGGATATTTGAGAAGAAAGGGGGAGATGACTGGGAGTATCAAAGGGGACCTATTCATCGCCCTCTGCCATGTCCTTACCCTGACGTTTTGCATAGAGTAGGGCCCCCAGGACTGGCCACACTTTCAGATGTGACTGACCTGACAAGAGGAGTGTGGGACCAAGGCACGAAGTTGATATATTACAGCAAATCTAATTTCAGCAAGACTTTAAATAAAAGTTTTTATAACGTTGTTGTGGCTTAAATGTGAGGTATCCCAATGCAGGAGAGAGAGTTCTCCAAGTTAGAAGATTAGGGTCATGTTCTGATTTTGCCAACCTACAGTGTAACTTCGCTTAACCTGTTTCCTTAACCAACCACATAGAGAATGTATAATGTATATCTCACAGACTGATCTTAAGCATGAGGGATGATGGTTGACAAGAGTAAGACAAGGTTGATTGTGGCTTCCACTTATTTGTTATAAAATGATGATAATGATGTTACCTCCTTAGAAGGTTACTATGAGAAATAAATGAGTGAGTAAGTGTAAAGCACTTAGGGATAGTAAAAGGCACACATAACTACCCCGAAATGTCTGTCATTCTTCTTTTAATTATTATCATGTATTAACTCATAAATGTTTTTTCTTTATTAGGAGACACATTCTCTAACATTTTTCTTACAATCCCTCCAAATTCTCTTAAGATCCCAAATTCAACTTTCAGAATGATATTATTTTCTAAATTGTTTAGGTTTACATATTGGTTAAGTAGAAGATTGCTGGCTCCCTTGTATACTCATTTGTTAAATCTTTCCCAGAGCATATGTTTGGAAAAATATTAGAAGAAATCATGAACTTTTCTTCCTCAAGTGGAACTCTACATCTATTTCTCATAGCTGGCCAAAACTGGATATTAAGTGTCTAAATACTCTCAGATATTTAAATCCAAAGGATAGGTCTTGACTTTTCTGTAATGACCAAATTGGTAATGAGTCTTTATGCTTTACTGAGTTTTCTTTTATCCTTGTTTTTAGTGATTTAGCCAGGATGAAAGATCACCAGTTCTACTTCACATATCAAAAACAGAGAGACAATGTTAGTGGGCTCATAAGTGATTTGTCCAAATCACACATTTTGGTTCAGTAGTGGAATTTGGACTAAATCTGATTCTAGTGGCCAATCCTCTAGTGGATAGTCAATAATAAGAGACTCCTCTGTGAGTTTTGTTCTTTCAAGTTTCAGGAGGTACATCTGTAGTCTGCATTGAGGCTAGTCCAAGGAAAGGGCCATGTTCTCTCTATCTTAAAAAAGGGGGTCTTAAGACCTGTGCAAAAATAATGAAGGGCATTCATACCTGGCTTAGAGTGTAATGGCACACACTTGCAGAAGCAAAGCTGAGACTTTCAGGTAAAAATCCTGGAAGGAATGGCACATAATAGATTAGAGGATTCCTTAGTATTCCACATATGTGAGTTTTAATCTGAAATGATTTGGCACCTGCTGTTAATCTCTTTCTCATCACTAAATGGTAACCTCATAGGGATGGCATTTTTCTCTGCTGCTGCTAGGAATGGCCAAGGTCACATTCCAGAAAAGGATACTTGCCTTGCAAGGCATACCATTCTTGGGGAGAGATTGAGGGAGTTAATGTTTGAAGACATTGTCCACTTCTTTAATAGCTAACCAACTTACCTATCTCTTACTGTTGCTGTAACTTTGTTCCCTTTCCCAGAAAGTGATGATAAGAAGCGGAATAAGCCTGCTTGGATAATTAGAGAACAATGGTTTAGAGAATTCAATAATCTTTTCCAGACTACTGTTTATATTTTGGGGCTGTGTGGGCTTTATATGCCATCTACTGAGTGTCTATTTTTAAAATTCAGTGTGATTTATTAAAATCCTAGACATTCTTTGTTTGACAATGCTGGACATAAAGAGAGATGGCAAAAAAGGAAGAATGAGGAAGGAAGTCACTTGTGGATTCCTTCTAGCTTTGTTGGTACTGCCTAAGCCAAGGAATCCTTGAATTTTAGAACTAGATGAGAAGTTGAGATGCTGTCATCCAACCTACCCTCTCCTTCACTCAATCCATTGCAAAACAATCCTAATACCTAGCTATAGCACTCTGCTCAGATGTCTGCAGTGATAGGGCACTAAATATTGCAGGTGACTATGATGTCAGTATTAGAATAATTTAATTGTCACAAAAGTTATTTTTATGTTGATGCAGCTTGACTCTGCCACATCTCTCCCACTGGCTGTCATTCTGCTTCTTTAATTATATACGATAAATCCAACCCATGGTGGGTAAACACTATAGAAAAGTAATGATAATTGTGCTTCTGTAGCCACGTGGCCTGAATTCAAATCCAAGTTCCTCACCATCTTCACTGAGTGCCTGTGCTTCAGTGTCATCACCTGAAAAATGTGAATTCCCTTTTTGCCTACCTCATAAGGTGGTTATCAGGAAGAAATGGGTTTATATATGAAAAAATTTAGAGCAATGTCTGGTATTTGGTAGGCACTCAATTAATATTAGCTATTGGCAATGTTATTTTTATCATTTCATCTTATATACCAATTCCTTTTTCAAAAAGTGTTGTTTGGAGCATTGTCCTGAATGTATTGTGAGGCTTTGTTTGGTGAGTGCCATGACTGGTAAGTAATGTCTGCTGAGAGTTGAAGAAGGGGAAATAATGTCTCAGGTCAAATATTTGTGACTTGTAATCTATTCCTGATTTTCTCATGACAGCCCTTTAAATATCTAATATTTTTCTCTTTTTTAAAGATTTTATTTATTTGAGAAACAGAGAGAGAGAGAATGAGAGAGCAGCAGAGAGGGAGAAGCAGGAGCCTCCCTAAACAGGGAGCCTGACATGGGGCTCCATCCCAGGACCCTGAGATCATGACCTGACCTGAAGGCAGATGCTTAACCCACTGAGCTACCCAGGCACCCCTTAAATATCTAATATTTTTCTCTCTCAGCAGCCCCCTTCCAGGCTAAAGTACCTTGGAGAAATACTGAAATCTGTTAATTCTGTAAATTGCCAGAAGTTGGGCCTTCAAGACATCATTAAAACAGGCTTAAAATCAGAGCATGGGAGAACATTTTATCTTTTCACTTATTACCCTTTTATTAAATGCTTCTGAATACTCCAGACTGTTGTAATTATTTGAAATCTCTCCAAAAACACTGATGTACCATTTTTCACAGCTTAATAACAAAATTTCATCTTCCCTACACTCACACCATTCTTGCATTGTCCTTCCTAGTGGCATGCAGTGTATTATTATGGAAGTAAACTTAGACGGAGAATTAGAGTGTCTCATGGACTGAATTGTGTCCTGCTCCACCAAATCTATATGTTGAAGCCCTAACTTCCAATGTGACTGTATTTTGAGTTAGGGACTTAAGGAGGTAATTAGGTTAAATGAGTTCCTAATGGCAGGGCCCTAATCCAGTAGGACTGTGATCTCCAAGAGAATATAATTTCCCGAGCGAACCTAATTTTTTAAAATAAGGCGGCAAAAAGAAAGAGAAACAAAGACACTGTTTCCTAAAGACCCTTAACCTTACCTTGTTTACATTTTCTCAGGGAGAAACCTGGGACCAGGGGGATTTTTTTGTTAGAAAGAGCCTTAGAGGAAGCCTGGTTCAACCATCCATTCAATTCATTGCCCCTAACATTGACTGGCATTTGTGAACATTATTACGTACTTATACCCATTGAGAGTTCAGGAAAGATTTAAGGTGGTTGTAATCACAACAATCACAGCTCCCAATTCATGATCTACTATTTAATTATTCTTTACCAGACCTCCCAGACTGGGTGTCTTTCAGTCTAAACAAACATCTCAGCATTAAACATCCTTCTCTCTGGACCTTTCTGATTAGAGTCAGAACCTTAGAGCTGGAGGGTCCTTCCAAAATTATCTAGCTCATCAGTGCTGCTTTGAAAATGACAAATTGAATTCTAAAACAAAGCGTTGGTTGTCTCAGGTGTCACAGCTCATGAGTAACTGAGTTTGTATATAAACTCCCATCACCTGACACTCACCATGGGGCCCTAGGTGGGCTTCTTCAGCTTTGTCAGGACAACCAGCCCCTCATTACTCTCAACTTATATCCAGACCCGCACATTTGGTTGTCTCAGGTATTGTGTTTATAACAGTTTTAGAAACCACGAATGAGCCAGTTTGCTCAGAGGTACCCCAGGATATCCAGTGGTGGAAAGTAGGTCTAGTTCATAGTGGTGGCTTCTGTTATTAATACAGGAAATAGTTTTCTTCCCTCTTTCCCGACTTTGTTCCCAGTCTCACGATATTATAAAGGTCCCTCCTCTGGCAGTCTTTGCAATGAATGGGGCTAAGCCAGACACCAGAGGTTGGCTTAAGATGTAAGGAATGAGTTGGTGTGAGGAAAAGGAGATATTCCTCCTCATCTGCTGGTAGAGTCCTGAGTGACTTTTAGCCTAGGATTAGATCTATTTTAATACACTCTCCACCTGTGTATTCTCATAAACCAAAGCATTTCAAATTCAAAACTTACTCAAAGACTAATCTTCTTCTACTTAACTAATTTGTAAAAATATATTCCTAAAGTAACATGAGTGATTTTGTTCCAAAATAAAAATGGAACGTATTTAGAAGTGAACAAGTTTCCAGAACAGGATTAATGTTGAATAATGCCTGTGGCTTTGAGACCTAGCTACTTCCTTGAATCTCTGACACTCTCCCTCCACCTCACCCCCACCCCTCTAGACACTCCCATTGGTTCTTCCTGTTGATAGCATCTTTAAAAGAATCGACCACAGTATTGTTATCAGTCCCATAGTTTCATTTCTTATTTGTGTCTATATTTAGATCGGAGGAAAAAACCTTTTTCCATTGCCTAGCAAAGAGAGTGTTTTTAAATGAGCTAATGAATCTCTTACAGGGGAATACCAAATGTAGCTGATGTCTTCTTGCTATGAAGGAATAGGTGCTAAAGCTAATGAAGTGTGGAAGTTGTTAGCTGGTGGAGTAACCATTGACTTCGATGGTCAGATCACAGGTGAATGAACACTTAAATACTCTCTTATGAATTAGGCCAGGCTGTACAGATGGGGCAGGAGGGGAGTTTGAGTGCTTGTGGGTGAGAAGAAGCATCACTCTCATGTGCCAATAAGAACACAGGTTCATTTTAGTCAAGAAGAATGTTCTAAACATAGTGCAACAGTTCTAACATATAGTGCTAAAGAACAGGTGCTAAAGGATTATCTATTCTAGATAAGAATCAAAGTCTGATATTATATTTAGAAAAAAAAATCCATGAATTGGAGAGAATCATGGATTCTAATGAATATCTAACCCAAATATTTAATTTTTTATATTTTTCCTTGCAGCCTTTAAGGAATTTTTTTTTACCATCTTTATACAATTTTCACTGGATAAGATCCCTCCAAGATCCTTCCTACTCTCACCCATTCTTATGTAGAAAGGAAAAGACATCCCTTTGCCTAACCTGTGAATGGAAAGATCCATGTAATGATTCAGAGTAGAATAAATCAAAATATGGAACAGGGAGGAAGCATCTGTAAAATGTTTTCGGGGCCATTCGTTGGCCAGCAGGGAAAGAATGGAATGTGTCCTTCCTTCTGCCCTCCCACCCCCAACAGAGGCCTCCATGCTCTTAATTTATCTAATGACTGTCCAAGTCTCTATACTGAGAACCCCATTAACCCTCCTCTTCCAACGTCCAGGGTGCCATAATCTGACTGCAAAAACTCTGTAAAAGACTCTTTGTCTAGCCTCCACAATTTTGCTCCCTTTTAATATTGGTGATACCTAAAATTACTTCTTTGGGGGAGGATTCCATTCAGTTAGATAATCTTTTGTCAAAATAAATCCTTAGAAGTCCAGAGCATTAAGCGAAAAGCAGTAAACATTTTTTTTTAAGAGGCCGAGGTCTAAAAAACTAGTGGGGCCTTTCTTAAAATGTATGTGTCTAGACCTTGCTTCAGACTTGAGCTACTGATTGCTTGTTCCTTGACCTGACTTCTATTTCAGATATTCTGGCTGCATGGGTCTGTAATGAATTTTGATTCTCAGAGGCAATGTCCTTTGTTGGGGCTCCTTCCAAAGCCTCCTGAGGTTGATCTACTAATGTGTTCCATGTTTGTGTGTTTTTCAAGAAATCTTATGTGAGATATTTCTACTCCACTTGGATGATATGGCTTCTGCTTCAAATCTAAAATCCCCTTATAATTGTCTTATAATTAGACAATAATTGTCTAATTGTCCTCCTGGAGGACAATTATAATTGTCCTCCTGGAGCGGTTGCAGTGCGAGTGAGGATAGGAAGTTCTAAATAAATATTCACTTGTAATTGAATTTACTTCTCAATAAATATTTATATAGTAAATATATAGTAAAATAATAAATATATAGATATATATAGGTACCTAACTATATATTTGGAATTCAAAATTACTTTTCTTATTGGAAGCCCCTATACTCTTCAGAGTCTACAAAACCTGGGCAGGTTTCCCAGGATTTTAGGCCTCCTGAAATTACCTCTCACATAATTCTTAATCTCGTTTAAAATTTTCCTTCCATCCTGATACTCAGTTATTTCTAGATTTCATACAAAACCTGCTTTTCCTGGTCCCCCATCATAACCTGACACAAATACTATCCAGAAAAGGAATTGGAAATGGGGGAAATGAGAAAATACCAAATTAAGTGAAGAGGAAGAGAAAAATTATTGAGAAGATAGATAAATTGCCAAGTTATCTCATGCATCTATTAGTATTGGTCTTCATGCCTAGAGATTGAGAGGAGGAGTTTCCCAAATAAGTTTCTTTTAACTGCTGAAATATAAAGCCTTGCCATGCTGGTTGGGAAGCTAAGTGATGTCCCATCCGAGGTGAAAGTGGGGTAAAGTAAAGGGAGGTGACAGGATGGTGAGTTGAAATGAACTAATGAAAACACATGGTCTTCCGAAAAGGAAATGGGGTTATGACAAGAGATGGGAAAACCAGTTCTTCCGGGATAATGCCTTTTGTTGGGCTCCAGTGGGAAGTTCATTTGAGGAAGCTGGAAGGATACGATGGGCGCCCAGGTTACCTGACAAGAGGAAAGAGGGCTGAAGGGAAAGGCAAACAGTGTGGGAGAAGGACCAGGGGTCACGTTTTTCTTGGCACTGAAATATTTTTCAAATGAGTTATTTTTCAAAAGTTTCCAAGGAGGATCCTCTACCAGTTTCCAACCTCCATTTGGGATTTGAAACCTACAGGAAATTAAGCCCCTTCCCATGACCTCTTTCTTCCTCCCTAAATTAAATTTGGATGCAGAGAGCTGCTTAAGCAGAAGCTGGAGCCTTTTGCTGTGCCTGAAAGTGTGGCCTCTCCCTAATGCAGTCTTAGGGGCTGGTTGTGCTCCCAATTAATTGTTATTTTGGCAAGTTCAAAGAAGTTGTTTTGGGTTTTGGCAAGTTGTTTAAAGATTGGCTTTCAAGTTCTTCCATCTGTAAAACAAGGAGTTTGGACTACAATCACTGGTTCCTAACTTGGGTGGTGATGGCAGTGGGGGCAGGGGAAGTACTGGTGAGGGCTGGTGGTTAAAGTCCCTTCTCAGAATAGGATGAAAATTATAGAACTACTCTCCAAAAATAGGTACCTATGCCCGTTCACATATAATTTTGCATATAATTTCAAATGTTCACGGACCCTTCAGTAAACTGTTCTCCAAGGTAGTTTTCCTCGCAGGAAGGTTACACTTCTTGACCCCATTTAACTCGGGCATGGGTGGTTCAAATGTAAGCAAAAGTTCTGGGTGGCATTTCTGGGTTAAAGACTTAAGAGCAGTGCTTTCGTTTCTTTCTACACTAAAGCCAGCAATGTGCCTGATAGTGGCTTCTCCATCAGATCTAGGAATGAAGATGACAGTGGTGTAGTCGTTAAGTCTCCAGCCAACCTTGGATTATCATGTGACATGAGGGAAAAAATAAGCTTTGGTTGCTTTCAGCCATTGAGATTTTTAGAATTGTTTTTTTACCACAGCATTATTTAGCCCATCCTGAATGACATAACATCCTGATTGATACATCCTGAATCTATCCACAGATGCTGGAGCTTTCCATGGGTCCTGGATCATCAATCCCAAATCTGAAAATATTAAAGTTTTTCTGAAAATTTATGAATCTCTGAGGTGAACTTAATAACACAATTGCAGAATCTTGAATCACCTGAATTCCTATCCTGGTTCCCACAGAACGTTCATTTGGGTGAGTATTTCATTTTAAGGTTAAGTAATAAAATTTATGCTTGTGTGGGTGATTGGAATGAAAGGCTCACCTGGCCCAGCTTCAAAAGGCGATGAAGGGTTGGCTGCAGTCTCATTAGGGGATCTGCCTGCAGGAGGGAGGTAAGGGATTACTCCAGCCCTTGGTGTGCTGTGGACACTCCTTGGCTGCAGTCTAATGTGCAGAAGAAAAGAGTCAATAAAACAAATAAAAACATACTTCTGAAAGCTTCAAATGACTAAAGAAGTCAAGAGGCAGGATGTCTGCACTTTGTTTCTATTTATGGAACACAAAGTTTAAACAGAGCTCTCCATTCAGTATTCATCTGGCTACGAATTGCCTTCCAAGTTATTATCTGCAAGGAAATGGACAGCATTCAAATCTTTCCCTGCAGTGAGTTTGTATTTAGAGATGTTTCACATGTGTTTAATTCACTGATCAGTTTTACCTTGTCAAAACAGAATGGTCTGTCAAAAACAGGATGAGGCTCATTAGTGAGACACAGGAGATAGTACAATGGAGGAGAGAATAAACAGACTACCCAGAAATAAGAAAACAAGACCTATTCAGGAAGCAAGGGGGAATAGCAGAAAATGATACAGTGGTCATAGTAGACCAAAAGCTAGTGAGACAGCTATATGATACTGCTACTTAGTAAGTGATACTGATGAAGAAAAAAAAAAAAAAAGTGTCAGGAGAGTTTAGGGAATAAAGGTTTTTAGCCTGGAGAAGAGTAGGAATTTAACAACATTTTAATGTCTAAGAAACACCCTAGTATAGTTGTAAGAGTTCTGGACCTCATGAGTGGGAGTCAGGAAACTCAGGTTCTAAACCTGGGTATTCTTTGTCCTAAAGTTCTGAGCCTCACTTTGCTTGTTCATAAAATGAATAGTTCAGATTAAGATGACTGGTCAAGTCTTACCCAGCTCTAGAATTTAGAGAGGTAGTTCTAGGAAAATGTTGTTCAGTGACCCCACTTCTTTACAATTCAGAAATTTCTAGTACATGAAAAGCTTCTTGATTAACAAAAGGATGATTAATAATTTACTTAAATAAACCTCTAGTGGAATTTGTAAAATTTTGGAAACTGCATCCTTAGAGGTTTTTAAAGTTCAGATAGAGCCCATCTCTTTGAGGGTTAAGAGATAGACCAGGAGATATGTTTGTGGTTTCTTCTAGCCATAAAACAATGTAAAAACATTTTATTGTCATCTTTTTTTTTTTTAAAGATTTTATTTATTTATTTGACAGACAGAGATCACAAGTAGTCAGAGAGGCAGGCAGAGAGAGAGAGAGGAGGAGGAAGCAGGCTCTCTGCTCTACAGAGATGCAGGACTCGATCCCAGGACCCTGAGATCATGATCTGAGCCGCAGGCAGAGGCTTTCACCCACTGAGCCACCCAGGCGCCCTTATTGTCATTTTTTGAAGGAGATTTTCCCAATAACCAGCCCCTAACAGGAGGGAAACAAAATCCCAATCCAAAATTGTTGATCTATTGTCCCTGTAACAAACAGGAGATGTTCCCGTCAGCCTAAATAAAGAAATAAACTGAGGCAAGTTCAAATGACCAGAAATTGAATTTATTTGGGAATAGCAGTGGACTGCAATTTGGGGAATATTCTGTAGCAAGCTGCAGGTGGATCTGCTGAGGGTTTGGAACAAGCTGTATTTATGGACAAGGAGTGCAAAAAGGGGGAAGTCCAGTCAGAGTTCAAGTGGTAAGTTCATTGGCTTGAGGATAGGGAAACATGCTTGGCAGATATTCATTGGTCAGGAGTGAGTCTTGGCCTTCTATAAAGCAGGCATTTATGTGAAATCAGTCTCTTAGATCTTAAGTTCTGTTCTTCTGAGGGCACATGCACATTTCATATCCGCAAGGTTCCATTTTAGATTGAAATCTTTTCACAGAACAAAGAGAAATCCAGCAAAAACAAGGCTCTAAGTTCGAGCTGTGCTATATTTTTACTTTGCAAGGCATGGTCATGTCTTACTCACAAGAACTTTGTAAAGGGTGGGGCCTTTACAGTGTCTGGGGCCCTCCCCCCTCACCACTGGGCTTGGATTTCAGAGGCTGGTCAGTGGAGAAGGCCCCTTAGCCAGCCTGTATTGCTGCCAGCACCATGAGTGACCTGAGAGCAGCCAAAACTTTATTTTTCCCCAGGTAAGATTCTTCTGAACTCCTGGAAGATGGTGTGAGCCCTATTCTACATGCTGGACAGGAATATATCCAATCAGGAGTGGCTTGTGTGTATCCTACTCTGCAGCAATTGCTTTTTTAAAAAAAAGTAGGAGGAAGGGAAAATCCCTTATTGCTGCCCTATTTCAATA
This sequence comes from Mustela putorius furo, assembly GCF_011764305.1. Taxonomy (NCBI): domain Eukaryota; kingdom Metazoa; phylum Chordata; class Mammalia; order Carnivora; family Mustelidae; genus Mustela; species Mustela putorius. Next base: position 13,038,689 of record NW_025421294.1, read on the forward strand.
TGAGCGAAGTGTTGGGCACTCTATCAGCCACTGATTAGAAAATAATGTTCAGCCAAGGGAGCAGTTGGTTTGGTGGAAGTTGTCCTTTGAAATGCCTCTGCAGGGTTAACTCTAAACTGAGAGAAAAGGAATTCCTCTAAACCATCAAGACTCTAGAATGATTCCTTTAGTCCTTAGGAGTGGCTTCCTTAGGGCTGGCTGGACTTCAGCCAAAGTGGGACATTTGAGGTCCCCTCTGCATTTATCTTTGTGGCAGCTTCTTCTCTCTGGAGTCAACTCTCACCATTCTTTGGCTATTTAGCATCATCTCCAGGTGGACTTCCCTTGCCAGAACTCATCATACTCATTAGGTAGTTCCTAGGTCTTTGAAAGTGACTGTACTTTCTGAATGTGAAAAAAAAATGTCAGTGATTGCCTTGAGATCATAGTTTATGGTCTAGGGCCTGGTAAGTGAGTATTTAGCTTAGGATTTCAAATTTTATTTATTTTTTCTAGGTCACACCTCCATATAATTTAAAATTCAAAAGGTAGAAAAAGAATACATCAGAAGTCTCATTCTGTCCCCCATCTGTCCAGTTCGCCTACCTGGAAGTCATGTTACCATTTTATTTCACACTCTTACAGAGATGGTTTCTTTCTGTGTCAGCATGGATGTTTGTAATTACCCCCTTATTTAGTCAAATGATAGGATTACTACACACACTTTTCCATACTTTTCATTTGATGCAACAATATACATTGGAGAGTATTATGTTGTAGTACATTTAGAATTTCCGATCTATCTTTTATAATTGGTAACATTCTATTTTATAGGCATACACTGATATATTTTAACGTTTCCTAAAGTGAACATCTAGGTTGTGAGGAATCTTCTGCTATTATAAACACTATTATAGAGAATTACAGTGTATCCATATCATTATGTGCAGTGTGAATAGGATGAAATTTTTAGGGTGAATTTTAGAAGTGAAATTGCTGTGTCACAGGGCATGTGCATTTGTATATTTGATAGATATTGCCTATTTGCCCTCCGGAGACACTTGCCATTTTATATTTCTGTTAACAAGATGTGAGAATGTCTATTTCTCACTATCTTGTCAGCACAGTTTTTGATCTTTGTTCATTCTGTTAGATAAAAACTAATTTTTAAAAATTTTAATTGATATGTCATGTATTAATAAACGTATATTTACCATAAGTGTACAGCTCAGTAAATCTTCACAAATTAAGCATATTGTATGATGAACACCCATTTCAAGAAACACACAGAACCTTTAGCTCAGAAGCCCCAGAAGCTTTAACCCAGAAGATTTTATTAATTTGAGAGAGAGAGAGCAAGCATGAGCAGGGGAAGGGGCAGAGAGGGAAAGGAAAAAGTCAACTCTCCGCTGAGCACAGAGCCCAACATGGGGCTTGATCCCAGGACCCTGAGATCACGACCTGAGCTGAAATCAACTGACTGAGTCACTGAGATGCTCTAAGTAGCCATCTTTTTAAAACCATCAATTTTTATTTTGAAATAATTTTAAATTGGCTTAACAGAAGTTAAGCATCATTTCATGTGTTTAAGAGTCATTTATGTTCCACATCTTCCTTCTTTTCACTACATCTGTATCTTTGGGGTAAATACCCAGTAGTACAATTGCAGGGTCATAGGGAAGCTCTATTTTTAATTTCTTGAGGAATCTCCACACTGTTCTCCAAAGTGGCTGCACCAACTTGCATTCCCACCAACAGTGTAAGAGGGTTCCCCTTTCTCCACATCCCCTCCAACACATGTTGTTTCCTGTCTTGCTAATTTTGGCCATTCTAACTGGTGTAAGGTGATATCTCAATGTGGTTTTAATTTGAATCTCCCTGATGGCTAGTGATGGTGAACATTTTTTCATGTGTCTGAACATTTGTATGTCTTCATTGGAGAAGTGTCTGTTCATATCTTCTGCCCATTTTTTGATATGATTGTCTGTTTTGTGTGTGTTGAGTTTGAGGAGTTCTTTATAGATCCTGGATATTAAACTTTTGTCTGTACTGTCATTTGCAAATATCTTCTCCCATTCTGTGGACTGCCTCTTTGTTTTCTTGACTGTTTCCTTTGCTGTGCAGAAGCTTTTGATTTTGATGAAGTCCCAAAAGTTTATTTTCGCTTTTGTTTCCTTTGCCTTTGGAGACATATCTTGAAAGAAGTTGCTGTGGCTGATATCGAAGAGAGTACTGCCTATGTTTTCCTCTAGGATTCTGATGGATTCCTGTCTCACGTTGAGGTCTTTTGTCCATTTTGAGTTTATCTTTGTGTACGGTGTAAGAGAATGGTCGAGTTTCATTCTTCTACATATAGCTGTCCAGTTTTCCCAGCACCACTTATTGAAGAGACTGTCTTTTTTCCACTGTATATTTTTTCCTGTTTTGTTGAAGATTATTTGACCGTAGAGTTAAGGGTCCATATCTGGGATCTCTACTCTGTTCCACTGGTCTATGTGTCTGTTTTTATGTCAGTACCATGCTGTCTTGGAGATCACAGCTTTGTAGTAAAGTTTGAAATCAGGTAACATGATGCCCCCAGTTTTATTTTTGTTTTTCAACATTTCCTTAGCGATTCGGGGTCTCTTTTGGTTCCATACAAATTTTTGGATTATTTGCACCAGCTCTTTGAAAAATACTGGTGGACTTTTGCTTGGGATGGCATTAAAAGTATAGATTGTTCTATGCAGTATAGACATTTTAACAGTGTTTATTCTTCCTATCTAAGAGCATGGAATGGTCTTACATCTTTTTGTGTCTTCTTCAATTTCTTTCATGAGTGTTCTGTAGTTCCTTGAGTACAGATCTTTTACCTCTTTGGTTAGGTTTATTCCCAGGTATCTTATGGTTCTTGGTGCTATAATAAATGGAATCGATTCTCTAATTTCCCTTTCTGTATTTTCATTGTAAGTGTATAAGAAAGCCACTGATTTCTGTACAGTGACTTTGTATCCTGCCACATTACTGAATTGCTGTATGAGTTCTAGTAGTTTGGGGTGGAGTCTTTTGGGTTTTCCATATAAAGAATCATGTCATCTGCAAAGAGAGAGAGTTTGACTTCTTCATTGCCAATTTGGATACCTTTTATTTCTCTGTGTTGTCTGACTGCTGTTGCTAGGACTTCTAATACTATGTTGAACAAGAGTGGTGAGAGTGGGCATCCTTGTCGTGTTCCTGATCTCAATGGGAAGGCTGCAAGCTTTTTCCCATTGAGGATGATATTTGCTGTGGATCTTTCATAGATAGATTTTATGAAGTTCAGGAATGTTCCCGCTATTCCTGTACTTCAAAGCGTTTTAATCAGGAACGGATGCTGGATTTTGTCAAATGCTTTTTCTGCATCAATTGAGAGGACCATGTGGTTTTTCTCTCTTCTCTTATTAATTTGTTCTATCACATTGATTGATTTGTGAATGTTGAACCATCCCTGTAGCCAGGGATGAATCCTACCTGGTCATGGTGGATAATCTTTTTTTTTTTTTTTTAAAGATTTTATTTATTTATTTGACAGACAGAGATCAGAAGTAGGCAGAGAGGCAGGCAGAGAGAGAGGGGGAAGCAGGGTCTCCACCCAGCAGAAAGCCCAATGCGGAGCTCAATCCCAGGACCTGAGATCATGACCCGAGCCGAAGGCAGAGGCCCTAACCCACTGAGCCACCCAGGTGCCCTGGTGGATAATCTTTTTAATGTGCTGTTGGATCCTGTTTGCTAGGATCTTGTTGAGAATCTTAGCAATCATATTCATTAGTGATATTGGTCTGAAATTCTCCTTTTTGGTAGGGCCTTTGCCTGGTTTGGGGATCAGGGTAATGCTGGCTTCATAGAAAGAGTCTAGAAGTTTTCCTTCTGCTTCAATTTTTTGAAACAGCTTCAGGAGAATAGGTGTTATTTCTTCTTTGAAAGTTTGGTAGAATTCCCCAGGTAATTCTCTTTTTCTTTGAACAATATGTTCATATTCTTTGCTCATTTTTAGGTTAAACTGTTGTGGTTTTTTTCCCCCTTGATTTGTAGAAATGATAAGGAAATTTCAGTGCAGAGTAGAAAAGATATGAGCAGTAGGCTGGAATTTATCAACTCTGGTTGACCCCTAACAGTGGATATTCAGCATTTGAAACTCTAGAAAACTAATAATGGATAAAGCAATTCAATAACTGGTATACTCAGTCCAGGGACCAGGGCCTGAGGAACCCACTGCTTCATCTTTTGTTTAACTTGGGAGCTTGGTGGTCCCCATCTCACCCTCCAAAAGAAGCCTGGTGCAAGTAGGTTCTTCTGTCAAGTAGGTGTTTTATCCTTAAACATCAAGTAAATGCTTTTCAGGTCACCGTTTGAACATTCTACCTGGTCAAGGGAAAGGCCTATTATACAGGAATATCTGAGAAGACTTTTGGGAAATATTTGGAAAGAAGCCTTTCCCAGGAGAGAGCTGCCACTCAGGGACGACCACTTGACCAGTGGGTTCCCAGAGTACCTTGTCCCAATCAGCTCAGCTACCACATCAAACAAAACATCACGCTTGGCCAGGAGGCTCTAGTTCAGAAAGAACCTCCCAGGAAGTCTACACACAGGAGGGGAGTTTCCCTTAAAAACAAAAGCAAGTAGGAGTTTTCTGTTTTTTGGTTTTTGGTTTTTTCCCCCTTCTCCTCTTCCTCTGACTGGACAGTAACCTCACACCACATGCCTTCCAGCAAACACTCATCACCCGATAAATCATGTGACCCATTCTGTTTACTTAGAGGTGCTTGCCCAGCTGGACCTCTAATGTAGACCCTGGTCTGTAACCAACTTCAGAGTGGTTTTTACTGAAAAGGGAACTTCTGAGGACCAGATAAGGCAAGCTATTCATTTGCATAGAGGGGCTCTGCTAGGTCATTCCCTGGGAGGCTGGGAGAACTGTGAAATGTGAGACAAGTTTTCAGAAGCTGCCAAAAAAACATCTTCTAGAGAACACCATCCCTGTTTACTTCTTACACAATGTGGAGTAGCTATAGAAAGTCTCCTCTCAAAAGTAATAATGAGGGGTGCCTGGGTAGCTTAGTGGGTTAAGCCTCTGCCTTTGGCTCAGGTCATGATCTCAGGGTCCTGGGATCAAGCCCTACATTGGGCTCTCTGCTCAGCAGGGAGCCTGCTTCCCCCCTCTCTCTCTGCCTGCCTCTCTGCCTGCTTGTGATCTCTGTCTGTCAAATAAGTAAAATCTTAAAAAAAAAAGTAATAATGGATTTGGGTTTGGACCCTCATTTAATGTTTCACGTTCTGGAATCAAGAAATGCTAATTCAAACATTTTTCACTGAGTGCTTTGGCAAAACCACTGACTGAACTATTTTTAAACTGATAAAAAAAAAAAAAAAAGGAAAGAAGAAAGAAGGAGAGACAGAGACAGCCTACTTAGAAGAAGGTGGAAGCTGCTTTTGATCAGATGAACTGCCTGGTCCAGAGTCAGAGCAGTGCATCTCAGAGTGGACCTGTGAATTCTCCATGTCAGGAGAATTCCTGGGTTTAGTCCAGAGGAGGTTGCCCAGGCCTGAGGAATTAGAACTGCAAGAAATTTGGCTCCAGAAATTTGCTGCAAACAAATGAACAAGACAATAATACAACCACACACATATGCACACACACACAACTATTTGAGGGAATGTTATGCTTATAGACATGTGAAAACTCCACTTCTAAAAACACCATTTTGTAGAATTTGAAATGGCGCTGTTGGGCCATGAACAACCAAGCTGCAACAGGAAAAAACTTCTAGAGAGGACAGAATTTTCACCCTGTGATCCATATTGACAGGTCTTTTGGCTTCCCTTCAGTCTACTCACTGGCTAGTTTTTTAAGATAAATAGGCACTTAATTCAATTCTTTACAGAAAGTTCTGGGCCACTTGGAGAGTCCTGGTGGGGAAATGTCTTGTGCTCAGACACCTCTCCATTCACCAGTGTCACAATTTTGTGCTGATCCTGAAAGGAGTAGGGTTGGTGCAGGAATTGGAGAGGTGAACTGAGTTGTCTAGACATTTACGCAAACAAACCATTACTTTGAATTCCTAGGTATCATTTTAAAGCCTATCTTGTCCATTCTCTCTCTCTTGTCCAGTCTCTCTCCTCCGAGTGAATGAATTGGGAACAGAATCCAGTTACAAGTCAGAGCTGCCTCTTATTAAAAACCTTGAGAGGGGACTGGCAACATTAAATTGTACTTCATTAGATCCCAGCTTAGAAGCAAGGTCTGTGCACCATCCCTACTACCCAGGAGCTTCTTGTAGGCTCCTAGAGGCAGCTGGGGATGGGGACACGCTTGTGGCCATGTGGTGCCTCAGGGACACTGAACACTAGAATTTGGGAGACAATCTTTGGCAGAGTCCCCTCCATCCCCCATGGATATACCTCCTCTGCTTTGGGCACTAAAATAATAAGCCATCTTGGTGTGAGGGACCATGGAATCTTGGACAGTAACCATGATAACTAGTGTGGAGGAAGGACCAAAAGGTTCTCAAGGACTTTTAATGTATTATGATTTAAGCTAGTATGTGAGAGAATACACAAAAGAATTTTGGAAAACAGGGGTTTATTATTGCACATGTCAAGAGTTTGCAGGGTAGAGAAAGTCAATGACATAGTGACTCAGGGGACCAGGTGGCTTGGTGATGCTCTCGCTCCTCTCTCTGAAGAACAAGATGACTGCTGGAGATCCGTGCGTCATGCCTCACACGGACAGGTTCAATGAGAGGAAGGAATGGAGCTTTGTTTCACATGTCTTTATTTTGATTAAGGTGGAACCTGTTTCTCTGAAGATCCTAGAACTCACTGTCACTTGTGATCCCACACTATATAGGTAGGGAGGAAGGGTAGGTTTGCTGGGATACACTTAGACTAATTATTTTCCATTCACCTTGTTTTGGGGAAGGGTCCAACTTCCTTGAGTATATCACTGTCCAACTCTGGAATAAAACTAGGGTTCTATCAACAAAGAGGAAGCATGCAGTGGCTGCTGAACAGGCCATGGACTGGTGACAAGATTCCAGTCACAGGGATTGTGCATTATCTTTGGTAGGGAGTTCCTTCTGAATGGCAAGAATAAATGCCCTGTCGTGGAGCAAAGAAGTTAATTTGGCTTTAGAAACTAAAAACACATTTTTCATCTGAGTGTTTCATTTAATTTTCTGGCAGTAAAATTCATATCTTCCTGTCCTAAAGGTAGAAGTTTAGTGTATGTGTTAGAAATTGGGACATCTGAGTAAACTCCAGGCTTGCCAAAAAGTTCCTTTCCTCTGGAAGTCTCCAGCAGGCTCTCCCTGCTTGTCTTTCTCTATGTGTTCCCCTGCAGCAGCAAATCTGCATTTGTCTTGGGCACACTATTGGAATTTTCTTCCATGCAGTTTCTAGTAATTTCTAAGTGAGTTTCTGAAACCTTCAAGCCAGACTTCCTTTTTTTTTTTTTTTTTGCCTTTTCCCTGAAGCTAATAAAGCCCGAGTGGTATGGCATCTTCGAAGAGTTGTGTGTACTCAGCAACTTTGGTTTGTTGGTTTGTCTTCCAATATGCCTTACTCAGGGTGCTTATCTCTTAGAAAGGGAGATTATTACTACACAGACAAGGCTGGAAACCGCTTCGCTGACAGGTTTAAGAGTCTTAACAAAATAAACAATAGAAAAGGCAAAACTGTGTGCAAAATGGCAAGCTTCATTCTTCCTGCAAGAGTCAGCTGGGGAGGGAGGGAGCTGGAATCAAAACAAACTTGAGAACCTTTCAGGCATGCTCAGAGAGGCTAGGCTTCATGTTGAAGGAGGTTGAGATGGGGGAGGCCATTCACATTTCTTTCTGACCAACCAGCTGTCTATTTGTGTAGAGACAACTGTTCAACTGACGAGTCATTCACCATACCTGTTGATCTGGTTTATGATTCATGCCTTAAAAAAGCCCTAGAGTTGTGGCGATTACTCTTCCTGTTTTCCTTACCCAGAAAGCTATACAAATAATAGAATCATGCCACTGAGTTTCTCCTGATTTTGGTTTTGGGACCCAGTTGGAGAGTTTTTTCTTTGGATTTGGTAGAATCAGATCTCTGACCAGTACATGCAAATTTGTAAACAACTTGAGGACAGGATAGTGTCCTTTACTTTTCTCTCTTTCTTCTCAGCATCCCCTAGGAAAATACTAGGGCCATAAATGTTTATCATATGATTAATGTTTGTGCCCATTGTGAGGCTCCGGCTAACAACCCAGAGATCAAGAATTGCATGCTTCACTGAGTCAGCCAGGAGCCCTAGTAATTGAAGTCTGAGTTCTTCTACTCTTTAAAGGGCGTGGGAGATTGAGGTAGAACCTGCCATTTCCACTATAGTTCAAGAATGCAGGACTGAGGGGTGCCTGGGTGACACAGTTGGTTGAGCATCAGACTCTTGATTTCAGCTCACATCATGATCTCAGGGTTGTGAGATCAAGCCCCATGTGGGGTGCCATGCTCAGTAGAGAGTCTACTAGAGATTCTCACTCCCACTGCCCCTCCTGCTTGTGCTCTCTCTCTCTCAAATAAGTAAATAAATCTTAAAAAAAATAATTCAGGGTAGAATTTGAAGAAATAGATAACTCTGTCTCCTTTTGAAAGAACTGGAGTCCAGCTTGTCCCTTTCAACCTATATGAGACACCTCTCTCACACTTAGCCTCTGGCTAATAGGCCGTGTAGTAGTCAAACCCTTCCAAAGAGCACAGGGGCCCTATGGCCTAGAGTTAGGATCTTAAATGGGAGTCAGGCAGGGCAGGAATTGAATCCTGTTTCCATGTCTTACTAGGTGATCTTGAACTACAGATATTGCTCTCTTTTTTTGGATTTTGCTTTTCTAAATATTAATTTCCTCCCCCATGAAAGAGGGCTGTAAAAGACAGTTGTGAGGATTAAATAAGCTAATATATTTAAAGCATTTAGCACAGTCCCCAACACTTCACAAGCTCTTGTAACTATTTGTTATTGTTATTGTTGTTGTTATTACTGCCAGCTCCCTGTAACAGAACATTTAGAACAAAGAGGTTTGGGTAAAGATCATTTTGAAACTCTTCTCAGAGAGGGTGGGTCTTGAGTCGATGAAAATATATTTACTTGGTCATGGACCTCATTCTGCTTAATTACCATAGATGTGGGTTGAGGTTAGGTTAGTCAAGGATAAACTCAGAACAAAAGGGTGTGTAGCCCAGCATGGCCACTCTTGGGTCTAGCAGCTGGTAAATGACCATATTTTTCTTCTTTAATTTTGTTTTCAAAGGGGCTTGTTAGGGTATATTTGCTCATACTCTCTTTAACTTTAACTACCAAGCTAACTGCCCCCACCACTAAAAAATTTAAAAAAAAAAAAGAAAAGTAATAAAAAGACACTTACGTTGAAAGATGGCTTTGACTTGAAACCAACATCCCAATCTTAGGGAAACAGATGAGCTGGTGGAAAGACCTTGTAGCCTAACTGACATATATTCAGACACTGCCTTGGCCACTTTCTGGCTGTATGACCAGGTACAAATCACTTGACCTTCCACACTCTTGGTCTCCTCATTTGTAAAATGATTATAATAACGCTTAACTAATAAGGTTTCTGTAAGAGTTAGAAAGAGTATATATATAAAGCATGCCTAGTAAAGGTATTAGGTGCTCATAAAAGTGGTAGCTGGTTCCAGGATTCTGGCTGTTTTTCAATCCTACCCAAGACCTAGAGGAAATGGCTCCCCAGAGCATGTTAATAGTGAACACCCACATATGGTGTGCCAGGAAATCCTCTGCGCCATATGTATATATAAAGTAATTTAGTTCTCTCAATAATCCTATGAGGCAGGTGGTATTATTACCCCACTTTACAGATTAGGGAAATGAGACATAGAAAGGCCAAGTGTCTTGTCCAAGATTCCGTATCTGGTAAACGATAGCCGATATTCATTTCAGGTAGTATGATGTCAGAGTTCCTGCTCCTTGCCACTCTAACAGCAACTCTTTTGGAAAACCCATTCAGCGAGAAAGAAGAGGGCAAGCCCACCACCTTCCCCTCCAGATGGTCTGCTGAGTGCCTTAAAAACAGATATGGCCCCAGGGTGTCTTAAATGAGGTCAGAGGAAGAGCCATACTCTCCCAAAGGGATTTCCTATTGGTCCTACTGGGACTAAATCTAGCAAAATGATTACTCTGCCAATAACGATTTAAAAATTCCTCTTGGAAAACAGAGCCCACTGCAGAAGTTCAGGATTCTGAGATAAGAAGCCCTAGGCTCATTTGGGGGTAGCTGTATGGCTTAGTGGAAAATCTCCTAATCTTAGGGTCAAGCAAATCTGTGGGTATGGGGGGCTGTGTAAACTCTCTGAGCCTTAGTTTACTCATCTGTGAAAGGAAATTAATAAAATATACATCTTAGCATTGTTCTGGGAATTAAATAAGGTGATACCCAGAAAGCTTACCTTCCAGTACTAGGAATACTCTGAGTACTCAGTGAAAGAGCACCATACTTCGTAACTTTAGCCATCTTGCGTGACTTCCAGAGCAATTATTCTCTTGAGAAACCACCAAGAATTTTGGGCCACGTGGCTCTGAAATTGGTGACACACTGGATTGAAGACCAGACACCTTGCTTTATTACCCCTGCCTTGAGCCCTGCTCCTGGCCCTTCTGACTTCTAATGCCTCTGGTATCTGCTGCTAGCCTAACCTCTGCCAGGCACACCTGGACTCCTTTAACAGTGCTCTGCTGCTTTCAGAGGCTGCTTAAAGAGGAGGGTGGCAAGGCAGGGAAGAACTTCGGATATGGAACCAGAAAGTTGGCCAGGATTTAAGTTCTATGTCTACCATGAGCTATGAATGTGACCATCTATTTGGGGCTCAGGTTTCTTATCTATTGACTAAGGAGGGGAATGTATTAGAGCAGATATTGCTGAAGCCACGTCCAGCGCCTCCTCAGGCTAGGAGCCTCTTTCCCCAATTGGATTCCCAATACCCTGAATTTACTATGGAAGATTTATGGCTCTCTGGCACAGTATTACTGTTTTGGGGGGCGCAAATAGTGAAGAGGGAGGAGGAGAAAAGCAAAAGGGCAATCTGAGATGAGTTTCCTGAGCCTCTGCGAACTCACTAATAAAATCGTGAATCAGTCTTCCACATTCATCCCCAAGAAAAAGAATGAATCTTCTTTTAATAGAGAGATTCCTGCAGTAGCAAAGAAAAGCCTTTAATTTCAGAACCAAAGCTATTTGTTTCCTGTCTCAATGTCCTTTCACCGAGAGCTCATCCCACAAACAATAGCAAAGGCAAACGAAAGACAAATGTAGGAAACATTTATATTTATATCCCAAATGAAGGAAACAGCATGAAAATATTGTGAAGGAAACTCAGTAAGTCTCTGCTCCAGGGTCTGTATATAGATTTGGTGCCAAAGGCAGCATGGCCAGATGTTAGAGGACATGATCCTCCTGCAAAGAACAAAGGAGAAATATGCGGGAATTTCACTGGGGAGGAGAAGAGCCTGGAGTAGTCATTCAGGTGCCCACACAGCAAGCTCTGATAGAGACCTTGAGGCCAGCAACCCTTTCTTTGAGTGTCAGTCCACACATCATTGCCTGATCTTGGGCATTGCCAGGATCTTGGGCATGATTATAATCTCTCTGTTCTTCAGTTTCTTCATCTGTGAAATGGAGATACCAACAGTGCCTAGCTCATGGGCCTACAGTGGGAATTAACAACTTAATATATGTCAGAAATATAGATTTGTGCCTGGTATGTGCTAAATACTTACTGATCGCTAATATTCTTATTACATACAGGTCTAGGGAGAAGGTCTTCTAATGATCCCAGAGCTGTCATGATAATTATCTACCACCACTTCAGGGAGATGCTGTAGTATAAAGTAGTGTTGGCTCTGCTATTGGACAAACACAGATGAAGATCCTGGTTCCATTGTTTACCACCCCCGACTCTGGGCAAGGCTGCAGAAACACTGGGGGCACAGTGGCTCAAGGTTCAGGATGGCTGAGGAATATGGTCCTGCTCCAGGCAAGCTGTGGATACTGTATTGCCCTGACTTGTGGAAACTGTTTTAAGCCTCCTTTCTTCATTTCATCATAAATTACCATTAAGGTTGTCATCATCATCACTATGATCAACTAGACAGAAGAAAAGTGGACATCTGTCCTTTTCATCCTCCTAACTTCTCCCCATTCAGTCTTCCATTATCCAAAGAGTGACCATCAGGATGGGAAGGAGCTGAATAAACTGATCCCTCAAAGGTGGAGGATTTTTTTAAATTGAGGTAAAATTCACATAACGTAAAATTAACCGTTTAAAGTGATCAATTCAGTGCCATTTACTACACTTCCATGTTGTGCAATTATCACTTATATTTAATTCCAAAAGATTTTCGTCACCTCCAGAGCAGACCACATACACATTAAGCAGTCACTCCCTATACCTCAGCCCCTGACAATCATTAATCTTTCTGTCTCTATGGACTTAGCTGGACCTGTCATATAAAGGGAATCATACAATGTATGGATTTTGTTTCTGTCTTCTTTCACTTAGCATATTTTGGAGGTTTTCCCATGTTGTTAGCATGTAATTCATTCCTTTTTAAGGTTGAATAATATTCTACATTTTGTTTACCCATTCATCCATTGATGGACATTTGGACTGTTTGTACATTTTGGCTACAGTGAATAGTGCTGCCATGAGCATTGGTGTACAAGTATTTGAATACCTGTTTTCAGTTCTGGGTATGTACCTAGGAGTGGAATTGTTGGGTCATATGGCAATTCTATGTTTAGCTTTTTGAGAAGCTATCAGAGTGTTTTCCATGCTGCTACTTTACTTTGTAAGCAGTAGGAAGACTTTGATGTTGAAAAATAGTCCTGGTGGCTGGAATTCTATTTTTGCTGATGCAGATTGGTCTGTGGGGTGAAGAGACTGACCAGTGGGTTGGAGGAATGGTGAGTTGGGAACTGGACCTCTCTACTGCCTTTTTAATCCTTAGTTGTAAGAAAAACTAACTCTGCCCTTTGCAAATCTCATTCTGCTAAACTGAAGGGGAATGGGAGAGAAAAGAGGAGATGACTGTATAGAACACTGAAGATGACCAAGTCTAAGCAATAGGCCATTCTGTAGACATACTATATGTAGATGGTTTTAGATCTTAATCACTTTCTTGTAAGAGAACTGTGGTATTCTTGTGCATTTATTCATGGTAGTAACTGACCCCAATCTTAAAGTCACTTAGGTTTTAGCTGTCTGATGTTGTATTATAAGCAACTTGAAGGGCAGCATGTTTCAGAACCCTCTTCTTGGGGGGTAGGAGTATGTCAGGCCTCCCAGGAGCACCTGCCAGAGAGGCCAGTGGATATAACATGGGAGCTACTGAAAAGGACCAGACTTGAGGGAGACTTTGGAGAGTCAAGGCCAGAGAAACTGCATGTCTGCCATTAGATCTGAGGGTTGAGGTCAGAGTGGGACCAGGAGGCAGAGCTATTGGGAGTCAGGAGTCAGGTCTACAGTCTTAACAAAGGCAGAGACAAGGATACTAGATGAGGCATCGGCTATGAATGGGTTTAGAATTCTTAGAGTTCATTCTTCTTAGGGATTGTCCCATAGGGGGTGTAAGGATGGCCACATTCAAAGATAGAATCTGGGAGGCAAAGAACAGCCTTTCTCAACAGGTTCCTCTGAGAGCTGAGCTTATTAAACAATGTCCAGGGAATGGTTTAACTTTACCCAGATGTCTTTGCAAAGATATGGATACCATGAATCGTAAAATTTATGACCTGCAAATGTGTAGTCTTTTATCTGAAAATAATCACCACAGTTCATATTCTTTTCTATATTGTCCAAACTTATAATATGAATAACTGGATCTCAAACAGGATTCTCACTGTATTCTTAGGAAAGAAGTACTTCTCATTTTCTGGAAGCATTATAGCAAACAATTCCCCACAGTGGATAGATGGATATCAAAACCCCAAAGAAGTTCATTTCCCAGAAAGGTGACCACTGTTTGCTCCCCTCACATCTTTCTCTGTTGTGAACTCTACCAAACCTCAAGATGTGGGAAATCATGTGGGGGGTTTGAAGAGTCCCAGGACCTTCAGGCTCACTAGAAGTTGGTTCCTGGTAGGTCATGAAAGCCTTACTTAGTAGGGCTAATGAAGTTAGGTCTCCCAAACACCCAAGAACATCAGGGGTCTTTATTGCAACTTCTTTGTTCCTCTAGGTGAAGAGACAACTCTGTCCCTTGGAAATAAGGGATGTTTATCGAAGAGTCAACTCGGAGACCTCGTGGCCTTAGGTGTGGAATACTTTATCCTGCTTTCCAAAGCATGTCCCTGCATGCACTAAATTGGAGGAAATTCCTTCCAGAACTCAAGCCCAGAAGGCTGACAATGCTGTTGATGGCAGTATACTGAGTAAGTAAGAGAAGTTTAGGAGATGGAATGTGGGGTCCAGGATCCTCCTTGGAGGAAAGAGATGTGAGCTCCTTGGAGCCCTCTGGAGTAGTGCTTTGATGAACTGATGATAAATAGTGCCTCCTGCTGCAGGCCATACAAACAACTAAAGATCTGACCCCTTCCATGCCTTTAGTCACCTTTGGGAGTCATGCACAATTTGGAAAGCAGATTGAGGGCATCCTGGCTCCCAGCTGACCACTCCATTTGCAGCCTGGAGGTCTGGAGGCCTGAAGACCCCCCATCCCAAGACAACAGGCAGAGGTCCCCAAGTTCACAGAGCTAGTTCCTCTTCCCCTGGGTTTCTGTTCTCTGGGGGACTGCCCTTTCCAGAACTTTCCCTCTGTAGGCAGTTCTTTCCAGGGCTTTCAAGACTCCAAACCAAATCGTTTGGGGAGTGAAAAAGTGAAAGCACACATCTTAGAGCAGCAGGGACCAGCTGCTGGGTCAACTCTCCCCAAAACAGAACTTCCTGGGGAGTGACTGGAGCATCTCAAAATCCTCCAGCTGACCTCCTGCCCATGTTTTTAATTGTCTTTTTTAAAAAATGAAAATAAGATGTTATCACATGAAAAAGAAAAAAAAGAAGAAGAAGAAAGAGAGAGGAAAAGGAAAGAAATTAACTATTAAGGTTCTTTGTCTCCAGGGAAGTTTAGGGGGAAATTTTAGGAACTTTCTGCCTGCTTTTTATAGTATTTACCCGGCCGCCCTGCCAAGGGGAGGATGAGAACCTTTAGCGCCTGGTGCACCATTCAAAGCCCTGTGTGCTTAATAGGGTGACACAAATGTCTGTGTTTCTTTTTGCTTTTGACCACAGGCTGTAGGGAGGAGCCACCCCAGGGGACTGGCGGGGAGGGCCTTGCCAATTGGTTCCCTTTCCCCCCACCAAACTCGTTCCCAGCCTGGGCCGGAAGGGCCTATCTGCCGCCGCCGACCCGCGGAGGGGCCGGACAGGGGGTGGGGGTGGGGACGCGGACGCCTTTCCGCCGCCTGGCCGTCTTGGAGAGACTCGGAGCCCGAGCGATGCTAGCGTGGGCTCTGCCGGAATCACGCCCTGTGATGCTTTTGCCAAAGGAAGCTGGGAAGCCGGGGATGCGGGGGTGGGGTAGGCGATTCCCTGCCTCCTCCCACCCCTACCCCGCCGCTCTCCCTCCTCCCTCCCCTCTCTTTCTCCTCGGCCGAGGAACAGCTTTCGACCGAGGTCAGCTGGCTGCTTTTGTAGCTGTTTCCCAGGAAGGAAGAAGCGTTGTCTGCAGATCAGTTTATCAGCTGGCTTTCTTGTGCCGGAGCGCCGCCGTTTTCCGGGGACGGCTGCCACCCCCGTGATTCCCAGCCCGGGCTGCGGGTGGTGCGTGAGAGCCGGATAAATAGGCCATTGTGCGGCCGCTCAGAATCCAGGTTTCTTATCAAATTATCCACCATCAAGAATGAAATTCCGCCCCTGCTGCCTGTTATCTCAGCTTCTCTTTTCACTCTGCAATTACAGCCATTTCAGGATTTATGCCCCTCCCCCCCCGCCCCGAGTTTTGAAGGGAATATTCAGAGAGCAGTTTCCTTGTGCAGCTTGCTGTGAGGCAGAGACTTCGGGGGCGTGTCTCCTGACAGTGTTTCCGTGGGATTTTGGCTTGCAACCTTGAATTTAGCTTCTTTGGCTTTGATGTGTGATGTTTCTACTTGACACCCCAACTCAGGCACATCATTCAGCACCAACTGCAAATATTAGGGAGGTATTTCTGTAGGACTAAAGATGCAGAGTGTGTGTGTGTGTGTGTGTGTGTGTATGCGCGCGCACGTGCGCGCGCGCGGGGTTGGGGTGAGGAATTGAGGGTGGGGAGGGGGCACGCTTGATACCATTTAATTCTTTGTGAACACTAAAGACTTGCAAGGGAAACCACTAGTGGAAACTGGCCATCTGATGGAGGCTGTGAGGCAGTGTGGAGAGGGATGACATTGCGGTTTTAATGGTGTCAGTTTTGTATTATTCTGCTGCAGCAGCTGGCCTACTGTGGAGGAGTTGTATGTAGCTGGTGCTTGACGTAGGAAGTTGTCATTAGCAGCAAGGCTGGTTTTAGAGCCTCTGACCTGGGCCATTGCCCATGCTTAGGTTACTGGTCTGCTGTTACCATCCTGAGACGATTAATACGTTTTGGAGAGGATTCTGCATTTTCATTTTGTACTTGGATTTGCAAATTATATAGCTAGTCCTATTAATAGGAGCTCAGATTCATTTGAATAAGCTTGAATAATGATTTCAATAAGTTCCTAAGTTTCAATTTGACATAGTGGCCTGGCCTTAGTTGATAAACTGCTGAAACTGATTCTCGTACTTTTTGATATATCTGTGGGCAGTTATTCTGATGGATCAGACAGCATTCTACAAACTGAACTGGGTTCCCTGGCATCACATCTGCGGTGAGCTGCAATAGCCCACTGCCGGAATGAGAGCAAGCATCCGGGCAAGAATTGCTTCACTCTGCTAGCTCCTAGTCCTTTAGAAAGCTGAGGTTGTTCACTCCTCAAAGACCCAGATAGTTCTGTAGTAAGATGTTCATTTGTGCAGTTACCACCTCTCTTTCCGTTTATCCACTTCGAAATTCCTAGCTTCCACATCTGCAGGCCACAACTGGGTTGATAATGAACTCATCCCATCAAAAATCTTTCGTGTATTTAGCACTTAAATAACTCTTGGCAAATTACTCTGAATCTGGGACTTGGTGATCCTGACAGACAGAGGAGGGAAAAAGTAAAACAGTTCATAATAAATGAGCAAAATGCTATTTTTCTGGAAATAATTTGTGTAAGAAACAATTGCTTTGGCTTAATAAGACAATTTTTTCCTTCTAAAGAGTGTTCTTTCTTTTGTTTACTGTTTCATTCATTAATTTATGACTTGATTTTCTATTCACTCAACAAAGATTCTTTAGGATGTACTAGAGATTGTGGTAAAGTGATGAAAGAGAGGAGATTCAGAATAGCGGGGATATAAACAAGTAAACAAAGAGTACAATGACATGTTATAGGTGCTAAGATAGAGGTTATCTATTAGGATGCTTTAGGGCCAAAAGGAGTTAATAGGATTAGTTCTTTTGGTCATTTTTTATGAGTTCCCTGGCTATGACATTGTTCTTCATGAGCCCTATTATTATAATTATTATTGTTAATAGGTAACATTCATAAAGTGGTTGGTGTTCAGACACAGAGCTAAAAACATTACGTAGGTTTTTTCTCTTTTGTCTCAAAATATGATCAATTAGGTCCATGTAGGAACTCCATTGTATAGAAGCTTCTGAGCCCAGAATATGATATGGGTGTTCAATGTCACACAGGGCCTAAGAGGTAAAGTCACTATTTGATTCAGCTGTTCTCCTCCAGCGTGTGCCTTCTCAAGGAAGCCTGTGCTGCCCCAAGAGTCATGGCTGCAGCACCACGTGTAATCATGGTCTGAACAAAGTATTAGAAAAATGGACTCTACTATTTCTCAGGATGGCTTTTCTTTTCACAGTATATGCTGTAAGCGGCATCTCCAAAAGGGATTTTTTCCCCCTCCCCTCACTAGTAGGATCAGGCTTATTTGCTTCAACAAGTTATGGATGCCGGTGCTGCAAATGGCTCCCATGAAACCAGAGTAAATCCCTACGGTGGGGACTGGGCACAGACTGGTTTCCCATGGCTTCCTGTAGGAGATTTTGTGGATACTTTCATGCCTTCAAGGTAAAGGCTGAGTTCTTGTATACTCCCATGTCCCCACTCCTTAGTGGTCATGTTAGGTCAGTTTTAGACTTTTAATGTCACAAGTACGGAAGCCAGACTTTTGAGGCTCATTCCCAGAAACCCCTTTTAGCTCTCTGGTACTCGTGGCTTCTTGTAATGAAGACCACTTGGGTTTGAAGTTTTAGAAAATTTCCCCTAGTGTCACACACTTACACACAACACTACAGTAAGGAGAGAATGCTGGAGGGTGGCAGTTTGGAGCCAGGATGGGGCAGGGGGTAGGGCAACACTGATGAAGTGGCCAGGATAAGGTCAAGGAGCATTGGAGTGAGGGCAAGAACTAGAGTTCAGGTTTTGTACTTTCCTCTTTGCAAGGAACTGCAGCCTTGTAACACGAAACAGGATTAGCCTGGAGCAAAACAAAGCAAAACTGATATTTTCTTGAGGGAGGTTCTCTTGTTTTTTTGTTTTTTGTTTTTGTTTTTCTTCTCTGCTGGAATCTAGAGACAGACTCCTTGGCTGGGTGCTAAGTGTTTTCAATGGGGAGAGGCCCTATGTAAGCCAAATTCAGTTCCTCCCACCCTGGAATAGTTCCTTGCTCTGACCTTGACCTGGATGTTTAACAAAGCTGTGAAATGGAAGGCAAGACTAGAAAAGACCAGCGAACAGAGAAAGAAAAGAATCATTCATTGCTACATTGTGAAGAACTCAGGTGTCTGATTACCAGGCTCTTCACTGTTGTTTGGGCCACAGCAAATGGCAGGAGCAATCTTGGTAGGACTTTTTCAAAAGGAATATTTTTATTATTTGAGTAGAAATCATAAATAATCATTGTGGTAGAATCTGATCATATTTTTCATCCTATGATGCGGGTGAATATTAACCTCTAGTAGTCAAGTGGAAAATGTCAGATTTGGAGAGATAAGAAGCATAGTAAGTTGTATAAATAAAAACCCATATGTATCAAAACAGTTGTTTTAGAGACAATATGACACCTCTCTACCACCTGCGTGGGAATGGTTAGGTCACCAAGGCACTGTAGTATGTATCTTTGTTCCTTTACTCATTCATTGTCAGGAAGTTAATAGCTGTGGTGCTCTTTGTGCCTTGCACACAGAAGATACCAGCTCATCTGTCCTCAGAGAGCTTATGATGTCCAGGAAAGACCAAAAAGCACATGAACCTCGTACTCAGACATGTCAGAGGCTGCATGAAGGACTGATGGGGCTGGAAGCCCAGGGAACCCTCTCCCTGAGCTTCTTTGCTTTGGAGGAAGATAGCCAACAAGGGTAAGGTTTGTGCTCAGTACTCGGGGCTTGCTGGGGGTGAAGGAGGGAAAAAGAGGTCAAGTCAGTGACTGTTCTCCAGGGTCACCATATAGAGTAGAGATTAGTCCTATGGGAAGATGACTCTCTAGCTTCTAGGAAATATGGAAGGGAATCCTACTCTGCAGGTATGCCCAGGTCATGGTCAGGGTTTGATCCCAGGGAAGAACAGCCTGTCCATTAGAAAGAGTCACAGCCTGTGAAGCATATCCTAGATGATGGCTCCCAGGACATGGATCTTAGCATTGTCCATAGGACCAGGTAGCAGCAATAGAGGCAGTGGTAGTGAGGGGTGCCAGAAGAGCCCTCCTAAAGGAGGTCTAGAGGAGGAGTATGGGGAGCCTTCCTGAGGAACTGCTTGACTCGCTGTTGGGTGGCACTTGGAGGTGAGTTGAAACATGGGACAAACAGCAAGAAAGTTCGGATGACTGCAGTGTGGGGTACTTCCATCGTCCCCACAGTCTGGTGCAGCCCAGTAAAGGATTATATACAGACTTGAATTCAAAGCAGTATGAGAGAAACCTACGGTGGTCTTTGCAGAAACTAGATGAGTTAAGATCCCTTTCAGTTCAAATAGTTTATCATTTATGAAGCAGGAACTATAGAAAGTCATGGAAGAATGTATTCAAATGGTGTATCAGACATTGATCAATGATGGTGCTCTGTATATCCTCTCCACTTTATGCAGATCCTTTGGCCCTCCTTGAGGCTGGTTCTAGAGTCATATATTTTATCACAATTAAAAAACAAACAAAAGAATAAGCAATACTCTTTAATTATGAGTGTATACTATAAATTGATCTTAAAATTAAAATAACAGTACTGTCACAGAACTTAAGAAATGTTTACAGCTTCCATGTGGGGAATCACAAACATAGATCTTCTTAGTTTTCTTGAATGTTAATTTATTACTCTGAAGTTATGGAAAGAATTTTTGAAGTTAGTAGCACAACAATGTGACTGTACTTAACACTTACTGAGATGTACAATTAATGGTTAAGATGGTACATTTTATGTTATATACAGTTTACCACAACTAAAAAAAAAAGTTAAAAAAATACAAAATAAAACAAAACAACAAAGAAACTTTGCAGGCTCAGAAGTTTCACAACTATAGGGTCATGGAGAGAAAAAAAGATACCTAAATGTACTTGAGGACTCTGTATTGTTGCTCTGTGTATTTTAGGAAGTTAAGCATATGCCCTTGTCCCTGCCCTTTATTACATAATACAGCACCATACAATTTCCATATTTTTCATAGAAGTTAGAAGGTGCTTCGTTTTCTTTCATCACTGTGGTGGAGGCTGCTGGTACCCAGTGGTATCCAAGGTCCTCTCTTCTTGAATTTCCCACTCGTGGTGGTTCTTACTCCCTGTGCATCAGGGCAAAACAGGGCTGGGAGGAGACTAGTTCTCATCAGAGTCAGCATGCCTTACCGAAGACCAGGCACCTTTTCCAGAAGCTCTCTTTGCTTCTTTGCTGGCCAAATGGAGATGATTCCAAAGACTCAGAGGAAGGTGGAACTGTTAAGAAGGAATGAGCCTAGATCCCTAAATGACTGCATGGAACTTCACTGCAATCTTGCATGGGACTGTGACAGCAATGAGAGTAAACCTCTTGATTAAGCTGCTGAAATTTTACTCTTGTTAACATCTAGACTACTCTGAGTAACACAACCATAAAAGGTATTACAGAGACAGGATAGGATATACAGTGCTGTACATGTAAGCTGAGGAAAGGTCAGACAGAAAAAGGGAAATGGAAATGACAGGTTTAATGATTCCCAGGTGTAAGCGTTTCATGTTACTCATTAATCATGTGGCAAATATGTTTAAATAAACAGACAAGCAATTCCTGTTCAACAAATACATCAAGAGAAAGGGGTTTTGTTGAGGCTTGGATCAGAACGTTAATGTTTTCCTTTGGGCCTAGCACAGCAGTTGCAGCAGAGATCAGAAAGACTTCTCAGGGGAGGATGAAAATGCACCTCAAGGAGAGAGAGGAGCTCCCAGTGCAGAGTTCCTTCTTCCTTTGCCTTGCCTTGCCTTGCCTTGCCTTCCCTTTTTAAAAATGTATTTATTTTAGAGTCGGGGAAGGGTAGAGGGAGAGGAAAGAGAATCTCCAACAGACTCCCTGCTGAGTATAGAGCCCCACAGGGAGCTCGATCCCATGACATTGAGATCATGACCTGAGCCAAAATCAAGAGTCAGTTGCTTAACTGACCCAGCCACTCAGGCACCCCAGAGTTCCTTTCAGAATTTTTGTTCTTCCAGGTCTTGGACACTGGAGACTTTTTTCTAAAATGATGATGAATGCCTGTTGAGCCTGGCAGTACAGCCCAAGACAAACCATCACCCAGGCCCAAACTTGGAAGAAAGTCTTCACTTTGGGCCCCAGTATGGATCTTTGGACAGTGGTACTGTCAACCAGTTTATCCTTCTCAGAGTAGCATGACTTCTCAGCTTCATACCTGTGGTTCTTGGAGATTAGGAGGGTACATTTTTATGACCCTCTAATGAGTTCATATTCACTTAGAATATAATCCTGATCATGCCCTCCAAGGTTCTGCATGATCTGGCCTCTGTCCTTTTTCTATAACATCTTGGGTGCCTCACTCCCTTCCTTACCACACCTACCCTGATTTTTTGGTTCCTGAAAGATGCAAGCTCTTTCTCAAGGTCTTTTAACATGCTGTTTCCTGTGCCTAGAAACGCTCTCCTTCCAGATCTTGCTATTCTTAGTTCTCAGTTCCTTGATCTCAGCTTTGAATCCTTCTCCACAGTGGCCTACTCTGACCCACCCACCTAATCAGATCATCTTCGTGCCTATCTCAGACCCTCTCAGCCCACCTCTTCTTATTCCAGCCATTGTGGTAGCAACAGCCTTGTTCAGGTGTCACCTGATAGCTTCAGCTGCACTTGGCTTCTCTCAGTTTCGGCTCCAGGGTTCCAGAGACTTCAGCGTTTTTCTGATGCTGCAGTAGGACCTTCACACGTAAAGCCTAGGAGTGGATAGGAATGGACAACCCAGGACCAATAGAAGCTAATGGGCCAATGCTTCTTCCTTTTGTCATTTGGGTAGACAGTTTCGAGGAGCATTCTACACAGTTCCTTAGTGTCCCAGGAAGATCAACCCCATGGACCACAGAAGTGACCGACTTGAACCTCTACCCTAGTTTCATCTTTTCTTCCTTCCTTCTTTTCCTTTCCCTAGCCCTCACTTCACTTCTCCGGGGTCACTTCCCAAAATAAACTACTGGTCTTGTAATCCCTGGCCAAGCTTTCCGTGGAGAACTTATGTAAAGAGAGTCCTTTCCATTATTTAATATCTTAGGGTCTTAATTTTTTTTCATAGCCTTTATCACAACTTACATTAATTTTATTTCTACAATTATTCTTTGTTTTATGAAAGCCTAATTCTAAGCCTTTAGAATGTAAACTCCAAAGAAGAGGAACCTGGTCATTTTCAACTATTTGTATCCTTAGCAACTAGTGTGAAATGCTTATCATAGACACACCATCACTAAATATATATGAATAAACACATCTCAAAAATGCTACATTTAAGAATATTCTAAGCATTGAGAGACAATATAACATATGGGTTAGGAGCATACAGTCCAGAGTCAGACTTTCTTGGGTCTCCTCTTGCCTCTGCCATGTAAGTACCTCAGTGGCCTCAAGGCAGTACCAAACCAGGCTGGACAGCCCAGTTGATAAAATGGGACTAATAATAGTACCTAGCACATAGGAGTGTTAGGATTCTTTCTTTAATTTTCCCCTTTTTATAGTTATTGAGCAAAATTTAGACTTGCACACATACAAGGATCCATTTTATATCTTCCAAATTTGTCAGTCCTTTAGTTTTATTTTCCAAGTATGCCCGAGTTGAGTAATATAAATCAACCTAGTGACCCAGAGCTGAGAATCAGATTTAGGGGTGTGGTAGTATAAACATTACACATCTTTTGTTCCCCCTGAAAAGTGCTTTAAAACATATTTAGATTAATCAAAAGTAGATATAGACCAGTGCTAATGTGCAACATGTTAGTTTTCTCCATTTTTGGTCTTTTGCAGGGCCTACTTCCATGTGATTGTATTTTAAAATTGTAAGCTAGAACCACTACTGAAAGATAATCATGATCATATTTTCCTAAATGTTTTGTGGAATTGTAGTAACTTTTTTTTTTATAAAGATTTTATTTATTTATTTGACAGACAGAGATCACAAGTAGGCAGAGAGGCAGGCAGAGAGAGAGAGAAGAGGAAGCAGGCTCCCTGCAGAGCAGACAGCCTGATGCGGAGCTCGATCCCATGGACCCTGGGATCATGACCCGAGCCAAAGGCAGAGGCTTTAACCCACTGAGCCACCCAGGCACCCTTGTAGTAACTTTTAAAGCAATGATTAAATGTTACATTGAGAAATGCTGCTGGGGTGAGGGTTGGATGCCAATACTGTTATTAACATGTGCCTTGGATTGTCCACTCTCCTGCCTTCTCCCTTTCTAGCCTATCAGGGACAAGTCCTTTCTTTTCCAAGTAGAAAGAAAGAACTGTCCCATCAATATTGGCATTTTGTGGGTTACTCTGATAAGATAATTTGTGCCTACCTAGGAGAAGGAGAATGTCAGTGCCTTGGTTCCAGCAAGCTCCTCTCCTACAGAGTAACTCCAGAGAAAGAACAAAACCCAGAAAGCTTGGGTCATAAGCCTCCATTCAGGTGATTCTTAAGAACACTTCTTTCTTCCCCACAAGTGTTCCTTCAACTTGTGGGGAAAAGATGACAGACACAGTAGGTTTTAGTGCTGAAAGCTTCAATCCGAGACAAAGAGTCTGTGTGTCAGCACATGGAGGGAGGCAGAGACATGGACACCTGGATGTTGCTCTTGGGCTGCAGGACCACTCCTGTCATTGTTACTTGTGCCTCCCCACTTGCAAAGAGCATGCCCCACTCCTCTCCTGACTTCCCTTTTAACTTCCCCTTCTTCTTTTTTTTTTTTTTTAATATTTTATTTATTTATTTGACAGAGAGAGATCACAAGCAGGCAGAGAGGCAGGCAGAGAGAGAGGGAGAAGCAGGCTCCCCACTGAGCAGAGAGCCTGATGCGGGGCTCGATCCCAGGACTCTGAGATCATGACCTGAGCCGAAGGCAGAGGCTTAACCCACTGAGCCACGCAGGTGCCCCTAACTTCCCTTTCTTACTGATCCCAACCTGCAAGGACCAAGACAGGTGGCCAGGCCCTATGGGTCAGAGGTGGGTAAGGCAGGTGGCAAGGCAGCATGATAAGGCAATATGAGGGTGGTGGAGAGAAAGGGATTGTGTCTCAGGACTTTCCCTCTCACGTGGCGTTGCAGTGTTCCATCATAAAGTACAGGTATAGAACAGGGAGACCAGAAAGTATTGTGGAATGTTGAAGAGAAGAGAGCTGGGCCCTGACTTTGCTGCTGGCTAGGGTGTGATCTTCTCTTTGAGCCTGTTTCCTGGAGATTGGACAGATGGTTTTCTAACCTGGACAGCTCATGATTCTCCGTCAGCAGGTTTTTAGCCTCTACTTTGTATGGTCTGGTTCTGCCCATATCTCACTCTCAGATGGTCCTTGACCCTACAGAAGTCAGCAGGGATGCTTATGCAGTGGCTCTTGCAACAGGAATCGGATTTTAGATGCTACTATTTTTCAAGCATATCAAAGTAATATTTTTAGTTTGTTTTTTAGTTGTTTACTTAACCTAGAGGAATATGCTATGGAGTTGCACATAGCCTGAGACATGGTATGTGGTAAGGATGGTTGAGCTCCATAAAATTGGTAAGATCTCCTGAAGTTATATATGTGTGTACATATTCATATATGTGTGTGTTTGAATATGTATACACATACATGTGCTTGTGAGAGAGAGAGTGGTTTTAAATAACATCACTTTTTCAGAAGTTTCTTCATGCTCTTCCATGTGATTTCAACACAATTTTGTTATATTCTCTTTATCGCCATTATTTTCTTGCCTCGTTCCATATTGCTGCTCAAAGCAGAATTTTAAGAACACCTTGAGGTGTTTTTAAATTAAGTCAGTAAACAGCTTTAGTCGACACCTCCAGCGTGTCACAGTGACACAAGCCAACAAAAACAGGGAGTAGGAGGTTTGCTGACAGTTCTGGGCGCTGAGACCTCAGGACTGGTTTGGTAAGTCAGACTCAAAATCAAGCAGTGACTTGTGGAGGAGCCAAAGAAGACTCAATCATGTTGTCTCTTGTACCAGCTACCCGTACAAGGAAAGGAAATTCTAGAAGAGGCTGAGCCTTTCTTTACTCAAAGCAAGAGAAGAAACATGCACAACCGGGGCGGGAAAGCAGGTATACAGATGCTAACTCAGCACCTCCTATATAAGCTCCTAGTGTTGTGGCAGGGCTGGTTCCACATATCTTCTTTTGTGTTTGGTGTCTGGGAGCTGTAACTAAAGCTCCAGCATTATTCTCTGTGTTAATTAGGATATGGATTTGGGCCATTGTAATGACAAGATTCCTAAACACAGTGGCTTAAATAAGAGAAGAGAGTTTCTTTCTTACCTGGAAGCTCAGGTATCCTGTCCAGAGTTGGCTGGTACTTTATGATGTTGGGGATAAAGTGTCTTGTTCCCCTAAATGTTCTTCTGTTATCTTGTTTAAAAATGAAGTTGTTCCATAGCCGTACAGTAAATCTTAAGCATCTAAGACAGTTTGTAGAAAAACAAAGGGAGTAGAGAAGGTCAAGCATGCATTGCAGTGGGTATTGGTAGTATGGTATAGCAGTTACATGGAGGCTTACTGCATGGTTTATAATTTTTCCTCTGCCACTTGCTAGCCACTGAGCTTGGGCAGTTACTTAACCTCTCTGTGCCTAATCTATAAAAAGATGATAATAGTACCTACCTTGTCTTGCTATCGGCTTACATGTATAAATGAGTTAATACATGCACAGTGCTTAGAACAACACCTAGACCATAATTATAACCAATAGCAGACACTGTTGATGCCTTACCCATGTTCATACTTACCACTTTGTAAACTCCAGATAATTTTATACTGTATGATGGTTTTATACTGTGCAAATTTGTGACTGTCTATCTCCAGGCTTTCTTTGGTCTCTTAGGGTATACTCTGCTGCAAGCAAGGCAGACCCTACATGCTTAGAAGTTGGAAGATAGCAAGGAGGTTGAATGGTCCTCAACAGCTTTCTCATTCCTTGGGTGCAACAACTCTGAGGTATTTTCCTATCACCTCACAGAAATCCCAGGACAATTGAGACCTGACTCCTCACACTAGCGACCTGCTCATTGGCATATTCTGTATTGCTTCCTTGCTTTCCATTGGTTATTTTCCCACTCTCCTGATCTTCCTGACATTACCACTCGAATTAACTACTCTTCAGGATAAGCCTTTAGGAAACCCCAACTAAGATACTTGCCCTTTACTATATATACTTCTGTCCAATTACAATGGTCTTAGGTTGAACTCTGATCCTTTTCATGCACCTCCATCTCCTGATATCCCTCTTCTTACTTTAACAATTACGTCTGCACCAGATTGAGACACAGGCAGACTCCTCTGTCCTTCAACCACGGTCTTCCCCTTGCCTTACACTGACATATATAGAATCTCATGAAAACCAGGCTACAAAGGAAATGGAATGTTGTGGCAAAGAATATTTAATATCTTTGGGGCTGGCTGTCCTGCCTAACTTCCTTCAGGCTTGTTCTCATTTCTCTTGGGATCTGCACATATGGCATATTGCTTAGATCCATGCCTGGGTTATGATTGCTCATTAAATCTGAGACATGGGGGGTAGACCCAGGTACACAGCTCTACATCCTGTTGTGATGGATAAGCATTCTCTTTCCATTTCCTCCCTGGGGCACGGAGAGGATGGAAGTGTTTTTCATGAAGACAGGAAATATCTTCACTTTGCTTTGTGAACTAGATGGAATTATCCTAGAAAAGCAATCCCACTGGAGTGAGGAGAGAAGGTATGTGGGCTGGGTTTTCAACTGAATGATGAAACAATAGTGCTCTCTGTGGCCACACCCTATTATTTTACATATGTTGTTGGGACCAGGACAACCTGGAGAGATAAAATTAATGTTGCCTTTTTAAAAATATGCTATCATTTCACCTACATTTATGTAAGACCCAGTTCCAAGAGTCCCAAAGACAACACAGATAATCCTCATTTTGTAGGATTCAGTATACGTGCATTTCAGTCACTACAGTTCAGTTACTTTAGTAAAATAAAAGCAGCCCCCTCCAACAACACAGTTAAAATTTCAGTTACCGTGGCATATCAACTGTGAGTAGTGACAAAGATTATGAACTTAGCTGCTAATTGGTCAGTATACAAATCACTTCTTAAATATGTGCGTTATGATTAGTTATTTACCAATTATGTCACTTCTTTCAAACTCAGCTGGTGCTTGGTCATTGTGCATCTGTTACTCAATTTACCCACAGACAGCAAACTGTATTTTTGTGTTGCCTTCTTGTCTTCAGTGATAACCCGTGTGACAATTTACAAGATAATCAGTGAAATGAATTGGCTAACAAAAATGGAAAAGAAAAAAGAAAGGAAAAGTGTTAAGGTAGGAAGTAAAATTCAAATTGAATGTAAATGGATTTTAGGAAATATAAGTGAGTCTGGGAAGGTTAACCTTGGAGCCATTTTAAAGATTCAAGATAGGCAGCCAAAGGAACTTAGTAGACGTGACCTTACCACCATAAATGAAGAAAATTATAAAACAATGAAGATGTCCAAGAGGACATGATGCCAGCAAAAAATAATCATATCAAAGAGGCACATAGATATTTCACAGCATTAAAAGTGCAAAGCACAACATGGTGAAGCTGACCCAAATTTAGAAAGGAGACCAACAATTTACCAAGGCATGGAAAAAGTACTTGCTCTGTGTTGTAAGTTATATGACAAGAAGGCAGGCACTACTCTAATTACCCTAGATAAATTTTTATAAGAAATAAAAATACTTTAATTCTCAATATTTCCAATTAATTAAATTACAGTGTGCTAAATATTTGTTTTACTATTTTTTCATTTCCCTATACATTTATAACTGACAGTGAGAGTGTTTTTAATATTTTGACAAAAATTTCTAAAGGTCATGGACCAATTATAATTTTCTCCAGTGTTTCTTAAGATCATTTTGCACAGTTTCAGTCTGCATGTCATTTTTACAATACTGCATAACAGTGCAAGGACTGCCTGTACTTCGGGTTTTATCTTTTTTATTAGGAATGTGAAAACCACGTGGGCTTTAGATCCTGTGTGCCTGGGTTCACAGCCTTCCTCTAACACTGAACTACTTGCTGTCTGCTGCTGGTGTTTTCAAATAAACCAACCTATCTGAGATTTAGTGTTCTTATTTGAAAAACAGAAATAATTATATTTACCACATAGAGTTCTTGATGCCAGAGAGGAGAAGTCCTCTGGAAATACTCTTGACATTTAGGAAACATTCAATAAATAAGTTTCAAGAAAGTGGAGACCCTGTCTCTTTTCTTCATTGTAGTATCCCTGGCGCTTAGAACAAAGCTTTACATGGAATAGTTGCTCAATAAATATTTGGTGTGTAAAAGATTGAAGAGTCACATTTAGTATTCAAAACATTTAGTGACTTGTTTGTCTTCTTGTTTTCTTACTTTCTGGATGCTGTACAGCTTCAGAGAGTTGAAGAAATCATGAGACCCAGTTCTACTGAGAACACAGGAGGTTTGTTATTGACCTGTGATACTGTCTTTCTCTTACGGTCATTTCTGCCTTGTTTTTCCCTGCCTGTTTTGTTGAGGTGCACTCAGCAAGGTTAACATTTTTCATGTAAGTAAGGAAATCATACATTAAGGAAAATCATACATTAAGGAAAAACATTAAGGCTTTAAACATGAGAAAGGAAAAGAACAATTTGCAAATCAACTTAAGAAATATTTGGAAAACTGCAACTGCACTAGTAATCAAGGAAATAGAAGTCAAAACCAGAAGTTGTTCTCTTTGTGATCACATTTTCACAGATTCCCAGGGTGATGAAAGCAGAGAGTAGTTAGAGTGCAGACCCTCTTCTCAACTGCTTTTTGCTTGTGAGCATTGCTATAACCCTTTTAGAAAGCAACTAGGACCCAAGGATCATTGGCCGTTGACTTAGTAATTCTACTTCTGGAAATTGATCCCAAGAATTCAATGCAGATGAAACTTTAACATGAAGATTTTAATCACAGCGCTATTTGTAGGAGTGGAGATGGGAAACCACATGTATGTTTGACAGTGGGAATTGTTAAAGTGGAAGAGGGTATATGCACTTTCTATTCTGCAGTGTATGTCTGTAAAGTGTTTGGGTATAAAGAGTATATGTCTGCAAATGTGACAGACCATTGTATATAAAAAATATTTTTAATTACATGTAAAATCCAAATAACTGATACCGTAATGCCCCCTTGAAAGAAAATATTCCAAATGTGAATAGTGACCATTTATTATGGTTCCACCGTATTCCAGAGGCTTTGAATACTTTGAATATTTTGTCTCTGGATTCTCATAACAATCCTGCAACATAGATATTGTTGTGCCTGTTTTACAGATGATCATATGAGACTGAGAGAGCCAGGTAGCTTTTCTGATGCCCCAGCTAGTTGTGTACATCTGCCTGCCAGTAAAACCTGCCCTTTCAGGCTCAACACGCCCTTTTCCTCGGTTCAGAGTTTGTTCTGTTCTGTTCTGGTTTTTAATTACGAGAAAAAAAATTTTAAATTTCTCTGTTTTTATGTTTATTTAGAAGCATAGATGATTTTAATAATGATCATAAACCTGGCTAAAAGGAAACAGTGCAACCTTCCTAAGTTGTTTATTCACTGAGCATCCATTGCTACCAAATAAAGAACCCCTATCCCTGCTCATTGGATAGGGCTCTATACTGAAATCTGTGTGTGCGAGCAGACTACATGTATCAAACCTTTTGAAGTTCTAAAAGGCAACATGCTCAAGTTTTAAGTGCTTGTATCCAACTTCTTACATAAAAGTTTTTATCTACTTATTTTACTATCATTATTATTTTAAATCTTAAAAGAGCTAAAAACCTTCAATAAAATTCATGCTTCCTCAGTCACAGATTTAGTATCTTAGTTAAAAAATGGGGCCAGGAGTGAGGGGTGGTCATTGTTTTGCATGGTTGATATGGAAAATGTAGCACACATCCAGCATTCTTTGGGAAAGGAAGTAGAAGCTTCCCTATCAGATGTTTTGGAAAGAAGGTAACTGCGGAATAGGCTGGAAGTGCCAATCGGGAGCTTTCCAAAAGTACTTCCATTGATTCTTGTTGAATATTCATGGACTTGAAACTTTCTGCCTCTGATTGTCCTTTCTCTGAGTCTGGCAGGCTGCAGCCAACGGTTTTCTGGTTGTTTTCCTGAGGATTTGGTGGTGGTGTTTTTGCTGCACATTGCATTGTGTGAGTGAGTGAGTGAGCCAGTGAGTGAGTGTTGTGTGTATGTTAGAGCACAGCCAGATCTTGGGCATTTATAGAGCATTGCCTTCAGGGGCTGTTTACTCTGGACCCTCTCCAGGATACCAGACTTGTTCTAGATGATTCCTCCTGACAAAAGGACAAGGCTTGGCTCATCCTCAAAGATTATTCAGATTATGCACCTTGCCCATTTATTTGCGTTTTGCTCTAGGGGGTATCCTGCAAGACCCCAGAAGAACTTAGAAGATGCATACATTTTGCTTTCCCTGCACCCAAAGAGAGCCTCCTGAGCAGCTTCTAAGGAAGCAAGTAGAAATGTTTGGCTGGGGCAGCTCCAGCTTGACCTTCCTACAAAGTTCAAAAGGTTATTTGGTCAGTGACTCCCTCCTGCAACCTGCTTGCGTGCAGCCACAGATTGAACTGCAGGACTGTCTGCCACAAAGATCATTTAAAGGAAGGTGCCTTCAGAGTGCAGTGCATTGTGGGGAACTTGCTAAAAAGAAGTGATCTTTTTCTTCTTAGAGAGGGAACAAATGTGGCAAGGAGTCAAAACATCAATTAAAATATACAATTGGCTCCATTTACATGACAAGCTTTGAGTCCTGCCTTAGTCACTGAACAGTAGCTTTCTCTGGGGCTCGGGAAGCTTCAGGCTGGCCTACTGGAGACTGCTTGGTCCTTTCTCTCTCAGCAGTAATAACATTCACGGTGATGTACATCCCACCAACACCATTCAGCCCTGGAGGAAGTTTAGTTTGGCTGATTTAAACTTAAAAAAAGGGAAAGGAAACTTTTTCCCCCGTGCTTTTCTTCTAGATTAGGCTGCAGTTTTGAATTAGTTGTTGTAATCACCTGTACTTATTTTTTTTCTAAAGATTTTATTTATTTATTTGACAGAGAGAGATCACAAGTAGATGGAGAGGCAGGCAGAGAGAGAGAGAAAGGGAAGCAGGCTCCCTGCTGAGCAGAGAGCCTGATGTGGGGCTCGATCCTAGGACCCTGAGATCATGACCTGAGCCGAAGGCAGAGGCTTAACCCACCGAGCCACCCAGGTGCCCCTCACCTGTACTTATTTATATGTTGAAAAGGCAGTGTCAGGTGTGGATCATAACTTGGCCAGCGCTGGTAAGATCACAGATGAGGTGGGAGATGATTGTAAATTGTTTCCATGAGTGCTGTTACTTATTTTCTTTTTGAACCCTTTTTCTCTGTATAGTATTTGGTGTATATGCAGGAATATGGTCAATTTTACAAACTTTATGTAAAGAAGATAGTTTTCAGAGAAACTGGAAAAACTGTATGTAACAATAAAGGGATGGATGCATTCAAGAATGGCAAGAGTTTGCAAACTTTCTTTATAGGGCCTGATAGCATAATTTTAAGATTGTGGGCCATTTGATCTCCATCACAACTGCTCAGTTTTATTATTATAGTGCAGAAGACGATAGCAGTCTATGAGTGAGACTGTGTTCCAATAAACTTTATTTATGAAGCCAGGAAGTAGTTTTCAGGCCCACTGTTTGCGATTTTCTTAATTATGGTGTAATCCGTTTCATTCATGCATCTGGTATCTTGCTTTCAGCTGAACGTAAGGAAAAGCCCAACTAAAGATAGCTTAAAATACACATTATCTTGAGTAAGAAGAAACCTCATCATAGGAAAGTCCCCAGGGCTGGTTAAGTAAAGCAGTTTGATGATGTTATCAAAGGCCCAAGATTTTTTTTCTCTTTCTACTCTCCCACCTTTGGCTCATTGGCTTATTCTCAGGCTGACCTGCTTCATAGTCAAAAGATGGCTGCCACAGTTCTAATGTTATAAGTGGAGGGAACAACATCCAGTAGAAAAATTAGACTTTTTCTTTTTTTTTTAAGATTTTATTTATTTATTTGACAGAGAGAGATCACAAGTAGGCAGAGAGGCAGAGAGAGAGAGGAGGAAGCAGGCTCCCCGCTGAGCAGAGAGCCTGATGTGGGACTCGATCTCAGGACCCTGAGATCATGACCTGAGCCAAAGGCAGCGGCTTAACCCACTGAGCCACCCAGGTGCCTCCCCCCATCTTTTTTTCTAAGAGCAAGAAAATCTTTCCAAGAAGAGCCTTCCATTTCATAGACCATGTCTTATTGACCAGAACTGGGACATAACATTTCAAGAAGGATTTGGAGTAGGTCACTGTGTTAGTTGTCTGAAGCTCTTACGACATCAAACTCAGTGATATAAAACAATAGAAATTTATTCCGTCACAGTTTTGGAGTCCACAAGTCCACAATCAGTATCACTAGGCTGAAATTAAGGCATTGATAGGGCTGTGCTCTCTCTGGAGGTTCTAGGGGGGAATCCATTCCTTGTCTCTTCCATTCGGTGGCTGTTGACATTCCTTGGCATGTGGCTACCTCAGTTGCGTCTTCAGCGGTCTCCGCTCTATTTTCATATCACCTTCTCCCTTGTGTACCTATGTGAAATCTCCTTTTGCCTCTCTTTCTCTCTTTTAATGTGAAACTTTTTTTCTTTTTTAAGATTTTATTTATTTATTTGACAGACAGAGATCACAAGTAGGCAGAGAGGCAGGCAGAGAGAGGGGAAGGCAAGCAGGCTCCCTGCTGAGCAGAGAGCCCAATGTGGGGCTCGATCCCAGGACACTGAGATCATGACCCAAGCCAAAGGCAGAGGTTTTAACCCTCTGAGCCACCCAGGCGCTCCTAAAGTGGAACTTTTCAAATTCGCTTTGTGCGGGACCATACTGTCTTCTCTGTGGTAGTCCATTTTTGGCTTGTGTGCTGTGGAAGCTCTCTCTCTTACAAGGATGCTGATGATGGCAATTAGGGCCACCCAGATAATTCAGCGGGATCCTTAACTTAAACACATCTGGAAAGACCCATTTTCCAAATAAGGTGACATTTACAGGTCCAAGGGTTAGGACCTGATAGCTTTGGGGTCCACTTTTCAAACTGCCTCAGTCATGGAGAGCTTTGTCAATGTAAAAAACATTGCCACTGCCTGAAAGACAGCCATCATGCCAGTTACCAGTAAGAGAGAACTACCTTGACTATTCTGTATTAATGAAGATTTACTTACATGAAATAAGGGAGGTGTGGACCAAAAACTACTGGATTCAGCCAGCAGGGAAAATCTGGAGTAGGACTATTAGGTAAACAGCAGTATCTGATATAGCATATGTGTTTGGCTATTGTTGTATTGAAACTTACAATGACTTAAGAAAATAATGTGTATACAATAAGGTAGGAAAAAACTTTTATCTATAGTGTGGTCACAACACAGGAAAATACTCTTGAGCATAAAAAAAAGATGAAGAGATAATAGAAATAATACACTAAAATATCACTATTGGTTGGGGTGCCTGGCCTGTTCTGTTGGAAGAGCATGTGACTCTTGATTTTAGGGTCTTGAGTTCAAGCCCCACATTGGAAGTAGAGATGGCTAAAAAAATAAATAAACTCTCTCTCTCTCTCTCTTTTTTTTTTTAAAAGATTCTATTTATTTATTTATTTGACAGAGAGAGAGATAGTGAGAGCAGGAACACCAGCAGGGGAGTGGGAGAGGAAAAGCAGGCTTCCCGCTGAGCAGGGAGCCTGACGCAGGGCCGGATCCCAGGACCCTGAGATCATGACCTGAGCTGAAGGCAGATGCTTAACAACTGAGCCACCCAGGGGCCCCTAAATAAACTTAAAAAGAAATAAATCGTTAAAAAAATTACTGGAGGTTGTGTAGAGTTAGTGGGAATATGGATGACTAATTTTTTTCCTCTCCTTATTTGTAATTTCTAAAATCTTAATAAAAAGTATATATATATATATATATATATATATATTGCTTAAATTAAAAATACATTTTAATAATAAACCAATAGCATTATATCATTAGATTATAATACTGGGTTTAAAAAAATATTTCCATTTATTTTGTATCATTTCACTTAATTTATCTCTTGTTTTACTGTATCATGAAATTATGCAGAATATCCACAGATTCTGCCCAAATTTTTCTGTTTTCACAGAGACCCAAACCCCTCACCTATGTTGTCACTAGCTATCTTTCTGAAACACAGGTTGTGACATCCACTATGCTTCTTATCAAAACATTTAATGTCTCTCTCTTGCTTTAGAAAATTTTTCCTTCTTTTCTTTTCTTTCTTTCTTTCTTTCTTTCTTTTTCTTTCTTTTTTCTCTTCCCTCCCTTCCTGTTCCCTCCTCACCCTTCTCTTCCCTTCTCTTCTTTTTCTTGGCTCTCATCGTTCTCTAAGACCTCGTTCACATCCTTTTTCAAAGTCCCTGACACTGGATACCCACAACGTTCAGCCCTGTGCCTCTTGCACCCATCTTGGCCCATGCCATGCCCTTTCATGCTCTTCCCCAAGCAGGTCTCTAAGTCTGTGCTCCCAGATGGAGGGGAAACATCCATTTCCACCTGAAAACTTACTGGAAATGCAAATTCTCAGGCCCCACCACACACCTACTCAATCAGAAACTCTAAGAGTGAGCCTATGTATTGATGCCTGTCTTAACAAGCCTTCTAGGTAATTTTGAAGTGTGCTAGAGTTTGAAAGCCCCTGGGCTACCTCTCTTTGTCCTACTTTTTTCATTATTGCATTCATGTATTTGTGGCAATCATCATTGCTAGAATAGCCACTGTATTATTCTTCCTAGAGAATTAATTTGTAAACCAATTATACAAGCATGTATAATGCCAGCCGTTAGCCTTCCAATGAATAACATAGCTGTATTACCTATATTCCTATGATTTCCTTGCTATCTCAGTCATTTTTTCTTTAAGTAAACTGTTCTTGTCCAGTTTTTAGGTATTTTATCTATACAAGTCAATAAACCTGCGCAATAATGAACATCCCTTCTTTATGACCCACTAGATCACTTATTCTAAAGTCTAAATGCCTGCTTTGAGCCCACTATTGCCCATGATTCAAAGCCATTCCTTCAGCTGTGGTCCATTGAATAGGCCTGGTAACACATGGCCATCCTTCTGTTTCTTCTCTCTTCCTCAGCTAAACCAAAAATATACACAAAATAATCATGGCCAGTGTGTCTAGACACTTAAGAGAGCTCCTCCCCTTCATTTGTAGTTTTATAATCACAGGCAATTCATCTTTTCTCAGAGTCTTGAATTCATCATTGGTAGAAGTAGATATGGTAAGGTTTTTCCCTTTTGCACACATGGACTCTCATGTGCTGGAATTTATGTGATTCTACAGAGCTCTATCATGAGGGAAGACACAGGTCCTATTTTTTTGTCCTCTGGCATCTGAAGAAAGTGTGTTTTGACCTCTGATCAGCACCTAACCCCATGCCTGGCACATAGTAAGGGTTTAATAAAAAATTATTGGATAAATAGAAGAAATAATGGAAAGAACAATGGAAGGATAGAAAGGAGAAAGGAAGAGAAGAGAAGGAGAAGGGATTGAGAGAGGGAGGAATGAGAAGAGGAAGGGGAGGAAAAGTGGTGTAGGGAGAGAGGAGCAATGGAGATGGCCAAGTATAAATCAGACCTAGCTCTGGATGTGGCGAAGTACTTCAGAGAAACAGATAGCACTGGAATTCTAATACCTATCCTGAGCTAGAGAGGGGGGGGGGGGGCTTTAACAGTAAATTAACTATTCAATTTCGTTTCTTCCCTAGAGGATATTTTCAGCAGTTCCTCCCAGGTGTAAAGGGCAAGGCTTCTCAGAGAGTCTGAGAAAAGGGCTTTGTGAACGGTAGAGCAAGAATGCAAATGGTGATTAACTAAGATACCGCAAGCAAGGGCAAGTCTCCTGAGCAGTCTCAGGAGAGACTCTTTTGCCTTCTTTTTGTCATTTGAGTTCT
The DNA here is from genome assembly GCF_011764305.1 of Mustela putorius furo. Lineage (NCBI taxonomy): Eukaryota > Metazoa > Chordata > Mammalia > Carnivora > Mustelidae > Mustela > Mustela putorius. The sequence continues at coordinate 13,075,505 of NW_025421294.1, forward strand.
CAAAATTATCCTCAGTTTAGACCAAATCAACCTCAAATGTCTATGATTAAAATTTCCACTCTGAAAATCTGAGCAATTTAGGAATTGTAGGAACTGGACCATCTGGAGATAATTTATAAATAACACTCTCATTTCAAATCGCCCGTCTTCCCAAAGAGTCCTCTGTCCTGTCAATGGGACTGCTGCCAAGGCCCAAACTGCTAAATTGGGCCAGTGACACTAAAGTTGCTGGTGGGAGCTTCTTATCTCTGATTCGTCCAAGAATTTGGGACAGTTCATTGAAACATATATTTTTCCTCATGTAAAATGTAGGCTAAAAGTTACTGACTGTTTTTAGGTTGGGAAAGGTTTTCAGGATTTTAATGCATGTGATTTACTCAACTTTTACTTTGTCTATTCCTAACATAAACAAAACTCAAATCAAATACTAAATAGAATCCAGAATATCCTGGATACATGGTAAGGTTTGGGGGGCATTAAAAAATGACTAAGCCCTCTGTTTCTTTTTCATTAAATTCTGTTGACATAAAAGAGAGCCATTAATACCATCTCTTTTTCCTCTTTTCTTTCAGGTCAGCACAACCTTACCCACCGCAATGTGTTTCTGAAGTGCAGGTCCAGCAGCTGTGTTAAACTATACACTTGATGCTTTATGGGACCAAGGCAGATTAGATCATGCAGAGATGACCAGCCTGGGTAATGATCCCTTAAACCATATGTCTATGGAGTTGTCATATCACAGGGATTATGTTGTGTCTGTGCCCTGATTATTGCTCAGGGAGAGGCAAAGTTTAAAAATGATCATGTTCAAAGAAAGCCCTACAACCTGTGATCTCTGGGATCCCACCAGGTCCCACATCCCATACTCCAAATACACACATATAGACCTTCCTTGCTCCTAGCTGGGGGCTCTGAATTCATACATATGCCTTTAGCCAGGCTGTGTGGATTGAGGGGTCTTTGAATTGCTTCTCTACTAAAGGCAGTTGACAAAATTGATGAACCTGGTATAGGAGAGCATCATATATTGAACACATTGCATGAGAAACAAGAAATTTATAAAAGAGGACTTTCCTGGAGTTGGGGTGAAAACTATTTTCATTTGGGCAATATATTGTATAACATGCCAGGATGTGCCATTTCTAACCTAATGTGTATGGTGTACACGTAGAGACAGAACATATAACCATTTCTGAGAACACTGTTTGGCCAGAAAATCATTCAAAAAGGTAGTTTCATGAAGGGACTCTCTTCTTTTTTTCTCTGGGTCCCACAGAATTATTCTTTGCGTGGCCTTCACACCTTCCCTTTGTTCCCCTGACATTTTGTAGCATTGGTTTTCAAATGGATAAAGTTCCCATGGATGTATATCAGCATTTCTAGGAGGAAATGTATGTATACTTTGAAAAAAAAAAAGGTGTTTCATATTATCATAGAATTTCTTAACTTGGGAACCAATATAAGTCTGCTATTCTTGTAACGTAAGCAAACAGAGTAAAGGTTGACAAATTCTCATAGCTGGAGGGAGTCTACATCAGTGAGTAAGCCTTCTAAGGGAGCACCTGATAGGAGCAGGGTCTCATTTCCTTAGGAGGGTAATGTCAAGATTTTCCTGGGTGGTCAAGCATAGCATTTTTGTTTATACAAGAGGAAATGGATTTTTTTCTTAGAGGTTCAAAACACTTCTGGGCAAAACTAATAATAGGAGATGCCTGTATCTCTCCTATAGGATGAACTGAGACAGGAGTCTTGCTGCTAAGGTAGGAGCAGAATACTCAGGACCCATGTGAGAGGATCCAGAAGAGAAAGGTCAGTGTTGTGTGTGAAGACAGCCATGGCTTCAACAATACAGACATTGCTTTCATTGCATGAATGTAGTTGTCCTTGGGAAATGGAAAGAGGAAGAGGATTGAGGACAGTGAGCCCAGAAGGAACCTCAGAATGGGGTTCCTAGGACCTTCGGAGCTGGCAGCCATGAGGCTGCAGTAGCTTTTGTCAAGAAACATTTGTGATGATGTGGGAAGGGATGGGGGACGAGGATGCTTCCTAATCCCCACTACTGGTGCCCTGGGTAGGGGATGGGGGCACAGGCCCCATCTGAACAAGCAAACAGCAGAGTTGGTTCCTGGAACTCTTAGCAGAGAGGGAGCTCTCTGTAGGTGACTTCATGATGTCTATTTTGCAGGGCCTTCTGAACCTGCCCACGCATGCTAGTCCCATAGTCTTCATGAGCAGTAGTTCTGGGGAACAAAAAGAGTGAGTTGAATAAGAGTGGTAACACAGGAAACAGTCTCAGAATCATAGCAAGGCAGAGCTAACAAGTGAGTTTTAACAGTGAAAGGAAGAGAAAGCCTAGTGAGTATTGCCAAATGTAACAAAAATCTCCACATCCTCACAACTGATGATGGGAAAAGTGAGAACTACTGAACATAATTTTGGTGGAGAGATGGAAGGACCCTGTGCTGATGAGAGGTTATGACCTTCCTGTTGTGCTATGGAGGGATAGGAAGCAGGACCAAGGAATACAAGAGGTAAAAAAGGATGATGGGCACCACTGGCACAGAAACCATTAGAGGTCCTGCCTGAGCCATCCCGAGGCCTTACAAGAGAAAGAAAAAGGATTTGGGAGAATTGCAGTCCAGAGAATTCCCTGGTGGGAGCTCAGCACTTAAGACTCCTAGATTATGGTCTCAAAAGCTGATGTACAAGAGGCCTGCAGAAGGAGATAAGTACATAAAATGGGGGAGAAACCCCAAAGGATCCCAAGACTCTGGGGACAGGTTGGACAAGGAAAGATGTCCCTTCACTGCTAGGGGATCCAACAAGAAGTATATTCTCCAAAGATTTAGGGTATTGCTAAGGTGGCACAGAGTAATCAGACCTCTTCATTTTAAGGAAAACTGAGCCATAAATTAGAAATACCAATAAATATTTTAGAAACATCTTCCCACTCTCTTTGGATATTGATATTTAATGCCAGAATCGCTCGGACCTCAACTAGACTCTCTCCAAACCAAACCAGGCTGCCCTCAAGGCTCTGATTCCTTACCAGCAGCCTAAATAAGTTATGTAAATAGTAACCAGGAAAGAAGGACCTAAGAAAATCTAGGCAGGGAGCACCTTCTTCAGGGTCCTAAATGCAAGGTAGAAAGTGACAATAGTCCAGGGAGGTGCTGTGACAGTGGGAGGAGTAGCAAGGAACAATTCTGGCCAAAATGCTAATCAACACAAAAAGGTGAGAAACTGGAACATATGAAGAAGTGAAGGTAGAGCACAATTAGTATTTTATTGGTAATCACAATAAACAGGCTTTTCCTGAGCTCTTATCAACCAGCTTGGGTCATTTGGGAAAGTAATTGAATATCTTGAGACTTAATTTCTTCCTGCACATAAGAATTGAAGCAAGTGGTCCCTTGGATCCCTTCGTATCCTAACATTCTGTGAATCTGGGGTTTTGGGTAGTTTACAAACTGCAACAGCCTCTCCCAGATTTTCCAGAGTTAATACTATTTCTCTGCTATTTTCTCAGCCAATACTCTGATTCTTCCCATCATCCCAGGAAATATATCCTCTTAGAAAATGCTGGGGATGGGTCCTGTAGTACTGGATAAGAATTCTCACCCAGCAGTGCTACGTTTTCTCTTTGGCCCAGTGTTTTCTATGCATTTGACTCGTAGCATGGTTGACACCATTTCCACCTCATTCATTTACCAAGAATACAATGACATTAGGTTAGACTATGGCTCCATTGCCCAGCCAGACAAGCCAGCCAATCACTGATTTGAAGCCCAGCATCTGAGAGAGAAAGACTGCTGAGTTTTGCTTGGCTTTTTAGTCCAGTGGTCAGATAAAGTGTGCTGGGTGTACTTTAACTGTTACATAATCCTTGTAATTACGGTGGTTTCACTTTGGAGCCCAAGGAAGATGGTGCTCAGTCTGACCTCTGGGCCACCTGGGCCTCCCCTTGGTCATGCCTGTCCTCATATTCAAAAGTGGAGCTATTCTTACTCTACTTACAGTAGTGGACTCTGTAGCAGGACTTTTGGGGTGCATTTTATTTCCTCAGTCTTTTCTGGAACCCAGTACTTGTTCATTCATGCCCTCATTGAATACCTTCTATGAAGAAGACACTTTGTGGGATATTATGAAAATAACTCTTTTGGTGTTCCTGTAAGGTTTGTTTATCTGATCCTCTAACCCAGGGGTCAGAAAACCACAGGTCCTGTACCACATCCAGCCCTCTGACTGTTTTTATACAACATTACAAATTTAGAATATTTTGTACATTTTTAAATGGTTGAAAATATTTTAAAAATATAATACTTGTTAGATGTGAACATTTTACTCAGTTCAGACTTCAGTGTCTCTAAATAAAGCTAGAGTAGAACCCAGCTGTGGTAGGTAGAATCTAAAATGACTCCCAGTGATGTTCCCTCTTGTATAATCTCCTCCCCTTGAGTATAGGCAAAAACTGTGAATATAATGAGGTTTCACTCCTGTGATTAAGTTACATTGTATGGAAAGAGGGATTTTTGTAGGTGTAATTAAGGTTACTAATCAGATGACTTTGGTTTAGTCTTTGGGGGAATTACTCAGATGGGCCTAAACTAATCATGTGAGCCCTTTAAAAGTAAAGAGTTCTTCCTGGCTGGGAGTAGAAGAGGAAGTTATAGAGATGTCCTCCAGCTGGTCTGGAAGAGAGCAAACATTCATATTATGAATAGACTATGAGAGACCTGAGAGAGGCCTCTGAAAACTGATTATGGCCCCCACTGACATGTAGCAAGGAAGCTGGGATATCAATCTTACAGCCCCAAGGAGCAGGATTCTTCCAATACCTTGAGTGCATGTGGAAGCAAATTCTTCTCCAGGGCCAGCAGATGAGAGCCCTTCTGGCCATCAATTTCTATCAGGCCTGTCAGACCCTAAGTAGAGAACTCAGCTAAGCTCACCTAGACTTCTGACCTATAGAAGTAGAATTAATAAATGAGTATTGTTTTAAGCCACTAAGTTTGTGGTCATTTGTTATGCAGCAGTAAAACAGTAATAAAACAGCCATGGTTATTTATATGCATGTCATTTATGACTACTTTTCTACTGTATTAGCAGACATTAGTTGCAACAGAGACTGCATGGCCCACAAAATTTAAAATATTTACTATCTAGCCCTTTATAAGGAAAGTATATCAATCTGTGTTCTAACCAAAAATGTAACCTCATGTTAGATATGTTTACTCAGAGTTCTGTGACTGACCCAAGGACTTACATTCAGGACCATTCAACAAACATTCCTTTCATCCAACTAAATTAGGCCAAAAAGCTAGTAGACACCAGGCTATCCTGCAGACCCACTCTCCATTCCAGTTCTTTAAAGGTTTGGGGAGAGAGATAGAGAATGTTCATATATTTAGAGAGAAAAGAAGAAGGCATACCATATTGGAGATTTATATTTTCTACATTATAAATTTCTGTAGTAGTTGAATTTGTGTAATGAATTTTTATTAAATTAATAATAATTACAACCTTATTTTTAAAGGCTATAGTGTGCTTTGCTTTGTTTTCCTTGAGGCAGTGGCCTGCAGAAGATAAGGTATGAAAACAATTGCTTTGTGATCAGAATTCGAATTCGCTCCACTGGTTCTTGATTTTTCTTCTCTCCGTGTTTCCTTTTTACCTTCACAGGGGAGTAAGTCAAGATAATTCAATTCTTCATAGACTAGTATTGGTTATCTAGGAGAGTAATTTTCAACCATTTTAGAATTTTAATACCATCTAACACTGGTGTGTGCGTGAGTACACACACATACACACTCTGAGAGATTTGTTGTTGTATGTATTTAGCTTTTTTTTTTTTTTTTGAGAGAGAGAGAATGAGTGAGTGAGCATGTGCATGGTACAGAGGCAGAGGGAAAGAGAGAATTTTTTTTTTTTTTTAATTTGACATAGAGAGAGAGAGATCACAGTAGGCAGAGAGGCACGCAGAGAGAGAGGGAAAAGCAGGCTCCCTGCTGAGCAGAGAGCCCGATGCGGGGCTGGATCCCAGAACTCTTGAGATCATGACCTGAGCCGAAGGCAGAGGCTTAACCCACTGAGCCACTCAGGCGCCCCGGAAAGAGAGAATCTTAAGCAGGCTCCATGCTCAGTGCAGAACCCAACATGGGGATCAATCTCATGACCCCGAGATCATGACCTGAGCTGAAATCAAGAGTCAGATACTGAACTGGTGTGAGCCACCCAGGTGCCCATACCTTTTAGCTTTGAATTGAGTTAAAACTCATATGACTTTGAGGATTCGGAGAAGAAACTGAGGAGGATGTTATTAGTGTCTTAGGGCTGCTATTACAAGTTACCACAAACTAGGTGGCTTAAAGACAGAAATTTATTTTCATAGTTTTGGAGGCCAGAACTTGAAATCAAGGTGCTGTCAGAGTTGGTTCTTCTGTTGACTCCAAGGGAGAATCCATTCCGTGCCTTTCTCCTAGCTCCTGGTGGCTTCTAGCAACTCTCAAAATTCCCTTCACTTTTAGCTGTAACAATTCCAGTTTCTGCTTCTGTCTTCACATGGCCTTTTCCTCTGTGTGTCTATATCTCAGATCTCTCTCTGCCTTTATCTTATGAGGACACCTGTCATTGGATTTAGGCCTACCCCAAATCCAGGGTGATCTCATCTTGAGATCCTTAACTTAATTATACCTGCAAAGTCCTATTTGCCAAATAAGGCCACAGTCACAGGTATGAGGCTTAGGACTTGTACATACTTTTTTGGAAGCCGCAGTTCAACCCACTCCAGAGGTATTTAGCATTTTGCCAGAGATGATAAGGAAGACTCTTTCTCAATATCCTAAGTAACAATTAAAATCAACAAATCCATCCTATATTGTAGAAAATTCTTTTTTATTTTATAGAGCTTTATGGATACTCAGCACCTTCCCCTGTGATCCTGTGATTATAGATTGGACAGTTCCTCAATGACAAGGTATATGAGAGATGCAAAACCGTCCACACAATCCTATACGGGTATACCATCTTGTCTTTTCCTTTTTATCCATCTGGACAAAACCAAAGAATGAGGCAACATTAGAACTGTCGAAAGTCAGAGTAGTTATCCTCAAGTGTTAGATCGAGGATAGAACCCCATGGAGTCTTTCTGTAAGTGGGGAATTGTGCTCTCTAGCAGAAGAGTTTGGGTCTCTCTGGAAATGAGTACATGTCCCTTATTGTCCATTTGGCCTTGGGAAAATCTGATGCTGTGATCTGGTTTCTTTCTCTGTAAAGAAGGCATAACAATGCCTTGCTACCTTACCACGGTGTTGTGTGAATTTGCTGACACCCATAAAGCTCCCTGAAAATGAAGAGGCTTACATAAGTCCCTGGTATTATTCACACAGTAAATGTTTTCCCCTGAGAATAAAGTAATAAATGGTACCATTGTGAAGCTGGTGGAACGTGTTCAAAAGTTTCCGTTCGCAACTAGTAGATCAAGTTGTGTATGGCTGTGTGGACTTTCTGTGCTCATGCCAAGCTGCATCCAAAACAGCCAGCACAATGGCCTATGCTGGAATGAAAAGCTGTACTGTAAGGGGCAGCCAGATCATGGCATCACATCACATAGGACAGTCCTATGTAGCCAGTGACTTTATACGCACCTTTTCTTTCCCACACCTCTTCCAGCAGAAAGAAGCAATAGCAGAGACAGTGGCCACATGGATATCTAATATGGCAGCAGTTGAAAAGCAATTCTTCTTTCCACCTCACTGTCAAACTTCCCAAGGCTAAGGATGGTCATGATTGTGAAGGATTATAATTATAGCTTTTCTTGCTTGCTTGCTTCCTTGCTTGCCTGCTTATTTTGGGGACCAGGAAAGAAATGTTAATGTCAGATGGGGTACTCAGGTTAAGAACATGTTCTCTTTATAAATACATTCATTTGAGTGGGAGTGTGTGGGAACAGTCTGGACAGAACACCGCTGGCTGACATAGGAGACAGGAGAGGATCTTCGTTCTACCATTATGAGCCCTGGAAATACTCCAGGACATGATACAGGGAAAATGCCTTTCCTCTTTAATTTATTCAGTTTTTAAAAAGATTTATGTATGTATTTTAGAGAAGGGGGGAAGGGCTGAGAGAGAGAGAGAGAATCTCAAGCTGACTTCCTGCTGAGCGTAGAGCCTGATGTAGGGCTTGATCTCGTAATCCTGAGATCATAACCTGAGCCAGAATTAAGAGCCAGACACTCAGCTGACTGAACTACCCTGGGATCCCTGCCTTCCCTCTTTTAGTAAGGTTTGGGACTCTCTGTACTCAGATGTCACATCTGAGGAAATGACAGATATTTTAATTAAATTAGAGGAAGATTAGCTACTGAAGACACTACAACTACTTTTAAAAAGAAACCATGTTTAATTAGAGATGTTTGGGGATTATACTAACAGTCTCACTTGTATCAAGGTTCTTCCCTGAATGGTGAATATTCTCACATTAAAAAGCTAAGAGGAATAACAGAATAATGGAATTTTTGTACTATGAGTGATATTACATTGATATTGAACTATTTGGTAACTTTTCAAATTTTATGAGCAATCTTGCTTTTTCCCCCCTTTATTTTCAATGGCAACCATGGACAAAGGATATTGAAGTTAATGAGCTTAGGTCAGCAAAAGTAGGAAAGAAAATCTAGATAAATTTAAAGTTGGGTATAATCTTTTCATTTTAATGCAGAGGCTATGGAGGAGTGCTATGCAGCCCACAGTGTACATGGGGTTCCCGGTTCCCTCCCACCCTCCAGTCATATTCTGTTTTCCCACAATCTGTCATTCATTCTTCAGTGCCCATTTGTTGAGCACCCACCATGCTAAAGGTGAAAGTAATAGGCACAGTCACTGTCCTCAAGGGACCCCTAACCTAGCACAAAGTGACGAGTGTAGTGAGGGAATCATGGTGAGACCTGAAATAACTGAAAGGAATTTCATCATGATGCCTTGCTTCAGGCCTCAACATTCAAGGTCCTGGTACCTTCTACTGACTTGACTTTTCTTCCTGGACTGCCTTCTGCTCCACATATCATGAGAACCATGGCCCAAGAAAGAAGATAGCACCACACAGTTCTTGCCTAGTTCAAGCGAGTTTCACTTACCTCCTGGAGAACGTAGAGCAGTGAGGTACACTGGTCAGAAGAAGGCTCTTATTTCTAGGGAAGCCTTACAACAAGCCTGGAGGACATTGCATGAATATTTCTATGTGACTAGACCCACCTTAGGCACTTTAATTGTTGCCAGAGTTTCTCATTGGTGTACAGTATGGGGACCCAGAGGCTGGACAGTGCTGGTCATTGGTGACCAAGTTCAGAGGCTCTGAAAGCCAAGCATGCTTATGGGCCTGACAGACATAATCATTTGAACACTATAATATGCTGGCTATGTGGTAAGCTTCGAGGAAGCAGACACTAATATCCTGATGAACTCCCTGGGCTTCTGACCACACAGACTGCCTGCCCCTTTCATGTTAATCCAGTGGCTAGAGGTTAGGCCGTCTGGGAAAAGAATAGTTGAGATACAGAGGTGATTGATGGAGAAGGTGGTGCTTTTCTACTTTGTTCCTAAGGCTTGGGGTCTTCATTCAACAATTTCACAGCAGACCCAGTTAGTTACTTACTCTGTATCCAACCTTCTACTTCTTCCCAGGTTTCTTCAGGGAAGCAATATGCCCACTTATTGCCTTGCTTTCCTAGCCTCTGTCACTGCTGACAGAAGCTTATGACAGAACCTGAGCCAGTGAAATGTAAGCTGGAGTCAGGCTGGGACTTTTGAAAAAGGTTTTGTTTTCCTGCTAAGAAGGGCATAATGTTGGGAAAGGAACAACCAAAGAGGAAACACAGAGGAAGACAAAGCCAAGACTCTAAGCAAAGTGAAGAGGAAGATCCATTTATGTATGTATATATGTATATTTTTATTTTAATTCCAGTTCGTTAATATATAATGTAATATTAGTTTCGGGTGTGTAATATAGTGACTCAACAACACCATACATCACCCAGTGTTCATCACAACTAGTGCCCTTCTTAATCCCCATCACCTATTTCACCCCGTCCCCCACAACCTCTCCTCTGGTAACCATGTATTTGTTCTAGAGTTAAGAGTCTGTTTCTTGGTTTGTCTTGCTCTCTTTTTTTCCCTTTGCTTGTTTGTTTTGTTTATTAATTCCACATATGAGTGAAATCATGGTGTTTGTCTTTCTCTGATTGGCTTATTTAGCTCAGAATTCTACCCTGTAGCTCCATCCATGTCATTGCAAATGGGAAGATTTCATTCTTCTTTATGGCTGAATAATATTCCATTGTACATGTACACCACATCTTCTTTATTCATTCATCTATCAATGGAAGCTTAGGTTGCTTCTGTTTCTTGACTATCGTAGATAATGCTGCTATAAACATACATAATGTATCCCTTTGAATTCTTGTTTTTGTATTTTTTAGGTAAATACCCAGTAGTGCTATAGCTAAGACTTCCAGTACTTTTCTTTCTCTACTATGTTGAGTAAAAGTGGTGACATTGGACATCCCTTTTTCCTGACCTTAGGAAAAAAGCTTTCAGTTTTCCCCCATTAAGGATAATATTAGCTGTATGTTTTTCATAGATGGCCTTTATTTTGTTGAGGTATATTCCCTCTAAACCTACTTTGTTAAGGGTTTTAATCATGAATTGATGTTGTATTTTGCCAAATGCTTTTTCTGCATCTTTTGAAATGATCATATAGTTCTTATCATTTCTCTTATGGATATGATGTATCATTTTGATTATTTTGCAAATATTGAGCCACCCTTATAGTCCAGGAATAAATCCCACTTGATCATGATGAATGATTTTTTTTAATGCATCGTTGATATTGGTTTGTTGGTATTTTGTTGAGGATTTTTGCGTCTATGTTCAGAAATACTGGTCTATAGTTCTCCTTTTTTGTGGTGTTTTTATCTGGTTTTGGTGTCAGGGTAATGCCAGACTCACAGAATGAGTATAGAAGTTTTCCTTCCTTTTTTTTTTTGGAAGTAGTTTAAGAAGAATAAGTATTAATTCTTTAAATGTTTGGTAGAATTTGCCTGTGAAGCCATCTGGTCCTGGAGTTTCCTTTGTTGGGGGTTTTTTGATTACTGGTTAGGTTTCATTGCTCGTTATCAGTCTGTTCAAATTTTCTGTTTCTTTATGCTTCAGTTCTGGGAGGTTATATATTTCAAGGAATTTATACAGTTTGTTGGCATATCACTTTCATAATACTTCTTGTAATTGTCTGTATTTCTGTGGTAGTGGTTATTTCTCCTTTCTCATTTGTGGTTTTACTTGATGATCCATTCTTCTATTTTTTCAACTGATATTTATTGAGTGTCCACTATGTGCCAGGAACTGTTTTAGTTGTTAGAGATACAGAAGTGAACAAAACATATAAAATCCTTTGCCTCCTTGGAATTTGGATTTATTGGTGACAGGAGAGAAAGATTGTATATACTATATGATAAGTGTAAGATATAATATGTCACATAGTAATAAGTACTACAGAGAAAAGAAAAGCAGACATACACTGCATGGGGCCTCAAATGCTGATGTAAGGGCTTTGATGTTCCTCTGATCAAATCATTGTAGGTTTGTGAATGAGATGTGATGTGGTCTGACTTACATTCTAACAAGATCACTCTGGCTGCTGTCTTGAGAATAGACTGAAAGAAGAAAGAAAGAACCACGGCCCCCAGTGGCATCTGTGTACACTGTTAATAAACACTAGTAATCACCTGCTTCCAGAAGTCTTGTTATCTGTGGAAAATAACTTATAATCTTTTCAGGGTTAACTATTAACTAGTTAACTATTCCATCACTTGCAGCCACTCATTTCTAACTGATATCTAAATGATTACCATCATTTACTGAACACCTAATATGTGCCAGATGTTGTGCTAGGTCCTAGGGACACAAATATGAAAATACATATAGTTCTTATTATCAAAAAGCTTTGTGAGGTCCCTATACCCCAATTTTGGGAAAACCATTACACTGCAGTAAGGTAATTGCTTTAGCAAGATTTGTGGGGAGGATGGGGTGAGTGAGCATAGGGTAGATAGGAGAACACCTAAGCCAAGTAAAGGAATCAGCTTCATGAAAGCTCAGCAGGTGTTTCTCAAGTGAACAGGTTAGTGAAGGGCTCTAGCCAGGAGGAACTAACTGCATGTGCAATACAGAACATGGAGTGTTTGGGACCTGTAAATAGATCAATATTCTTAGGGAACTAGAGTTTGGCATGGGGGAGAGAATGGCAAAAAGTGATAGCAAGTTAGGCTGAAAGTGGATGGGCGAAATGATGGTGGATTTTATATGGGCTACAGAAAAATATGATTTATCCTTTAGACAATAGGGAGACAGTGAAGCCACGACTCTGGCAACAGGATTAACAAGTGCTTGTAAGGGAGTGAGACTGGAGAAAAGGCAAGTGCAGGAAGCCAGCAAACAAGCTGTAGAGCCAGAGTCAACTCAGGGTTGGGATAGAGAGGAAGGGATGCAGAGCTGGTAGTTTATATGGGGTGAAAGACAATAGCATCATACCACGTGTACCTGCACATGAGTATCCGGATAATATTGTTGGCATAGAGATTACACCAGGAGACAGTGAACAGTTTTCTTATGGACTAAATTAAAATATGACTGTTTTTGATATAGGTCCCTGAAGACTGTGTCTGCTCAGTTGCTATCAGGCGATTCCACTTAGCTAGCTTTGTGGAAGCCAGAGGGTAGCCCTAATAGCTAGTCCAGGCTGTGCTTGCCTTCTTCCATGCAGCTTTGTGTTCAGTCCACCACTTGAATGTCTTTTATAGTCTCAATGCCGCTGCATAAGTAATAATACCAACAATGGCCATATTTGGGAATTAACACATGACGGACACATTACATATATTCTTATAAATTTTGTAATAGCACTGCAAAGAATGTGTAATTAATTTGAGGCCCAGAGAGGTCAGAAGACTACCCTAAGGCCACATGGCTAGTGCGGCTGGATGTGATTTGTACCCTGGACCACTTGACAAAGCCTATGCTGTTTCTGTGATGTGGCAAGGTTATCCACCTCATTATAACCCATTGTTCAGTCAAGATCCAGGGCTCTGCGTTTTGCTCACAATCACAGAGCAGAAAAAAAGTATGACATTTACAAAATACTTTCATATTCATTAAAGACAAATTCTCCCAAACATGCTTTTTGTTTTGTTTTGTTTTCCCACGAAAAGATTTGAGTCCCTCAGGGTTCCAAAGTTTCCAAAGCACTAAAAAGTACATATTGACAAAACAAATATAAGGAGCATATTACTTATTCTGATAAACCATACTTTACAAGACAAAATAATCCAGTTGAGTGAAAAGAAAAACCACATAGCTCCTTCACAGAGCAAGGAATCAGGAATGGGTGCTTCCGTTCATTAACCATAAGAAGTATGGAGCTTCTTAGGAAATGAGCATTCAAGAAGCTAAATGTGAGCGAGACGTGGAAATGAGTATTCCAAATCTGTTCACAAGCACTTCATTCGGTGGTAGTGCCCAATCACTTGGAAATTCATTTACTAAGCATCTACTATATTTGGAGTGTTGCTCTTGGTGCTGGGAGGATGAGAAGGATGGAGACAAAAGAAGAAACAAAGTCATGGGTCTCTTTCCTCTAGGTCTTTCAAATAGATTTTGTCTAAAAGGTTAAAGCAACATAAAATAGCTCAGTGACACTACTCAGGACCACAGAGTTTAACAGCTGTGCATAGTAGATCACCTTGTCTAACCCTTGAAGTTCACAGATAATGAAATTAATCCCAGAAGAGTTTGTCCCTTGCCAGAGGTCCCGAAGATAGCTGGTGTGAAAACTACCTCTCCCATGAATCTGTTTATATTGCTGTAACTTTATTCAAAATTTGATTTTAAAGTCCATATACATTCACTTGAAAGAGGGAAGAATTCCTTTCTATTTAATTCAGGAAGATAACAACAATAATAAAACAAAGAAATGCCAGCCTGTCATTTGGAAGGGGCCTGATCATAGAGGATTGGTATCTGTATGCCAGGATTTGCACTGCAGCTTTTAAAAAATAATAACAAGGGGTGCCTGGGTGGTTCAGTCTTGGTTAAACAGCTGCCTTTGGCTTGGGTCATGATCTCAGGGTCCTGGGATTGAGCCGCACATCAGGTTCCTTGCTCAGTGGGGAGCCTGCTTCTCCCTCTCTCTCTGCTATTCCCCCTGCTTGTACTCTCTCTTTCTCTGTGTCAAATAAATAAATAAAATCTTTTAAAAAATAATAGCAAAATATAGATAACAACCTCAGTGTCTATCATTAGAGAACTGTATATACTAGAATCCATCCACACAATGGAATATGATAGAGCCATTAATAAAATAAAGCAGATTAATGTGTAATTGATATAGGCATATTTTAAGTGAGAAAATCAAGACATAGATCAATTTTATATATTTCTTTAACCAGTATTTTCTACATAGTGAATTAATACAAAATAATTTTCCAATAATAGCTATAGTAGATATTCTCATTTACATTGCTCCAAATCTTTTAAACATTTTTCTTTTCTTTTCTTTCTTTTTTAAAAAGATCTTACTTATTTATTTGACAGAGAGTTAGAGAGAGAGTACAAGTTGGCAGAACAGCAGACAGAGGGAGAGGGAGAAGCAGGCTCTCCACTGAGCAGGATGGTGATATAGGGCTCTATCCCAGGACCCTGGGATCATGACCTGAGCTGAAGGCAGCTGCTTAACCAACTGAGCCACTCAGGCACCCCATTTTTCCCCCCACATTTTAATACTTCCCCACTATTTAAATCCATTTTCCATGTAGAGTAATAAACAATACTATATTGTCATTTCCATGTCCCAAGTGAGAGGAGGTATAATATAGTTTCCATGAGTAAGATATATCTATGAAGACTTTGCTTTAGAACTCTTGTTTAAAAAGGCAGGAGCTGGAGCATCTATTTGGCCCCTCTCAGCAGAAGTGTCTTGGAGGTATGATAGCTTTATGATTTTTTTGTTTTCACTTTTGTCTTTATTGTGGCAAAGGCAGAAACTCTTGAGGCCAGTTCCTTGGAGCTCAGCCTAGAGTTTCTTATTAATCTTATCAGTGGTTCTGTATGAGCTTCCTATATCCCTAAATAAATCTCTTCCTGATAAACCTAGCTAGAGTGGATTCTGTTGACTGCAACTAGGTAGTGTGATCGATACAAAGACTTCCAACTGTACTCGGTCATAGCCTCCTTCACCATGGTTTAATTATACCTTGGGCAGGGCTCATGATTATAATTAAACTTTCTGTCTAGTCTCCTTTAGACCTTCCATTCCTTCCCTTTTTAAGTCCTGTATCCCATTGTCTACCATGTAAGGCTCACAGACAGGCAGGGAGTGAGACAGGAGTCTTCTTTTCTTGTAGTCTATCAAACTCTACCCATGGCTCTTTAAGTGTCTACTTCCCTCATTTGTTAGTTAGAAAGAAGTATTGGTAGAAACCTCCTCTGAGTAAGGATGAAGGAAAGAGTATGGGAGTTGTTGGGTGGGGTCCAGAAATAGCCTCCCAAAATGAATACTGCATTCTTGGTGACTTTGATTTCTTTTCTTCTCTTTCCTCACCAGTTGTTTTGTTTAGATTGGAAAGGGTGAAGCTAGAATGATGTTTGGGGTAAAAGATCCAGTATTTCAGCCTTTTGAAAAATCTCGAGAGAGATCTCTAGATATCCTTAAAATGCAGAGTACCCTTTGTTCTCAAGTCTGGGTCTTTTTGACCAGAGGTATAATATCAGGAAAAGTTTAATTTATTCTCCTAATAATTTCCAGATCCAAATTTTTATGGGGAAATAGTCTTTTTTTTTTTTTAATCATAGAAACTGAACATTTAAGCCAGCCACTCTCCCAATTACTTTTGCAGCTAGGATAGAGCCATATGGCCCAGCCAATCCATAAGCTGTGGGCTATGAAGAGGGATTTGGTGATACTAAAAAGTAGGAACAAAGAATAAGAAACATTCTAGTTATGGGTGGCAGCAGCTGGGGTGATAAAAGTCAATTTCCAGAGCTAATAGAAGCTTTCAGGCAGCATGGAGTGGTCAAGGGCTTTCAGCTGACACAGTGGCACCTTGGAGGACTAATGGGAGGTGTGACATTGGCTCTGGGCCTAGTTACAGCTTCATCCTTTGTTTTTGCATGTCGAGACTGTTTCTTCAGTCTTCCTTTCAATTCCGAATTCCCCAGTAACCTTTCTAATATAAGCATTTAATCCTATACATTTCCCCTAAGTGCTGCTTCAGCTACATTTATGAATTTTGATCTACTGTTTTTTCTTTTCAATTCTAGATAATTTCTAATTTTCCTTGTGACTCCGACTTTGACTCAGGGGTTTAAAAAAAAAAAAACAAACAACATATTATTTAACTCTCAAGTATTTGGGGATCTTAAAGATATTTTTCTGTTATTGATTTCTTCTTTAATACTGTTATGGACAGAGAACACACCTTGGATGATTTAAATCTTTAAACATTTTTGAGATACTGCTGTTGTTGGGCCAAGTGTCCTAAAAATGTCAGTTAGGTTCAAGCTGATTGATAGTGTTGTTTATGTCATCTACAGCCTTACTAATACTCTATTTGTTCTATTGGTGACTGAGAGGAAAATGCTAAAGACTTAATTGTGGATTTGCCTTTTTGTCCTTTTAATTCTGTCAATTTTTGTTTCATGTATGTTGACGCTGTCTTGTTAATTGCATATAAATTTAAGTTTGTTATGTATTTTTTATGAATCAACCTCTTTATCATAATGTCATGTCGATTCATTTTTGGTAATAATTATTTTTTAAGTTTACTTAACAAAGATATTAAGAAAGGTATTAATGTAGGCACTTTGGCTTTCTCTTTATTAGTGTTTGATTAGTGAGTGTTTGTTTCTCTCCCTTTACTTTAATTTGTCTGCCTCTTTAAATTTAAAGTGGGTTTCTCCTAGGTAGCATATAATTGAATTTTGCTTTGTTTTTATGGTCCAAACTGATAACCTCTCTGTTTTTTAATTGGTGTGTTTAGACCATTCACATACAATGTGATTATTGATATGATTTAATTAAAATCCATCATCTCTTTTGGTGCCTGCTTTTGAATTTGTGATTCCACTTTATCCTGACTTTGAAATTTTTTAACCATAGACCTTTATTACCTATTTAGATAGATAGTTCTAGATAGATAGATAGAGATAATAGAATGAATGTTTGTGCCCCACCCATTTGTACGTTGAAGCTCTAACCCCCAGTGTTTGGTTATTTTGAGGTGGTGCCTTTGGGAAGTAATTAGCTTAGATGAGTCATGAGAGTGGGAAGTCCATGATGGAATTAGTGTCCTTATAAAAAAAGGAAGAGAGTCCAGAGTGCTCCAGTCTCTAAGGGCGCCGTGAGAAGAGGACAATCAGCAAGCCCAGAAGAGGGCTCTTTACAGGAATTGAATCTTTCAGCACCTTGATTTTGGACTTTCTAGCCTCCAGAACTGTGAAAAATAAATATCTGTTGTTTAAACCACTGAGTCTAGTATTTGTTATGGCAGTCCAAGCTGCCTAAGTAGATAGATAGATAGATGGATGGATGGATAGATAGTTTTGATTATCGCTTTAAAGGAGAAATTATTACCCTTAAGTTTCCAGATTTCACTTCACAGAACCTATACTAGACAAAACATTAGCACAGGTGCCCAAAAATGTATGTCCAAGGGGATTTATCATAGCATTAAAAATTTAAATATAATCCACATTTTCATCTTTTAGAAATAATCAAATAAACTATTATACATCAATTCGGTAGAAGATTATGCATCTCTTAAAAACAATAATATCAGTAAATGGATACTAATATGAAAAATATGTCCAGTTGAAGTAAGAAAAACTAGTTGTAGTACACCATACAAAGTATGGCACAATTTAAGCATTAAACAAAAACTCTTACCAAACAAAATATGTGCTTTCTTATGTTTGAATATATATGTAAATGTATATGGTAAGAAAAATTCTGGAAGGATACGTAGTGGTTGGATAATTAGTATACACAATTGAGGAAGAATGTAGGTGACGAGGCACAGAGAAGTTTTGCTTTATCTGTATCATTTTAATTTTTAAAAGTTCATTATTATGATGAGTGGTGACTGGAATTATAGCTTGAAAAGGAGAGGAAAAAGAAAGATACCTGTAATTCAGGGAATTTTTTCCCCTTAAGTCTGATGTTTTATTCATTTCACTGGGGTAGGAGATTTGGGAGAAAGGAAGCAAAAACTGTCTGCTGCCTTTTGTCATACAACAGCAATACCAAAATTCACAGTGAGTGCTCCAGGAGTGCATACTGTGTCTGGGGTGTGTCCCTGTGTGTTTAGTTGTGCTCATTCATGCTGAGACATTATTTTTGCCTATAAAAGGAGGAATTACAACATCAAACCTGGATTATTCTCATTTCCAAACAGCCCCAGAATGTCAACACAAGTCTGTCAATCTTTTGTTCTGTTCCTCTCTCACAAACACTCCCTGGAACTCATGCCAATAGTAGAAAACAGATGTAGGCAGGCACTGTTTTGACAACATTGAAAATGCCGGTGATTAGAAGTCAGGGGAGAGTAAAAGTGATTAATATGCTCCTAAAAGAACAGGGACTGCACCTCTAGAAGAAATTGTTGGATGGGTGTCCCTACTTGTATACATTTTCATACCGAAACAAGGGCACATGTTCTCACACAAGTTTCTCCTAAGCAACTTCTTGCTAAGTGGTTCATTCCTATAGCATTTTCATAATGGTAAAGTTAGGCATGTGAAAAGTTCTTGGAGGATGGGGGAAAGGTTGGAGGATGGCAAAAGGAATGAAAGAGTCTCTCTTTGACCATACAATATTCTTCAACTGATAAAGTGGATTTTGGTACCTTTTTAAACCAACAGACAAGGATTTTCTGAATTTAGCAGTAAGCCATGGGATTGTGGCACTTGACAATAAAATTACTAGTTTCTTAATTTATGAGACAGAAAATCTTTGTTTAGCTCATTGCACATAAAGTAGGTTTGCCCTTGAGTGACTTTAATTACGTACCCATCTCTTTACCAAGTGGTAAATATCCTATAAATATCCTCAGTTGTGTGTAGTTTGAACTCCAAAGGGCTGCACCTCTGTGAAAAAATGAACCAGGAAAATACTCCACTGACCAGCACAGACAGGGATTTTGTGTCTACCAGAGCTATATCTGGGACCAAAGTTTCCCTGATAATTTGTATTCACAGGCCTCCACTTCATGAGTTTGAGGTTAACTATTTTTATATCTCTATAGTCTTAAAAATGGATGAGAAATTATGTTAAATATTGGTCTTGGATTTCTGGTACACCAGGGTTGCCTTATAGAAGTATAGGCATACTTTGGAGATATTGAGAGTTTGAGTCAGACCACTACAGTAGAGCCAATATCACAATCAAGCAAGTCAAATGAAATTTTTGGTTTTCCAGTGCATAGCAAAGTTTTATTTACACCATATTATATTTGATGAGTGTGCAATAGCACTATGTCTTTAAAAAACAATCCACATTCTTAATTTAAAAATACTTTTTTGCTTAAAAAAAACAAAAAAGCAGCTAACCATCACCTGAGCTTTCAGCAAGTCATAATCTTTTTGGTGGTGGAAGGTCTTTGCAGGTGAAAGGACTGATCAGGGTGGTGGCTGCTGAAGTTTAGGGTGGCTATGGCTATGGCAATTTCTTAAAATAGGAGAACATGAACTATGTTGCATCAATGGACTATTTTCATGAACAATTTCTCTAGCATAAAATGCTGTTTCTTAGAATTTTACCCACAGAAGAACTTCTTTCAAAATTGGAGTCAGTCTTGTCAAATACTGCTACTGCTTTATCAACTAAGTTTATGGAATATTCTAAATTCTTTGTTGTCATTTCAACAATTTTCACAGCATCTTCATAGATTCTGTCTCAAGAAACGACTTTCTTTTGTTTATCCACAAGAAGCAATTCCTCCTCCAGTCAAGTCTGACCGTGAGATTGCAGCAATGCAGTCACATCTTTAGAATCTGCTTCTGATTCTAGTTCTCTTCGTATTTCCTACCATATCTGTAGTTACTTCCTCCACTGTAGACTTGAACCCCTCAAAGTCATCCATGAAGGCTAGAATCAACTTCTTCCAAAGTCTTGTTAAAGTTGATATTTTGACCTCTTCCCATGAACTGGGAATGTGCCTTAATAGTGTGTAGAACGGTGAATCCTTTCAGAGGTAATTTACTTTGCAGAGGTCCATCAGAAAAATCATTATTTATGGCAGTTACAGCCTTATGGACCGTATTTCTTTAATAATAAGACTTGAAAGTAGAAATTGCTCCTTGACCTGCAAGCTTCAGAATAAATGTTATATGAGCAGGCATGGAAACAATATTCATCTCATTGTACATCTCCATCAGATCTCTGGGATGACCAGGTGTATAGTCAATAAGTGATAATATTTGAAACGGATCATTTTTTTTCTGGGCAGTAAGTCTCCACAGTGAGCTTAAAATATTTAGTAAACCGTGTTGTAAACAGATGTGGTGTCATCCAGGCTTTGTTGTTTCATTTATAGAGGATAGTCAGAGTAGACTCAGCATAATCCCTAAGGGCCTTAGGATGTTCAGAATGATAAATGAGCACTGATTTTAACTTAAAGTTACCAGCTGTGTTAGCCCCTAAGAAGAGAGTCAGCCTTTTCTTTCAAGCTTTGAAACCAGGCACTGACGTCTCTCCTGTAGGTATGAACGTTTTAGATGGCATCTTCTTCCAAGAGAAGTCTGTTTCATCTACATTGAGAATCTGTTGTTCAGTGTAGTCCCTTTCATGAATGATCTTCTAGATAACTTGCTGCAGCTTCTACATGAGCACTTACTGTTTTACCTTGAACTTTTTTTTGTTGTGGAGATGGCTTCTTTCTTTAAACCTCAAGAACCAACCTTGGCTGGCTTCAAACTTTTCTCCTGTAGCTTCCTCACCTCTCCTAGTTTTCAAAGAATTGTAAAGAGTTATATCCTTGCTCTGGATTAGGCTTTGGTTTAAGGGACTGTTGTGGCTGGTTTGATTTTCTATCCAGACCACTAAAACTTTAGTGGACATTGGGATAGGGGACATTTTCTTGTACAGGAGACAAAAATCAGAAACCATAGAGGAAAGATGGATAAATTCAAGCTTTATTAAAATGAAAAACTTCTGTGAAAAAAAAAAAACACATAAACAATGAAAGAAGAAAAAAATAGTCTGAGGTAGAAACGTATACCCTATATAAAAAGGAATCTTATAACTTAATAAGAAAATGAAAGTCAGGGGCACCTGGGTGGCTCTGCCTTCGGCTCAGGTCATGATCTCAGGGTCCTGGGATCGAGCCCCACATCTGCCTCTGTGCTCAGCAGGGAGCCTGCTCAGCAGGGAGCCTGCTTCCCCCTCCTCTCTGCCTGCCTCTGCCTACTTGTGATCTCTCTGTCAGATAAATAAATAAAATCTTAAAAAAAAAAAAAAAGGAAATGAAAGTCAATCCAATTGTAAAACACATGAACAGTTTACATAGGAGGCAATATAAGTTGTTGATAAACATATGAAAAGATGCTCCAGTTTATAAGTAATCAGGAAGTCACAAACAACAACAACAGTTGCCAAAGATGTCAGGAAGCAAGAACACTTATGCATGTGGGTGGAGCATATGTTGGAACCACCACTGTGGAGAGAAATTTGGCAATATATAATAACGCTGAAGATGTACAGACCATCTTTCTCACCTGTCCACAGAAGGCAGGTAGTTGGTAAATACCAACTGACCAACTAACTTAGTCTGAGAAATTTTTTTAAAAAATAGATATTTACATTGAGACAAGTGGAAAAATTGTTTTTTTTTAAATAATTTAAGTACCTGCTATGCCTGCAACAAGAAGAGAAAGACAACTCATTAAAATTAGGTATTTCAAAATAAATGGGCATGAGAAGAACTTCTTTGGAAGTGAAGGCACTGCTATGTAGTCATTTGCATTTAACAACTAAAGATGACAAAATTTAGAGGTACAAGGAGAGGAGCCAAGTAGCTTATGAGCTCACTATGGAAAGGCAAACTAAATCAGCTCCAAAACTGCCTTACTCAGCAATAAAATTTATTCAAAGGTGCAATGTTGAAGTCAGATTCTGCCGTGAAGACCAATCATAGGGTTCTTGAGCTTTTAGCCACAAGATGAAACTTTCAAATGCTTAAATGTATTTGTAGCTATTGGAGTTCCTGAATCAAAAAACAAAAAACAAACAAACAAAAAAACAAAACAAAACAAAAAAACACAACTTCTGCTTCTGTTGTAGGTTTTTTAAAATAATTGATTCCTAAGCATCTTGTTTTTCTTGAACCGACTCTGGTACAAAAAGTTTGTTTATTGCTGCCTTAAGTGTAACTGTGTTTAATTACGAACAAAGGCTTAAAGAGGGGATTCACCTAAATGAGCGATGTTGGAGACAATGGGAAATAGTTTTAAAAGCAGTGGACTTTTACCCACTGGAAAGCATCTACCCAGTATTATCCTGCAGACTGCCACTGATTTGCCTCTTTATAAGACCAGTCATTATAGGGGCACTGAGTGGCTTACGACCTGCCTTTGGCTCAGGTCAAGATCTCAGGGTCCTGGGATCAAGCCCTGCGTTGTGCTCTCTGCTCGGCGGGGGAGCCTGTTTCCCCTTCTCTCTCTGTCTACTTGTGATCTCTCTCTCTGTCAAATAAATAAATAAAATCCTTAAAAAAAAAAAAAAAAGACCAATCATTATGGGCACACAGGAAAAAAAAACCTGCCCCAGGGATTTTGAGAAATGACCAAAGGGAGATTATTTGTTCTGCCACTCCTGAACCTGTGCATATGTATACCTTGGGACGAATGCATCTTTGGTCTGTGTGACTAGCTGGAGATTTTTTGGTAGGTTTCACATTCAGGGAATGAACACACAGTCCCAGGGTAAGGGCAGACACCTTTTCTACCCCAAACATTGAGGAGCGCCCCCACCCCTCCACCCCACCCCCCACCCCTGCCAAAGGCCTTATTTGATCTGGTAAGCAGTTTTGAAGGGTTAAATAAGGAAATAATGAGTGAGGTAGGTTTATGAATGGGTGTGCCCAGGGTTTATTTTTTACTTTGTTTACCTATACTGCTCCTTTGGCCAGCAGTTTCTGGGTTGGGGGGTGGTGGGATATAGCATGGTGTGGTTCTCAGCCTGTGACTGATGAAAATTATTACCCTATTCTGGCCTAAATTAAATGGGGTTGAGGTTTTGGAGTGCCAGCAAGGTGACAGCTGCCCTTTCAGACCTGGGTTTTCAGAGAGGACAAGGGGAGATAATTAGGAAAAGGGAACCTTATTATTATAATCATGTCAGACTTGGGGACAGGGAGGGAGATATTCATGGGCTTTTGAAAAGAAAGCACGTGTCAAGTCAGGGTTTTCAGGCTGATAGCAAACAGAGGCACGTTTTCATAATATTAAAAGAGCCCTAGTGCCATATAAGGCACCTTTGATGATCCCTTCATCAGGGGTAGCTGCTTTGGACACTGGATGTGCACAGGTGCACCTTAACACAAAAGGGCACCTGGTGGGCATTCTAAGGGAGGAGAGTAATGTGCCCTTTTAAGCCCTCATCATCTGGTAATACTTTACAAATCCTTCCTGGTCTTACCAGCTCCTGCTGCCTCAAAGTGCCTTTCCATCCAAAATGCCACAAATCTTCTGAGCCCTCTGAACACACTCTAGGTGGATATTGACTGTTCCTTCTTACCAGTAGCTCTAGGATTTGCCTCCAGGTTGTGATATCAGAGCATATTAGAGCTGCAGTCTGTGGTCCAAGGAAGAATTTTGCAAATGAGAAAGTAAGGCCCAGAAAGGTGAAGCAACTTGCTAGTCACTGGAAGTGCAGGCTTCCAAACTAGCTGCAGACTCAGTTTTGTGCTGGGTCTGTCCTCTAGTGTCTAGGGATAGAGGGTGTCCTGGATCTGGAGAAATCTTTCAGGAAAAGGGCAGATTCCTGTCCTTCCAGTCTGGTGCTCATATCCTCCACTGTCCCCACCCCCTTGCAATGCCCCAAGCCACTTCCAATTTGTTAGAGTGTACCAACAACTTTAAACCCCACATGGCAAGAGATCTAGAAAACCCTGAGGCCACGAAGAAGTCCTAGGCAGGAACAAAACCAAGTGCCCAGCACTTCAGGTAGTGAAGTTCCATCTCTGTGCAGTTTAATTACAAAATACTCTGTGAGACTAGAGCATAGGGAGACGTTATTCCTCCTTTTAAAGAGCCAGTTACCCCCCTCTTGCTTGGTGCCCCCAGGCATGTCAGGTTATGAACACTTGCAGGCAAAAGGACCTCTAAGTGTATGACAGGAGAATGCTCTTGGATTTCACAAACATTTTCACTGGTGAAGCTAGGAATTCTTAGAAAGGCCGCCTAGCACAGGGTCTGAATGGAGTTTCTTCCTGAAAGTGCTGGTTCTCATGTTTGTTTTTAGTGTTTGTTTATAAAATTTGCAAATTTTATGTGTTTTCAACTTTTTTTTTTAAGATTTTATTTATTTATTTGACAGGCAAAGATCACAAGTAGGCAGAGAGAGAGAGAGAGAGGAGGAAGCAGGCTCCCCACTGAGCAGAGAGCCCGATGTGGGGCTTGATCCCAGGACCCTGGGATCATGACCTGAGCCGAAGGCAGAGGCTTTAAACCACTGAGCCACCCAGGCGCCCCTGTTTTCAACTTTTAAAAAATGCATTATAATGACCTTTAGAGGCCTTCAGTGCTGTGTGTGTGTGTGTGTGTGTGTGTGTGCATTCCTTTAAAAGGCATGTCTCTGAAAGACAGGGTTTTGCTAATTAAAGCCAGAGAACACACTGGAGGGAGTGGCTGCAGGGCTCCATGCGTGGGGTGAGGAATTGGTTTTATATTCCGGGATTCTCCGTCTCCCTCTCCCTCTACTGTCCAGATGAGGAAGGAAAAAAAGTGGGAGATTATTTATGTATTCGCTTCGTGAAGAGGTATATATGGCATGTGAGAATGAAATCATCTATAAATACCTTCAGTCATCATAAGTTAAAAAGCTAATACCCCTATATCCAACAACTGAGACATTTTGGTTAGAAGAAAGATATAATTTTTAGAGGTAATTGAATTAGAAACATTTTTTACAGGTTATACCTGCCCATGCCATTTTAATTCCCACTACTTCCTAGTGTTGGCCCTTGGGTTCTCTTGGTCAGGCCCCTTTGCTATCCACTTCTGCAATGTGCTTGTTCCTTCCCCTCTCTGACTTGCTTCAGGCCTCTCCCTTCTGCCTGGAATGAGCACCCCATCCTCTTTCTCCCTTTGCCTCTAGCCCAGCCAAGCCTTGCCTTGGTTCCAACCTGTTTCCCAGCTCATTTTCCCCTGTTGGATGCTCTCTTAGCTAACTCTGTCCTTGCATATAATCTGAGCCCCTCGTTACAGTAAACAGCTACTGGCTGCTGTTCTATTTGCCTGATGTCTCTTTCCCTCTTCTCCTGATGATGTCACCTCCTCCTCCTTTGGGAGAACCGTACATCCCCATTCTGTGTAGTTTCCATTATGTACGTTCCAAGAATCCTCCTTTCTAACACTTATTACACTTTTTCAGGGGTCTCTCAAGAGAGTGAAAGCTACTCAAGAGGGAGAGATTGCCTGCAGGGCTTACCACTGTGCCGTCCATGCCTCTCTTGCTTCCTAGCTCATAGTAGGAGCCCAAGGAATGCTTAGAGAAGGCAATGAATAACCGGAAGTCAGAGCATCTTGACTAGCAGAAGCAGCAAGATGCCGTATTCAGATAATTCAGGGAAAATGGCACTTTTGCGCAGACAAGTCAGTACTGTTCTCATCTGCACATGTCAAAATTTTTCTATTCTATGCTTCATTTTGACTGTAATGATTAGGTCAGAATGAGACCTTCAGAGCTGAACCTCTTTGTAGACCAGACTATGTAGGAGGAAGCCACAGTAGGTATGCTGGGCAGAGATTCTCTAGGAAACATAGAGAAATGCAAGGACGTTAGGGTTGCAGACAAGGGGAGAGAGGTCAGGGTGAGGAGGTATAGGTAAGCAGACGGTCCTGTTGTGCTCTGCAAGGGGAGTCTTGAGATATTTGGAAATGCCTAATCTGAACCTTCAAGCCACAGTGAGACCACTCTCTGGCCTCTCTCTCAGTTGGATAACTTTTTGCTTACATTTTTTTGCATAATTATGCATTTCTAGTTAAGGGGCTGGAATGCCAAGGGCTTCTCTTCTCCCCTTTGTTTCCCTGGGGGTTTATTTGGAAGAGCTATGAATAGCAGGATAGGCTTCTCTCTCCCAACCGTCCTCTACTTGATTTCCACACCAGAGTGGCCAATTCAATCTTTATCTGAAAACATCTCCACTCTTTGGGATGAAGTCTCAATTCAGCATAAACCCAAGAAAAGCCAAGCCAAAAAAGGAATAGTCAGAAAAATCACAGATCATATGCCCCTTTAGGGATTACTGACCCTGAGCCAAAATACAAATCATCTCAGTGTCCCCCAGAACTCCTGTGGGTCCCCATTTTGTCCCTTCCACTTCCACCCACCTCCTTCAGGTCCTCAGAACCTTCATGATGATTCTAATTTTTCTCTTAAGGGATGGAAAAAAATAATGTATTGCTTCTCAAGGGTACTTGGAATTTAGCAAGGGAAAAATCCATAAGCCAAAGGAATGAGTCTCAAGGTGTAGGATTTAGGTATCAGAGGGGATTTTTCTGGGGTAAGAAACTGTTTTAAAGTTTCTAAAGTCTTGCCATTTAGGTGCCTGCCAGTCAACCTATTCTTTTTTTTTTTTTTTTCCTGTCAACCTATTCTTAAGGCAGTGCTTCCTTATAGGATATTGTTATATGTGATTTTTTTTATTTCTTAAGCATCCTTCCCAACCCTAGCACACTATATCCAGCAGTTTAGGACAGTGAAATCCTATTTCTCCAGGAAATAAAATATGCCCTGAAAGTTTCAGGCTTTTTCTTTAAATTTTACTACATAGGAGTTGTATAGATAAGAGACTATTTCTTTTTCATGTTCAAGTTTCCAGTGCCTAGCACAGAGCCTGGCACATAGGTGCTTAGTAAATTGAATGTAAGTGACTCTAATCACACTGGTATAACTAGTCCTTGTTCAGTTTAGAATAGATGCTGTATTTGCTGGAGATCTGTAAAAGCAAAACAGAATGGTGTTGATTCTTTATTAGTTTGTTTTCTCTTGAAAGCAAGCAACAGAATGCCTGCCTAAAAGTTGCTTACACAGAGGGGTTTATTTTTCTCTTCACCCAGCAAGAAGTCCAGAAGTGGGATCTGTTCTGAAGCTGATGAGGACATCAAGGAGCCAGACCTCTCCATTTTTCCACTACTTATTCCTCATCTGGTCAGATGTATCTTCTCTTATGGTCACAATATGGCTGCCACAGCTCCAAGTGCTACCTTCTCAGCAGCTGCATTTGATCAGTGTGATCCATCCTAATCTCTCTCTTATTGGGGAGGAAATCTTCCCCAGAAAACTCAGTATACTTCCTCTTATACCTGATTGCCCCAAAGTAGATCACATAGTCCCTCTACGCTAATCACAGTGTAGGGGAATGAAATCCCCTTCAGGTGCTGCTGCAATCTCAGTCTTTCTGACCCGGGTGAGTGGTTGCTTTTTCCTGACTGCCTTGGCCCCAGTACCTGAGCCCTGTGGACAGAGGGGGAATGCTTCTCTGGTAAATGACTAAGAGCGTCAGCCCAGACTCAGTCATAGCAATATTCCTCTCATGTTTTTTTCTGCAGATGTAAAACCAAGTTGGCTACTTTTTAAGGTAGATAGCCTGTTACTATAGAAGGAGGAGACTTAAAGAAACCCAAGGCTGTACTATTATTTTTGTCAACGCCTTCTTAGAATATATAGGAAGAGTTGAATGATCCTGCCACAAAGTGATTTTATTGTAAAGGAAATTGTCTTAAAATGTTTTCATAAGGTTAAATATCCTACTCAAATTTACTTTTCCTCTTTTTTTTTTTTAAAGATTTTATTTATTTATTTGACAGACATCACAAGTGGGCAGAGAGGCAGGCAGAGAGAGAGGGGAAAGCAGGCTCCCCACTGAGCAGAGAGCCCGACTCAGAGCTCGGGCCCAGGACCCTGAGACAAAGGCAGAAGCTTTAACCCACTGAGCCACCCAGGCACACCTTTACTTTTCCTCTTAAAAGAGAAACATCGCAAACTTTACCATGAACTATACTTAATCCATTTGCATGGGAGTACCTGACATTCTGACGGATAACAGATCTTTAATATTTGAGCTTATTGTTTTTGCAGTGTAATTTTTTAAAAATCCTGTTCTAAATTCGATAGGTGGGTGTGAATGGGAAAAACATTCACTATTTTGGTTTGCTTGGGCTGGGAGGGAAGCATAGGAATCCCAAGTTTCAAAGTCTGGTTCAGAATGTAACTCGAGACCTGTGAGGCCACTGAGAAAACCACATTCTCTCTTATTTCTGTGTGTTGCTAAAAGTTCTGGAAGGAAAGGAACATGGTTCTGTGCATGCATGTAACAAAAGAATCTGATCTAGACACTGAGGACCAGGAAGGCTTCCTCCAGAAGTGATACCTGAGGTGATAGCTAAAGGAAGGTAGTTGAACAGGTAATGGGTGTGGGAAGGAGGAAAGAGGACATTGCTGGCAGAATGAACAGCACGTGTGGAGGTCCTGTGGTGGGAGAGGGCAGAGTGCTTCTCCAGGAACTATATAAGGCCTGGGTGGCTGCAGTGCTGGATTGAGGAAAGAGAAGTAGGAGATGAGGCTACAGAGGAGAGCAGGGATCAGACCATGCAGAGCAATTTCTGGTGTCTCTTCTTTTAAGGACATTAATCCTATCAGATCAGGACTCCACCCATATGATTTCATTTAAATTTAATTACCTTCTTCCTCATACACCCTATCTCCAAATATAGTCACACTTGGGGTTAGGGCTTCAACATATGAATTTGGGTGATGGGACACAATTCAGTCTATAACAGTCAGTAAGGGAATCCATATGAAAATATTTGGTCAGTGGGTTCTCAGGGTGGTTCTAGGCCTAAAATCCAATTCTGAATCATTTCCTGTGTGCTGAGCATGAATTTTGCTCTGGGATGTCAAAGTGAGTAAGGCTCTGTTTTTAATCACCGCACTTGAGGTCATCTTGAGTAAGGCTAGAGTTGAATGTGAGGACAGGTAATGAAATGGCTGGGGTGACCCAAGTATCCAATGTGGAGCTGGAGAAATGTCCCAGTGGGAAAGGAATTCTCAGATATAACTGCCAGTCAGTGCAGAATGGGGGCCAGAGTTGGTTCATTTCATAATTGAAGAAAGAGGCAACTTAAGAAGGTTCGAAGACCCGAGGGCAGCTGAATGAGGATGGTTTGATTTCTTTGCTTCTATGACTGTTTTTTATATTTTCTGGAATGTACAGTTTATAGAAGTTATTTCGTCTTGGCTGTGATATGCATTTGCTGTTCCTTCTCTTTTGTGCATAAGATATATCTATGGAAAGGAGTTCCTGGTATAAAAAAGTGATGTGAATATTGTGGAGTAATTATTCTGAGCCAGAGGAAGAGGCTAATTAACCTTCTAAGAGTGACCTCTCTCAGTTACGGGACTAATAGCTATTAGTCATAAAACATCTCTGGAGAGAGCCAGTGATTGATGTCCCCAGAGGTAAAAAGCCATGCAGGGATGTAACCTTGAGACCATGGAGGGCAGCCTCCTCCTCTGGCAGCTAGGGACTATTCAAGAGGGATTTATGTTTGAGTCAGAGTCACACCAGTCACAGGCAGAGCAGTGACTAGGTTCCAGTCCCTGCTTTTTATTCCAGACTCTTTCTACCTGTATCAGGTAACTGCACAGGGGCTCAGAAACCCCCCAATACAGAGACTTCCTTCTTTCAACAGTCTTTTAAAACCTGGGGATTTGGAGATTTTCATTCCCTCTTTCAAATAACATAATGATAAAACTCAAAGGTTTAACAAACCTTGTGAAAGTACAAATGGAAAAAGGATCTTAGTAAGTCAAGATTGCTATAAATAAACTTAGGTTTCAAATGAAACCAGGCACAATCATCACCCAGTTAAATCAGCCTTTAGGACAGTGCTTCACTCTACATATATAGTAGGGTGTGTGTGTGTGTGTGTGTGTGTGTAGATATACTCTATATACTCTTAAAAATACGGAATTAGTTCAAGATTCTAAGATAAATAGACACATGGAATGGAATGGTGATCTCAGAGAGAGAAATCGCAGACCCTATGTCAGATACCTGACCTATGAAAAGGGTGCTAATCCAAATCAATAGAAAAGACAAGATTGTTTAGTGGTGATGCTAGGAAATCTGGGTCACTACATTAAAAAAATAAAATAAATAAAATAAAAATAAATAAAACAGGATCAATGCTTTATACTAAAGGAAGACTTCAGCCACATCAAAGATCTAAATATGAAAGCCAAACCATACAGCTAGTAAAGTAAACCACAGAAGAATATTTTTGTGGCTAAGAATGAAGGGGGCTGTAAAAAGACCCCAAACCTTTAACTACAGTAGTGAGAGATGGATGGCAGATTGAGGGAAGGATTATCATCATCAACAAAATTTAACTGACAATGGGTTTATATGGAGCATTTGCAAAGATTCCTGCAAATCAGTAAGAAAAAGACAAAAAAATTCAATAGAAAAATGAACAAGGTATAAAAAGTCCAAATGGCTAGCATATATGTAAAGACATGATAAAATGAATAGTAGTCAGGGAAATGCATGTTAAAGCAGCCATGATATACTACTTTATTCCCATCAAATCATAAGTTAGAAATGTGATAATGTGAATGAAGTGTGGGGGGAAGTATATGGTGACACAAACTTTTGTGTCCTGGTGGGAATATAGCTCAGTTCAGACATTCTGGAGAACAGTGTGCCGGTGCTTAGTCAGTTAATGTGTATGCATCTTATTTTTTGCAGTAACAACACTGTTGAGAAATTCTCACACAGGTCCTTAAGAGTATAGATACATGTGTATCATTGCAGTTGTTGGGGTGGCGGGGAGTTGAGAAGCAAGTTAGGAGTCCATAACAAGCGAAATCGATAAGCAAAGAGAATTATGGAATTACTTTATGTAGTTAGAAGCAACAAACTAGATACACAGACAAATGCTAAAATACTTAATGATGAATGCAAAAATAAGGAAAAGAGCAAAGGTTTTCTTAGCAATATAATTTAACTAAAGTGAAAATATACACCTATATAGAATATCAGACAATTTACAAGAAAACAGTTTCAAATATAGATATCAAACCCATTCAGCGTGTAGCTTAATGTGGGAATGGGGATGGGGTAGTTATTAAAGACTACCTAAAATGCATTTTAAAATGAAACAAGAGTGGAACAGTGCATGATTAATGGGGATAATATGCCATGAAATGGGCCTGATGATTCAACCAGCCCTCAGTATCTAAGGTCCAATACAAATATGTAACATAAAAATATATAATAAAAATAACCAGTGAAAGATTTCAGATGTTCACTTTAAGGACTGCAGAAAAGGTAAATATTTGGGGAAAGATTTATTTAATGCCTCCTCTCCTTGATTGTTTGTTTCTTATTAGTAATAATTTGAAAAAATTCTAATATGGAAGACAGCAATTTCTAGCTCTCTTCTAGTATGGTTTATTCCTTCTTTTATAATAAAAGTGCCTGTTATTATGGAATTATTATTATAGAACATGAGGTTATCTGAAATAAAGATGACATTCAAAGACCCCCTTGCAGTTAGGGAGCCATGAGTTTAAGTTCTGGTCTGTGAGATATGAGGAGTATGGTATCTCTCTCTCATCAGCTCTACACAAGGACTTTTATTAAATCTCTGCATCCCATTCACAAACATCTAGCATTATCCATCTGTCTGGCTTTTTCAAGTCCTAAGATGTGTAGATCCGGACACAGACCAGTTCCTTAACTTTAATCAACAGTAAGCCTTTTTTAGCATCATAAATAGCACATATACACTTCACAACATCAAAAATACCATTCATATGGCAAGACCAAAATTCACAGACTGATTTGAATGCATCCCTAGTGTGGGTTACCTCTACAGAGGTAGGGCAGGAGGAGAAAAGAGCCACAACAGGCTTGTCCTAGGTGGCCAGTGCGTGGGACTTGGTCTAAAGGCACCAAAGTTATAATTCCAGTTTAGATAATCATTCCCACTGGACCCTAAGCAGGTCAGTTCACTTCAGTCAGCAAATGAAGAGACTAATAACACCCTCTCCTTGGGGTAATGAGAAGTAAAGTCTGTGAAGCACTTTGAAAGGAATGCTGCTGTTGCAGTGTGCAGAGAGGGAAGCACTCAGAAACAGAGGCCTTGGGCTTAGCAGGGACAGAAAAGGTCAGCATATCCCAGCCCAGGCACTGATCTAATTAATCAATGGGCAACCCTCCCACTGGCCAAAAGCAGATGACTCTCTCTATATATAATGTCTAGAAAGTACAGATGAATAAGAAAGAGAGAGATTAAAAGGCTGCTTTGAGTGTATATGTCTGTGTGCACATGTGTGTATGCACACACTTGAATGTATGAACACTGTTATAGACTTGTAATATAGTCAGAATCTACCTCTTTAGGGAAATCTTCTGGGGTACCTGGGTGGTTCAGTTAGTTAAGCGTCTGCCTTTGGCTCAGGTGATAATTCCAGGGTCCTGGGATTGAGTCCTGTATCAGGCTCCTGCTCAGTGGGGAGTCTGCTTCTCCTTCTGTCCCTATCCCCTGGTTGTGGTTGATAGATAGATATCTATAGATTGATAGATATAGATTGATAGATATAGTTGATAGATATCTATAACTATATAGTTGATAGATATCTATAGATAGATAGATAGATAAATCCAAAAGTTTCTTAAATTTCTTCCTTTTTAAAAGATTTTATTTAATTATTTAAGATATATATGTGTGAAGCTTATGTGATTTTATTATTTTTTTTCACTTCTCAAAGAATTTTTATTTACAAAAGTATAGTATCAGAAGGGATCAGGCAAGCGCAGGGGACTAGTCTTTACAGAGTCACATTTCAGTAGATTGGTCACCTTTCTGGTCAAGGAGCTTCTCTAATTGATGGTAGATATTTTTTAGGTGGTTTTCAGCTCCCAAAAGGGTTCTCGCTTTGACTAACAGAGCTGGAAGGTTGGATGAATCATAAGTTTCTTTTACGTGAGGTTCTTTTTCTCAAATATCTGAGTAATCTTGATGAAGCTGTCTTAGGTTAGATAAGAAACATGCTGCATTCCTCAGGGAAGATTTTCTCTCCTTAAGTTTGTCATATTTGACTTGTAGTTGTTTCAGCTGTGGTTCTAACCAAAGCAGTTCATCCTGGAGTTCAAGCAAATGCTGCCTTTTCTTTTTCCAATATCTGAAATAATCTTCGTGTTCTTCCTTTTCAGAGTTTTTGACATCTGGACTTCTTTAAGCGTTTTGATGAGTTCTTCTTTCATATTAGAATGAAATTTTTTGATGGCTTCCTTAAAAATTTTAGATTCTACTTTTTGTTCATATTCCAGGATGGTCTTCTCAAAGGCAGACAAAACAACGTCTAACTCTGAGATATCACTGGATTTCTTTCCTTTCAAACACCAAATAGGTTCAGAGTCGGAATGATGTGAGTCTCTGGCTTCACTTTTTGATTTATATATATTTAGATTTATATATACATATATACATATGTATATATAATATATATATGCATATATATATATGCAATATATACATATATATGTGTGTGTATATATATATATATATCTCAAATAATTAAATAAAATCTTTTAAAAAAGAAGAAATTTAAGAAACCTTTTGGATTTTTGCCTACCCTTGAAACACTCAGGACAGCAGGGAGCATGGTGTTAGGCCATAATAACAATAAGCTCTAATAAAAGCATAGCTATTTCAACTTTATACATAACCCCTGCCAGAGACAACAGTCTCTTCAAGCTTATGTGATAGTCCAGTGCTTTCTGGACATTGTACATTCCTTTTTTTCTTACTATACAGTTCCATTATTATACAATTATATAATATACAATTATATATTGTGTATATATACATTGTACATTCCTATTTTTCTTACTATACAGTTCCATCTTATTATTTTGTTTTCTGTGGGCCAGAAACATTTAATGGACTACTGGAGACTTCTTTTTTTCACTTTCACTTCTTCTTCTTTTTTTTAATCATAACTTAAATTCTAGGTTTCCTACAATTCTAATGTCTGTGCTTTTCAGGACAAACTGCCAGGGTTTTCTTCTCCAGGTGAAAAGCATATCTTTCTTTTACCTTTGCACATGAAGAGATTTGCCAAAGCTATTCTCTAGACAGAAAAATTTGAAGTCATGTGCAATCTGTTTCAAGGGACATATTCTATATCTTGTTAGCAGAATGACCTTTTTTCCTGAAAAAAAAAAAAAACTGAATCCAAAGACATTCTGGCTTCATTCAAAGCATTTGCAAGAGGGAGACATTTATTATAGTTCTGTAGTTCTGCAGTATTGAGCAAAGTGCTTTAGTGTTCATATGCTTGTGGGTATAGTCCTATGAGCTCTTAGAGGAAACTAAGTATAAAAATACCAGTAACATGAAAGTGCGTTGTAACATTAGCAGTCCCCAAAGTAAGGTTAAATTTGCAAAGTATACAAATGAGGATGGGGATCACTGGTTGTACCAGGAGTTACTGAATCTTAGTGGAAGATAGCTAACTTGTGATAAAATGAATGTTCTAAATATGGATTTTTCCTATATTTTAAAAATGCCTTTCTTACTGACAGAACAAGCAAAACCATTTCACTCATATTGCAAACATTTTTTTGGAAAAGTACTTTATGCCAGATCGGAAACTTCAGCGTGGAAACAAAAACTCTGTGAAAGGATCAAGTAGAAATTATAGAATTATAAACTACACTATCAGAAGAGAAGAATTCCTTCAATGTTTTTAACTACAAGACTACACAGATGAAGAAAGAATCAGTGAATTTAAAGACAGGGCAATAGAATGATCCAAACTAACCACAAAGAGGAAAAAAAATGAAAAAATAACCCCACCACCGAATAGAATGTTCTACATATGTGAAACCCTACCAAAAGGTGTCACAGAAAGATAAGAAAGAGAAATACGAGGCAGAAGAAACACTTGTAGATATAATGGCTAAAAATTGTCCAAAGTTGATGGAAGACATTGACCCACAAATCAAAGAGTCTCTCAGAACCCTTCAATAATTCCCTATTACCTCTAGAATAAATCCCAAGTTAATAGAGTAAAAAAGTACATATGATCTGGCTTCTGCCTCCTTTTTCAAACTTCTTTTTCTGCAGTTTTTTTTTTTTTTTTTGACTGTGTTACTTCAGGTAATCTTTTAATTCTTCTTCCATACTTTCTCCTTGCTGGGACCTCTGGATATTCAGATTTTAGTTCACATGTCAACTTCTCAGAGAGATCTTGTCTATTGCCTCCAAAGTTGTCCAATCTCATCCCCTATTCTCACCTTCCAATTACTGTCTAATTATTTTAGGGTTGTGCTAAAGCAAATACAATTATTTGAACTTGTTTTAATTTTTTCTGACTTCATTATTTTATTTCTTACACTAGAATGTAAGCATTCTGAAAGCAGGAAGTATGTATTTCTCATCCAAGAGCATAATCTCATTCTTTTGAGAGGTATCTGGTACATAATGGGAGTTAAACATATATATACACATTGTACATAAAATGTGTGTGGGGGGTGGGTGTGGGTGCATGTATGTGTAAAAGAAACACTGATGCCTTCAGGAATGATTGGGCTCTGCCAAGACTCTGAGTAGCTCAGCTCACATTTACTGATGCAGTTCACTCTTCCATCTCATCTTCACTTCCTCCTTCTGCTTCTCATGTTAATGGAGTAAAAGAACATGTTTTCACAATATTATTACCAAAGAAGACACATAAGTTTATCCCATCCACATAGATGCTCATCAAAGTCAAACAGAAAAGGGAATAGGAAGCTGAGGTTGTGTGGTTAACTTGTTTTAGACTTACTGCCTGACTGATGACTGACTCAGACTTCTCTTAGATTCAGAGCTGACTTTCCCAGAACTGACTTTTTCAGTCTTTTCTTACTGGCCACTTTTTCTACTTAGAGCGGAGTTTGGACCAAAAAAGAAAAAATAAACCATTTAAATAAAGTAGTATACATTTGAATAGGCCTCTTAATTTTTATAAGTATTTTATCTGTATTAACTCTATTCCTATAGCATCCATATAATAAACGATAAATAGGCCAATTTAAAAATAAAAGTATTTCTATCAAATTTAGAAGACTTAGGTTTAGAGAGTTTAGGTAACTTTTCTAAGATCAATAGGAAAATATCTAAGTTCCAGGTATTTAAAATTATCTCAACATTTTTTTTTTTGCCAATATTCATCCTAATGACAAGACACATTTTTAGATTTTTTTTTTTTTAGAGTGAGAGAGAAAATGTGTGCATACATTAGCATGGGTGAAGAGGCAGAGGGAGAGGGAGAAAGAGAATCTCAGGCAGGCTCCACAATCAGCAGGGAGCCTGATGTAGGACTCAGTCTCAGGACCTGAGATCATGACCTGAGCCGAATTCAAAAGTCAGACACTCCACCAGCAGAGCTACCCAGGTGCCTGTGTAATTCAACCTCTGAATCTTGGGTTATCTCCTATTAAGGTTTTGTACTCAAAGATAGGGCCTTTGAAAATCAGGGCATTTACGATCTCTGATGGGGAAAGATGGAAATAGCAAGAAACTATCTTACCACAAAGTCATAACTAAGACCTTAACATTCTTGAAATTCATATCTGTTTTTTACTTCTAATATAGGTAATTTACAGCCTTGTTATCTTGCTTTCTTCCAGAAACCAAAATGCTAGACAGTTACACCTGTTGTATCTTACTTTATGCTCATCAGATGGATTAGTGTTTTTAACCAGCAGCCATTCATTTGGCATATATAAGAGAAAATAATTCTGAAGTCCTCTATGAAAGGATGGAGTTGAAGAAGGCATGTTGATGAAGGACTTGCTTCAGATACCATCTTAGTATTTCTATTTAAATATGTCTTAATATTTCTAAAACCTTCATCATTGTCATTATGAAACTATCACCTCCAACATGAAACTTAGTTCTCTAATTTGCCCACCTAGCAACTTTGTGTCTTCACCAAGCTTTTCATTTATAAGTGATGACAGGAAATGTCCTTGGTTATGGCTTCAAGGAGTAATGATGTGGCTCGATAACATGGCATTACCCCAGTTCATGCTCTAAACCCAGCCCGACTTTTTTCCTGGGTGAGATCCAGCCAAGTGCCTTGTCTAATGAGAACAGTACTGGGAATATGAAAAGGAAACAGTAGAAACAGTCTCCAATTACAAACCAGTAGGAGAAATAATTTAATACATGTAATGTGAAGATATTCATTCAAAAATCACTTACTATTTGCCAATTCTATACCTAGCCCTGGGCCAGATTCTAGAGCTATAAATATTAATAAAACTGTCTTCACTCAAGGAGTTCATAGTGAGGAAGACCTTCTCAAACTACCCAAACCCTATAAGTAGATCTTTAACTACAGAGTGCTTAATGAAAGTCTTTTGAAGCCTGTAAAAATGCTAGGCAAATATTAAGGCATTTTAAATTCCATAATGAATGGAAAACAACCATAAACACTTTTTGAAAATCTCTTTATTAATCAAAAACTTATTTTGTGGTCTTTTACCCTCAATCCTTTTTTCCCCTTAATCCTTTTAAAAGAGGTTTCAGATTCCTAAGATCCTATGAGGTTCTACCCAGTGGATGGATGGCCAGCTTGCATTGTTAGAGTAATACCAGAGACTAGCATACAGTTTCTGGATCATAACACACATGCAGTTTTTGTTGAATGATGAAAGGAAGGCATGACTTGAGTAAGAGACAGATGGGATTGATTAAAGGAAGGCAGAATGTGGCCATGGAGTTTTTTTGAGTGAGAGTTCTTCCTGTTCTCTTGGGACCATAATCTCATGAAAACAAGTGAAGCCCCATTATGATTACTCCAAGTGTTTTAGGTATCAAGCAGAGACTTTATGCTATACAGCAGAAGCTTAATAACCCTTCAGAACTGGTAAAAGACAACTTTTTCATCTGATCTTCTTTTAGGGGAAATACCTCTGATATTTTCTTTCTTATTGTTGTTATGTCCTAGATGTCTAATTCAGTGTGCTTTCCATTCCTTGTGCATAGATATATTTAATTAGTTCAATAAATAAATCCAGAGGAATATCATCTTACTTTGGCAAAAGAAGAAAGGTAAGAATGACAGTGATACCTAGGGATGATGATAATAAGAAAGGCCTCAAGAAACATTCAATTTAACAAGTGATGGATATATCTGAGGAATTTAGCAATGAATACAGAGATCCTCTTTTGGACACAGTTGCTAGAATCTCCACTAGAATAGTTATAGTCATTACTGGGTATTGATTCCCTAAATTCTAGAGATACATGAAAAGATTAGATGATTTCAAAAAATAACCACTAAAGCAATGAAATCCTAGGAGGGATAAGGATTGGGTCTGAGAAAACATTTCTAGGTTGTACAAGTTTAGATAATCAAGGACAAAGAACAAATCTATTTTACAGATCTGAAAAAGTGAAATGCTCTGGAAAAAGGGTTAAAATATATCTTAAGATTTAAAAGTCCCCCAAAGCTAGTAGATTATAAAGAAAAGAGTGAGTTGTCAGTGACAATCAGGTAAACTTCAATCTTGAATTGTAGTCTTAGGTCCCAGGAACAGGCGTCACAGAAACTCTGTTCCTTTCTGGTTTTGAAATGTTGCAAACAATAGTGTAGGAAGACATTCCTGAGAAGTAGAAGGTGACTGGCTGTCAGATACAAAGTGGGACCCAAGGCCCAGGTCAGTGTTTGAGTTGCACAATCTACTTCTCTGAGGAATTGAGTTGGGGGTGGGAAGATTAGAGAAAACATTTAGAAGAACTCTCTGTCCACAGGGAGGCAACCGGTCCAGATTCTCCCATCAGAATTCCATGGCCCTAGGGTGCCTGGGTGGCTCAGTCAGTTGAGCCTCTGCCTTTGGCTCAGGTCACGATCTCAGGGTCCTGGGGTCCAGCCTCTTTGCTCTTTGCTCATCGGGGAGTCTGCTTCTCCCTCTCTCTCTGCCTGCCTCTCTGCCTACTTGTGATCGCTCTCTGTCAAATAAATTAATAAAAATCTTAAAAAAAAAAAAAAAAGGATACCATGGCCCATTGCTGCTTCCTTCTGTATGACTATGACTATGGGCGAGTTTCATCAGCCTGAGCCTTGCTTTTCTCTTTGATAAATGTGGATAACCATTATAGTTTTGTCTCTCTCTGGTTGGGTGATTATTCTTCATCAGCAACTTAGGACATGATGAGTGCTCAGTAAACAGTAGTTATTCAATATTGATGTAACAGCTGCCACAATTCAGTAACATATAGGTAATCAACATATCATTACTATAGGCTTAAGGAAAGTCAGCTTTAATAACAGGAGAATAAATCAGAGTGGCACAGTGACTGAAGAGCATCAGAGGCTCTCCAATAGCACTGCAGACAGAGGTCCACAGTGACCAGCCATGGGCAAAAGACAATTCATCTTCATCACCAAAGAACCATTTCTGATCAGAGAACTAGTATAAAGACTCACACTAGAAGCAAAGTTTCTCATGTACTGAGAGACTAGAAATGATGACTGACACCCATATCTTTTACAGTCAAAACATTAGCAACAATTTTCTTAAAAGAGTAAGTTATAGATCCCTTGTAAGCAGAGCATTCTGAAGCTGGGAATCCTGTGGGCCAAAGGTGATTCTAAACAAACAGAGAAACTATAGGATTCTAAGACATGATTTTTCAAAAACAAAAAAACAAACCCAATATAACCAAACATACTGAGATTTCTTAGAGGGATGCTTAAAGAAACTAAACATACAACACTAACTTTTTCTCTGTTAGGAATAGCAGGATATTATAAAAGATGGAAAACCATCTTCAGTAATGTTCTTTGTCTTCAACTCTGGGTTCAAACTCTGTATGTTATTAGGGGCTATCAATATTTGAACATATTATACCTCTTAAAGCTCTTTTTCTACCAATTTTCTCTGTTTTTAAAAAGTTTTTATTCAAATTCTGGTTAGTTAACATATAGTGTTGTATTACTTCAGGTGTTCAATGTAGTGGTTCAACACTTGCATACAACACCTGGTGCTCATCACAACCAATTCTCTTAATACCCAAAGTGAGCTTCCCCACTCAAATCCCACATTGTTTTACCTCTGAGCCTTGGCACATGCTCATTCTCTACCTACAGCGTCCCTCCTTTCATCACCATGTGTCAATATCCAACCCATGGAAGGATGGTTTTGTCCCAAAAGTGTTGCCTAATGCACCAACTGGAAGAAATCTTTGCTTTCTCAGTGCCCACCAAGCTCTCTATCTGTATCTCTTTCATGGAATCCACTTTATCCTTTGCATCACAACTATTTGACTAAATACAGCCTCTCTTACAGATTATAAACTCTCTGAAGGCAAGGTTCATTTCTAATATATATTTAATTCAATTTAGTGAATGTTAGTAAATATCTTTTACGTACTAGACACTTAGTTGATGTTCTGCCTCCTTTATAAGACCCATTATGGTTACTAAATGAATGAACAGTGACATAAGTACCAATCTCAGCTTATTTTTCTGGCCCTTTTTCAATCTGTCTTTCAAATGGTCCCTATGAAAAATCAGTCCTATCCTAGAACACACACATACACACACACATACACACACACACACACAGGCACTATAGGTAAGAGAAGGCATACCATATTTTATCTGGCTATAGCCCAAAGATGATCAAGGTCTGCTAAAACAGAAATGAAATTCTAACCACAGCAAAAATGCACTTTTATGTCCTTTATAAAAGGATGTTATTTGGTTATTTCCTCTCCAACTAAATTGTAAGCTCCTTTGGGTAGTCTTTTTATCTGGATTCTTATATATGATAGGAACTTAATAATCTTTTTTTGGCTATGTGTGACAAATTCAAATTTGTATAATGCAGTAATTTCAAACTATAAGAGATCTACCGTATTCTATAAAGAAAGAATAATTGGGCATAGGAAAAGTTTGAGAGGCTTAATTATTGTCATTGATTTTTTAAAGTAACTGGAGTTGGTTTATTGGCTGACTTTGGGTTAATTTTAAGGGAAAAAAAAAAACTAGTTCAGATGTTTCAAGATTTCCATAAAGTATTGGTAGCTAATAAAATCCTGTCTACCTTAAACACTCTAGGTTCATTAGACCTCAACAAGAGAAAATTAAATTTGCCTCTATAGTTGATGCCTTTCTGTAAGATCTCAATTTTTCTTTGCTTTTTTAAAGATGATGCCATGAAAATACAAAGGTGCTGAAATGAATTATTTGTCCTTTGGGGTGGGGGGGAAGGAAAAAAAATCTTTCCCCAGGAATACTTTTTTTTTTTTTTTAAGTTCTTCTTTCTATTTGAAATTCTTCCTGACTTGACGGCTTGCAAGAATTTCATAATCACATGGGTGTAAGGAAGACCAGTTCTGCAGAATAGTGGAAGAACATGTCTTGCAAATTAGAAAATTATTTGTTTCTGTTGCTAATTTGCTAACCCTATTCAAGACTCGTTCAGTGGTTTACAAATACCACTTCCTCTTGGTTATCTTTTCCAAGGTTACTGTGTATGAACATACATAAAATACCCTGTATAAAATTATTGATGCTAATTATAAGATTCAGGGGTCCTTAATGTTGCCAGAGGTAAATCACCAGCCAGGTGTTTGCTAATGAGTACATTAAACCTATGAAACCAAGTCAGATTTCTGAGTTGTCAAGTAATAATTTTCAAAAAGTTGAAAACACATCGCTTATACAAATATATAAATAGTGACCATGAGTCAAAGATTTATTAAACCTTTTTATGATGGAATTAAAAGGATGACAAAGCTGACTCAAAAGGGAAAATGAAAACTGATACACAAACAGAAAATTTCTGGTATAAATTGCAAATTTAGACACCTAATAGGTTAACGGCATGTACAGGGCAATAAAGCCATAACCATTTTTTCCTTCCAGACAGAAATCACTTTCTTCCAGATAGAAATCACAGCGCGATATATCAATTTTTTATAAGATAACATCTGACTTTACAGAGTTGAGGCCCTATTGTTAAGCAATGTCACCTTCTCCTAGAGTGTCAGATGACACTCAGGCAAGCATATTAAAAAGACACACAGTAATCTTGTTTCTGTTATTCCCAAGGTTTGAACCATTTTTCTTAATGAATTTTAGACAAAGATGCAGGAAAGCCCAGAATTATCTATCAAGAGTATCGTGTTCCTATTTTTATTTTTAATTTTTATGATAGAGACTCAAGGTAAAAATAAAAGAAATAGGAAAATTTTGTTAAGAATTCCCTCACTTGACAGTAGCTTGCCTTAGAGGGAGATACTAAAGCTTTGAGTCAACTGATGTAAAATTAAACAGGAAATTGAACCCAGCCACGCTCCCAGCCAGGTATTCTCTGAGGATCTCCTGCTGGTGACAGTGCTCTCAGGGACTGTTCCAGATTTGGAAGTGCTGCCTCCCCCAACTCACTCCACCCCGCAGTGCTTCTCCCATCCACTCTTGCTCCCCACCACACACAGGCCCCTCCTTCCAGCTCCTAGTCAGCCTGCTGCCTCTGCATTATCTTACTGACCCTCACTGCATATTCTGGCCCGGTTTTGCTGTTTCCTTCTGCTGTTATGGTTGCATTACACTGCAGTGTAACCAATATAAATCAATCCTTATTGACTTGGTTATGTTTAGAACACTGTCTTTGTACAAAGCCTATCATAGTTTTTTTATCTCTTTATTTCTCAGTTCACACAGGGACCTGACCTGATTGTCACACATTCATGGGACCTTAAGTTCTTATAAACTGCTAGTTTTTTTTCACTATCAGTCCCTTCAAGCTAAAGATCAGATCTGAACCTCTTCTCAAGGGGCTTAAAATAAATAGGATGAAGAAAATTGGAAAAACCAGAGAGACACGCTGGCGCATTCTTGTTGTTTTTTTTTTTTTTTTTTAAGCCTATGCTACAGAACATGCATTCAAGTCTCTGACAGAGAGAATGTTTAAGCCCAGGATGTGCTCACAGAGCTACAGGGAATCAGCAGCCACTGGGGTGGGCTTTTCTGGGGTGGGTAGCTTTTCACATCCACTGGGAATGTCTCTCCTCTTCTTTACACTATCTGAGTTTTAGTCTCAAGACTTGAATTTCAGTTCTTCAAAAAACTTCCCATGGTTTTTCAACCCACAAACTCCCATTCGTCGCGTGGGTCAGCCAGCTGATACTACACACGTGTGATGTGTCGTCCAGATCCCCTATGTGGTAAGCATGAATCATAGCTCCTGGTTGCATCTTGTACTTTGCTTTATACAGCACGACATCGCAGTTCTATGGGAGCTCAATATAAATTATTTATTTGAGGTAGGGCTGGGGAAAGAAGTGTGAGGATTGGAGAAAAGAACTGAAAATAATGAAATAAAGGCAGAGAGATAGAGTATGTGGAGGAGGCTAGGAGTGACTGTGTGGAGTGTTGAGGAAAGGAGCACACTGCAGAAGAGAGTCAGCTGCGGTGGAGGGCATGTGGGGGTAGCTTGAAAGGATCACATGAACTCAGGAGAAATGTTAGGCTTAATTTG
Source organism: Mustela putorius furo (assembly GCF_011764305.1). Classification (NCBI taxonomy): domain Eukaryota; kingdom Metazoa; phylum Chordata; class Mammalia; order Carnivora; family Mustelidae; genus Mustela; species Mustela putorius. Next base: position 13,119,382 of record NW_025421294.1, read on the forward strand.
ATCATACACTGCCTGGTACTGTGTTAGTGAGCCCTTACTGGTGTTTAGTGAAGAAGCAAATAAGTGAGTGAATGAATTAATGAATGAGTAAATTTTTTTTTAGTCTAGTCTTCCCCGAAGCTCACTAGATTTCCACCCTGAGATTTAATATTGTGTCTATCATCTCTTTTTCTCCTGTCTCCCAACCCCCTTTCTGTTGGCTTCATTTCAGTCTTGCTTTAGATGATGTTATAATCTCTTTCCAAAATGTCATGAAAAGCTTCATGACTTGCTTTTAAATGACATAATAAACAGATTTCACCATATAACATAGCATAAGCATATGGTTTTAACTAACAGATTGATTGCTTATCTTTTGGTCTAATGTATAATGTGTGTACCAAAGTCCTTAGAAAATACTCTCCAGATCCCTCAAGCTGTAAAGCTGCCTGCCCAGAGTTGAGGCTGACCTAAAATGGCAATCTGATTAATTATGTTGCCTTGGAGAAAAGACGGGGCCAAAATACTGGTGAGTTCCCTTTATTCGAAAGATTATTTTAAAATAAAAAGTAAAATGAAATGAACGAAGTCAGAAAATATTCTGAACATTATGAGGAAAAGACTTTTAAAAAAATCTGTAGTTTTTTAAAATATAAGAATGTGATGGATTTTTTCTTTTTTTCTGGTTTTATTATAGAACTCATATGTTTAAACTTCTTGAATAGGATCTATACTTTCAGGAAAGGTCCTCAAATCTTCTAAAGTGGGAGTTAAACTACATAAAAATGGGCAAGTGTGAAAATGTCCATGTGATTGTCTGAAAATACAATTCAAAATTTGTAATTCATGGCATGGTGATTTTTTAAAATGGCACAGATGAAGCACATTATTCAGTCAATTAAGGTTGTAAAGAGGCTTGCTCCAGATCCTTTGAGCTCCTGTCTATAAAGTTTACATTTTAATTGGTCAGAGTCAGCCTTGTGCACACTTCCAGGCAGCCTAACTGGTGAACTGTCTTTGACGAAACCTATCCCTAGACACCTGAAACGATGCAGACAATATAGGAGACCCTCAGTGAAAATCTTTGGAAAACTGAATACATGTAATTCAAACACGGAGAAGTAGTAGAAATAAGACTCCAGACCTGCATGTGGAGTTAGGCAGCCAGTCCCATGCCCTTGCTCTGATGGTGCCCTCTGTGTGTATGCATTCCTACTCTGCCATGAATAGTTAGCAAGCATTTCACTTATGCAAACCATTTCCTACCTCCTCAGCCTTCACCCCCACCCCCTGTTGCAGGATCCTTGAAATTGGGGTTGTGTTTTGGGGCTCCTTCCATTTCTGGCCATGCCCAGCAAGCCTGGACAAAAAATGATACCCCCACCATACCAAGCTTGGTTCTGGCCCCTGCCAAGCTATTGGCCACTCTTCCTTAACTGTTGTCTGTTTGGGATTGTTTTTGGGGGGAGGGAAGGGAATATTCAGAAAATGCTGTAGAAACTGCCTCAATACTTCACATAAGACTCTTTGGTTTGATCATCTTTGTTGAGGTAGGACTATATGAGTTCTCTCTAAATGTATATGTTGATTTATGAGTAATTGTTATTTATTCTTTATTTATTTATATTAATTATGAAGATTATGATATTATTTGATTGCAGGTCTTTTTTTTTTTTTTTTGGTACGCTTCCCCCGCTTGCCACTCTTGACATTTCACTGTGCATTTTAGAAGAGAGCCTTTTTCTAAAGGGATCTGTTAAAGTTTTAACTTTTATACCTATCTGAGCGAATTACAGACAACCTACCATTTTATTCTGCTTGGAGGGACCCTGGAGCCCTCATACAACCGACAGCTCTTACTTTTAAATGCAATCTCTTTTCTACATACATTATTTTCTTAATTGTTAGCTATTTATAGAAAGCTTCAATAGAACTGTTTCAACTGTATAACTATTTACTATTCAAATAAAAATATTTTCAAAGTCAAAAAAAAAAAAAAAAAAAGACTCCAGACCTGCATGTGTCTGTGATGGAGGATAAAAGGGGGAAAGAGTCCAGGAAAAATTTTAAAAAGTTGGGGGTGGTGGTAAAGGGAGGGTGTGGAATAAATTGAAAGGAAAGAGGTCAAGAGAGGTGGTCCTGGGAGGAAAAAGTCACCTGGACCATTAAGATATAGCAAAATGAAAGTCTTCATTTTTTTCAGCAGCTCTGAAAACATGTTTTGAGAGTAACTATTCTTCCAGAAGTGAGAGGGGCAGCTCAAACTAAAAGAATCAATCTTTCTTCCTTCCTTCCTTTCTTCTATCCTTTCTTCTTTTCCCTCTCTGTCTCTCTTTCCTTTTTTTTCCCCTTCCTTCCTTCCCACCTCCCTTCCTTCCTTCCATTATATTTATTTATTTGACACAGAGAGAGAGCAAGAGAGCATGAGCCAGGGCAGAGGCAGAGGGAGAGAGAGAAGCAGACTCCTTGCTGAGCTGGGAGACCAACATGGGGCTTGATGCAGGAACGAAGGGATCATCACCTGAGCCAAAGGCAGACACTTAACCAACTGAGCCACTCAGGGCCCCCCAGAAGAATTTTTCTTAGGAGGATGAGGTCATGTGTCCTTTTTTAAACAAACTGGGCCAACATGTGTTGGCATGTGTAACCTTGCAGTTAGAAAACAGCAGCTACCGCACCACCCCTCCACCCTCCAAAAACAGAACCCAGCAGTACTGATAGATTTCCATCCACGCATTCTTTTAGTCAGGCCCCTTGCATGACAGTGTGGGCTGCCTGCAAGAGAAAACCTGGCGGAGTGGGTAAGGTCCTTCCCTTATTGCTGAGGACAGCATCACATGGGAGGAGGTATGAGGTGAAGGCGTTTGCTTTATGTTCAAGCTCTGCCCTGCTCATCTGGTCCAGATTTTTGGTAAAGAGAAGAACACCAGCCAGCCAGGACCTTGCAGTCCCTCCACTCAGCACAAAGCTTCCTTAGATTAGTGCCCAAACTAATTTTTATGACAAGTCATTCCAGTAAGGGCACTGCTGCATTTCACAGATGGGCTTCCCCCAGATAGAGACTGTTGATTGGCTGAGTGGGGATCTGGCTGGATTAAGGAAATTTAAACTGACAGCTGGTCTTTTTGCATGGAGCATAAAGCCCTTGTTGTTGGAGGAAGCAATGGGGGCTGGTCTGACCCCCTGGCCAAATAGGAGGGCTGCTCTTAGCTGTCGCCAACGCTTCCCAAGCTAAGATGACTTGAAAAACAAGAATTGTGCAAATACAGTTACACTGTACATGCCCAGATGATCTCAGGGCCCTACCCAAAAGATCAGAGCGGACAAGAAAACAGCCCAGTGGAACAGGATGTGGGAACACAGAAACAATTGAAAGAAGCCGACTTGTAGGTGGAAATCCCAGAAGTCTTAATCACAGGGAACCTGGCTTCCCTGGAGCATGAAGTCCTATCTAAGTCTCTGCTGGAAGTTTAGTTTACATTATTAGTAGGAATAGAGCCGGGATTTAAAAGGTTTATTTGCCTGAGGAAAGACCTGGAAGTATTTAGAAATGAAACTACTAATAAAAGCATGTGTGTAATCACGTGCCAGCCATTGTGCAAAGTGCTTAATGTGCATTAATTTATCCCATCCTCACAGTGACCCTGTGAGATGGGCACCGTTATTATCCTTGTCTTAATAGAGGAGGAAACTGCAGCATAGAGAAATGAGGTAGACTTCGGGCTAGTCTGAGACCCTAATCTACATTAATAACAGTGTTTTCTAAACTACAGGTCACAATCCATTTAAGATGATTAAAATCGATCAAATGGGTAGCAACTAGCCTTTAGAAAAGCAGAATAGAAAAAAGAAAATCAACGTCCACCAATGTATAGTAAGAATAAGAATTGTTTCCATATCCTTTCAGCTCATATATGTATGTGTTATGTGTTGTCAGTTGCAATATAAAATGTAGCCTAATATGTAACATAGGTTAGTTTTGCCTCTTTTTTGATTTTTGTGTAACTGAAACGATGTCACATGTGTTCTATTATGTCTTTGGTATCTGACTTCTTTTGCTTGGCACTATTTTTGAGACATATAATAATATAATATATAATGTAGCTATAGTTTGCCCATTCTCAGTATTGAGTTATATACAATATACCTATTATATATTGTATGACCACACATACATAGCTATTTAAAATATAAACAGATTTCACCATATAACATAGCATAAGCATATGGTTTTTTTTTAATTTTTAACAAGCTTTATTGAATTTTAATTTATAGACCATATAATTCACATACTTGAACTGTCCAGTTTGATGTGATTTTTAGTGTATTCATAAACAACTACAACCATCAGCACAGTCAATTTTAGAACATTTTCAACACCTCAAAAATAATCCTGCAACACTTAGGTATCTCTTCCCCACTCTTTCTCAGTCCCTTCCCACCTAGCCCTAAGCAAACACTAATCTACTTTCTATCCCCTATTCTTTCCTAAGAATGGAATCAAATAGTCTGTGGTCTTTTATGACTGAAACTGACTTCTATCAGCATACTGTTTTCAAGATTCATCTGTGTTGTAGCTCGTGTCAGTTGCTTTGTTACTTTTTTTTTTTAGGATTTCTTTTTAGGATTTTTTTTTATTAATTAAATTTATTTATTTTCAGCATAACAGTATTCATTATTTTTGCACCACACCCAGTGCTCCATGCAATCTGTGCCCTCTATAATACCCACCACCTGGTACCCCAACCTCCCACCCCCCACCACTTCATTCCCCTCAGATTGTTTTTCAGAGTCCATAGTCTCTCATGGTTCACCTCCCCTTCCAATTTCTCCCAAATCCCTTCTCCTCTCCAACTCCCCATGTCCTCCATGATATTTGTTATGCTCCACAAGTAAGTGAAACCATATGATAATTGACTCTCTCTGCTTGACTTATTTCACTCAGCATAATCTTTTCCAGTCCCATCCATGTTGCTACAAAAGTTGGGTATTCGTCCTTTCTGATGGAGGCATAATACTCCATAGTGTATATGAACCACATTTTCCTTATCCATTCGTCTGTTGAAGGGCAGAAAGATTCCCTTCTTTTTTTTTTTTAAATAAACATATATTTTTATCCCCAGGGGTACAGGTCTGTGAATCACCAGGTTTACACACTTCACAGCACTCACCAAAGCACATACCCTCCCCAATGTCCATAATCCCACCCCCTTCTCCCAACCCCCCTCCCCCCAGGAACCCTCAGTTTGTTTTGTGGGAACTGCCCTATGTCCCAGCAATTGCACTACTGGGTATTTACCCTAAAAATACAAACATAGTGATCCAAAGGGGCACGTGCACCCGAATGTTTATAGCAGCAATGTCCACAATAGCCAAACTATGAAAAGAACCTAGATGTCCATCAACAGATGAATGGATTAAGCATATGGTTTTAACTAACAGATTGATTGCTTATCTTTTGGTCTAATGTTTGGTCTAATGTTTGTTTCTTGTGGATGATTTTTGGGTCGTGTTCACTTTATTATTATTATTATTATTGCAGAGAGTACTGTTATGAACTTAATACTATGTGTTTTTTGGTAAACATAGGTCCACATTCCTGTTGGCTCGGGGATCTAGCGAGGAATGGAATTGCTAGGTCATTGGGTATGTGGGGATTCAGTGTTAGAAGATGCCACTGAACAGTTTCTTCAAAAGAGTTGTACCAATTTAAATATGTTTCTTAGAGTGAATTATAATCAAAGAAGTTGGAAAAATGCTTTTCCAGATACAAATACAGAAATGACTGTGTATCCCTCTGTCTATCTTTTCCTTCCTGTTTGCACCCTCCATCTCCATCTGCAAGCAGGGCTGAGAAGGTGGGGGCAGAAGCAGAGGCAGAGACTGTAGTTTCTGAAACAGCCTTTGAGCAGAACAGAAGGAGCATGCGCCTCTTGGATGTGAAAGAGCCCACTTCCCAGTAATGTGTTCTGCTCTCTCTGAGTGGAAGGCACCCTCTTGACACTTCTGTGACCCTCCCCCACCAGTCAACCCTTGACTGCTAGGACACTAGGGAGACTAGCCCGGTCCCCTGACCACTGCCTAGCTTCCTGTCCTCAGAAGCTTACCTGGTCCATCAGAACATTCATTTCCCTGCAGTGCTCTCCTTCCAGAAGTAAGACCTCTGGTGATAAAGACTACCACCTGAAGGCAGACCAAGGAGGGAGTTTTTCATGATCAGAAAGGTAATGAAATAAAAGATAAACTAACCCTGTGGCCCTAAAGAGGACAAATCTTCAGAAAGAGGGGAGAAACAGAGAAAGAAAATATAACTCCTATCACCCAGGGAGCTAAGGACTAGAGATGACCTCTCTGCCTTGTTTATGCTGGCAGAGGTGAGCACAGGGAACATCAGCCTCTGTCTAGAGCAGTTTCTGGTTGGCACAGGGCCATCCAGCACACACCTTCTGAGGGGCCTGCTCTCCCTTTCCGACAGAAGCACCCAGGGTGAGCCCACCTAACCACTGAATGCACAGAACCAGAACTATGTGTAGGGGCATTTGTCCTGATTGCCCCTGTCCTCCCAGCCTAGTCTTCCCAGGGACCCCGCAGAGAGCTTGAGAAGGAAATGCAGGGCCGTGGTGTCCGGGTGTCAAGTTGGTGGCGGGGCGCGTGGGGCTGCTTCTGTCAGTCAGAGATGTTCTGTCATCCTAGAGCCAGGCCTTATTCTAGTATCCCTAGGGGCTCCAAATAGGTGGAAGGGGTCTGATTCTTCCAGTTCCCCCAGAAACCACACTAATCCCCTTCTCCACTACATTTCTGCATTTAGAAACTGCCTCCAGCTGAAGGGAAGAGTAATACTGCAGGGTGAAATACACCACTTGTAGTGAAATGAGGGTATATTTTTTTTAAGATTTTATTTATTTGACAGAGAGAAATCACAAATAGATGGAGAGGCAGGCAGAGAGAGAGAGAGAGAGGGAAGCAGGCTCTCTGCTGAGCAGAGAGCCTGATGCGGAACTCGATCCCAGGACTCTGAGATCATGACCTGAGCCGAAGGCAGCGGCTTAACCCACTGAGCCACCCAGGTGCCCCAAAATGAGGATATTTAACAGAAAGTTGACTCATGATCACTAGACCCTGCCACGTGTGGCATCAAGCCCTTGAAACATGTCTAGTTCAAACTCGATGTGCTGTGATTGTAAAACACACAGGGGATTTCAAGGAATTAGTTAAAAAATGTAAAATATCTCATTAATAAGTTTCCTATCGTTATCGGTTGAAATGATAATATTTGGGATACACTGAACTAAAGAAAATATATTACTAAAATTAATTTCATCTATGTCAGTTTACTTTTTTTAAAAAAAAAATGTGCCTACTGATCATTTCAAATTACTTATGTTCCTCACATGTACCTTTTAAGTAAGGCTGCTCTAAAATCAGACCACCAGGGGTCTTGCTAATGGCTTGCTTTTGAGAAGTCATCTAAGTTCTTTGTGTCTCAGTCCCTTGTCCATAAAATAGGAATATTCATGTACCTCCCTGATATTGTTGTTAGGAATAAATGTGCTCATATGCATCAAGTGTTGAAAGTGGTGCCTAGCATGTAATAAATATTCCTTAAATGTTAGATACTGTTATTTTTAACATCATCCCTGGTCCTCTTTGAGAGCAAAATGTGACAGCTTCAGTAGTTCTACCCTTGTCTCTAGGGAAGCCCAGTGTAGCCACTTCAATCAACACAGATGGAATCAATCGTTTGCACTCCTGAGATGCCTACAAGAATAATGATTATATGTCTGGGAATGCCTGTGCTTTGATATAGATGCCATACCCAGACAGGATTCATGCTGTACTTTATGATAAGCTAGATCCTGACCCTTTGATGAAAGCAGATTGTGTCCTGTTCTCCCCAGCCTGGAGAATCCTGGGAAGAATTTTTCCTATGGTGCCAATTGGGCCACAGATGAATAGCTGTTGTGGAAATATGCCCTTATTTCTACTTTAAATGATTACTACCAAAGTTTTTAATTTATCAGAATACAGAGGTCTTAAAAAAGAAAAAGTCATGATTAAATTTGAAACTAGATATATACCTTAAGAAAGAAATTAGAATCCATGTGGAACCTAAGAATATTTAATCTAAATCTTGAGCTTACATATAATAGTTTGTTATGGATTCCGCCCCCCCCCCCCCCCAGTTGAATGTAGGACCCTTGCTTTGGGCTACAATGGTGCCTGTTGTTCCCAACTCATTGAAAAACAAGTTCTGATCTTTTCCTTTTAAAGTATTCTGTTTCCAAATGCTTGTCTTGTTAAAAGAAAAAAAAAGAAAAGAAAAAAAGGGGGGTAGGGAGAAAGAAAAGAAAAAAAAAAGCATATCCTGGTGCCATGAATTGGAGACTGCATTTTTTTCCAGTTAATAGCACATTATTTACTTTCTACATGTGTAAATGAGTAATGAGTCCCTCGAGGGAAAGACAGTATTGAAGAGCAAATAAATTCCATGGATGAGATCCATAGAATTTTTAAAAAATGATTATAAACTCATGCTTTCAGCTAAAAATAGTCAATGTTTTGTTGAAGGATAAGAACAATGAATTGAATTACATAATTGGGAAAAAGAAATACATTTCCATAATTCACTCCGGATTACAGAGGTTTAATTTCTATGTTCTGTTGTTCTGGTTTAAAAAAAAAAAAATCCAAATTATAAGGAGAATGATTCTATAGAGACAGTGACGTTCTTTTCCATGAGATTCATAAAGCTAGTGTGTTGTTTCTCCCTCCCACTCGGGGCATCACATATTGCTTCTGTGATCCTGTAAAATATCTCCAGAGACTTATTAGCAACAGGCATGGCTAATTAACACAGCCAGGGAATGTGGCGCCTTCCCTGGATTCCTGAGCCCTTTAATCCTGAGCGTGACCCACACTTCTTTGCAGGTCCCCAAAGCCATTAAGCACTTATCAGAGATCCAATTACTTTAGATCTAGGTCAAAAGGCAAAGCCAGACAAGGAATACTGAATTGGACACTCTTCTTAAAACTTTAAAATTTAGAATGTCTAGGAGCACTCAGAAAAATGGTGTCGTTTATACAGAATTTTGAGGGAGATAGAAAAAGAAAGACCTAAGGGAAGTGAAGACAGACTTGGGGCCTGACGTACTCCGAGGCTCAGGGATGATGAAAAGACCTGTTCTAAATCTCATTCAACTCTGTACCATGAGTGGTTAGTGCCATTATCTTTGCTGATTCTTTGGCGTCACGCAAATTTAATTTCATCATCCTAGACTCAGACATTTTGTCTCTATAAAGAAATGTAATAATGAGTCAGTACCTATGAGTTCTGGGTTATATATTGTTAAAATTCTTTGTGACATAATATTAAACTGCAAATAGAAACTGTAGATATCCCTGTTTGGATAGTTTTTGAAAATCAGAATGTTGTTTCAGTAAAGCGTTAAATAATTTTTGGCAAAATAGAGAATTGTACCATTGTTGAATTTTATAGCTGATGGAACCAGCTAACCACAGGGACTGACAAATTTTGGGGTGGTCCCTAGGGTACAATCCCTTATTCTACACTTGATCCATCTCTCTCTTCTCCGATATAGAAGGCAAGCTTATCAAATTTAAGCTGTCACCAAGCTGAGAGGGAAAATAACTATACCAGATCACAAAATCAAGATTTGGTTTTTGAGGGGAGTGGAGAATTACAGAACTACATTTAGCAAATATAAATTCAAAAATGTTTAGAAAGCTGTCTTCATAAATACCTGTTGAGGGTAATCTGCTTGGCACCACTGATGTGAAAAAGACCTGGGGGCTGTTGTGTTTTGGTTGAGGACCAGCTCAGTATTCATGCAAAACGCCCTGTGGCTGAATTAATGTAAGAATAAAACTCTAGTGAGGTGGCAAGACTCCCACATCTTTTGTACGTGTTTCTATCACATCTGGAGTGTGGTTTTCCTTTTGGGGCCCCAAATTATATGAGATACAAGTTAGGGTATGATCAAGAGGAAGTGACGAGAATGAGATTATATAAGGAACAGAAAGCAGCAGAAAAGAAAAATGCTTTGGGGCTGACATGAGAGCTGTCTTCAAATATGCCAAAGGGCATATTTGAATGCCCTTCATATCAGTGCTAGGACCTCAAGTAGAACACACCCTTTGCCTTTCCTTTACTAGTATACCAGCCATGCCTATCCACCTGGGGTTGTAAATTTCTGAATGGCAGAGGCCTCCTCTTTGACACCCCTGAACGTCTCATCTACTCTCACTGGGCTGCTTTAAAGCCTTCAGGGGTCTTTATCAAAATAAGCAATTTGATACCTATACATCTCACAGTAACTATAATTTAAAAAAATTTTTTGAAATAGTTTTTAAATAAAATAAATATGCTTATGAAATTATTTGTCCATGAAAAACTAGTTTTCTTTACAAGTAGAGTATTTGGGAATCTTTGAAAAGTGAGAAAAATTTAGGGGTGGTGAGGTGGCTCAGTCAGTTAAGCATCCACATCCTGATTTTGGCTCAGGTCACCATCTCAGAGTCACCAGATCAAGCCCCACATATGGCTCAGAGCTTGGTGCAGAGTCTACTTGTTCCTCTCCCTCTGCTCCTACCCCTGCTCATTCTCCCCCGCCCTGTATCCTTCTCTCAAATAAATAGATAAATAGATAAAAATCTTAAAAAAAAAAAAAAGCAAGAAAAATCTACCTATAAACTGCTTTTGAATGTAATGGGATTTTTAAGTGTCCGCAGCTTTAGGTTGATGTTGCTGGTGGACATTTAATTAACTTTATTAATTTTGTAATAGATATGTATGTAAATAATTGCTATATACATATACTAGGTTTATTTTCATAATCCTTTTTGAAGCTCAGAGGTTCCAGGCACAGAAACCCTGATGACAAGTGAATAAAAGACCACTGCCTGCCCCAGCGTTACATAGTAAGCGTTCAGTAGGTATTTGCCAAATCAGTTAAAATACGCTGATTTCTCGAATGGAACACAAAAATTTCTGGTTCACTTCTCTGCTAAGAGCTTTAGAGGGGGCATTAAAAGGAGAATGGGAATGGGAGGGAGGGCAGCAGCTGTCCTCAAATTTCTGGTGGATCTGTTTGCCAAGAAAAGATACATCCTAATTTGGTTGTTAATTGCAGGTGTGATTGTCCCCAGTGCTGCACCAGAGCCATTTCACGTTAATAGCAGGAAGTGTACTGTGATCAGAGGAGCAAACTCTTATTTAGTTCAGGAGTTGAGTCACTGCTCTTCTAAAAAGAGAGGATTCTAAATATACTGAAAGAGGGAGCTCGTCACTGGTTATTGGAAAGGGTGTCTTTTTGCAGGTCTTTTAGAAAAAAGGCAACAGATTAAGCAGTGGATCAAAATATAAGTCAAAGACTTGCCCACCAAGTTAAAAAACAAAAAAGAACTGAACTAAAATAAAAATAGCTCCAACCCAAAGATCAAGAGGACTATTTTGTCCAAGGAAAGAATAGAAGTAGTCTGCTTACACTCTGCCAAGCCTCTAGCTTCAAGTGCATCTTTGTGCAGATAGTTGAGGGTCTGAAAGGCTTTATTATTAAGAAGTTAATGCTTGACAGCAGCCGACTCGACCACAGCAAAATTGCCCGCCTTCGAAAGCTGGCCTCCTATGAGTCTTGGGTTAATTACTCAAACCTCCAAATTATCCATCATGGAGCAAAATGAAGCATGCAAAATCAAAAGCCGATCTGTAGCTGAGATTATAAAAAGGGAGTGGGTTCCTTTCCATTTTAAAAAATAATTATTTCTATTGTAGGAACCACAAGAGGGGAAAGGGGGAAAAAAAACCCTGCCCATGGCTGACAGCGGTGCAGCCCAAGAGGAAAACAAAATCAGCTCATGTAAATACTCACAAGGCAGTTTTCTCTCAATTTCCAAAACAAGTCGTCATAAATCAAATTGCATGAGAAGGAGGTGACTGAGACCGGAGATACTCCAAGTGTTATTGCTAAAAAATATTTTCAGTGGCACCATTTTGTAAAACAGTGGAATGTGCTAAATCGAGCCACCCATGATCTACTGAAAATAAACTTCTCAAAAATTATTTCACCCTCTCTATATACACGTATCTACTTCCTCACCCTACTTCTCACTTCAGGATGTACATTCATTTTTAAAATAATTTGCTTTTGTTGAGACTCACCACCATCCCCAAAACCCTTCACTTGTTTCTCTGCTTTTTCCCCCTGATATCAGTCAGGTCTGTCAGAGACTCCCAAAACTTTTTTAGAAGTCTTTCTTAAACAGAGGTAGGACCTTGCACATGTTCTTGAACACGGTTGGGGTGGGGTGTCCATGAATTACTGAAAAAAATTTTTAAATTTAATCTGGTGTTTTAATTACAATGACAATTTAAAATTATATTTTTATCAGTTCGATGAAACTTTCCTTCTGCAGTGGTAATTTGCAATTGCACAGGAGTTTCTTAAAAGAAGGCTTCAGTTGTTTAAATCAATGTTTCTCAAACTAGAGTCTATGGATTTATTCTCAGGGGTAGGAGAAAAGTTTTATTCTTTTTAAAAGATCCTTATGCTTCAAAGTTTGAGAAAGTGAGCTACACTTTTTCACAACCAGCTGACCCAAATTCTCACCAACACACATCAGCTACTCTTGAAGCACATTAATCAGGTTAACTGAAAGGGCTTCAGGTATGATGGGCAAATTCTTCTTAATATCAGACTAATAGGTGTCTGCACAGTCCTGGGTTGAATAAACTATAGATAAAATGGTAGTATAATGTCTGACACAGAATATTAATACTACTTTCAAATTTGTTTTATTATTGGAAACTTTAGGGGTGGTGACGTGGCTGATCTCCCATTTGATCTCCCATTCTTACCTTCTCCCCTTTCAAACAGATGTGGGTTCTCTATATTGATGGTGGCTGAGAAAATCTGAGTGATGCACTGGGGGAATATATAAGGAATGCCAGATGCTAAAAGCAATATTGACCTATGAATTTTTCCAAACAGATTGGGGCCAACAGCTAATTAACTCATCCACATGGTTTTTCTTTTTTAAAAAAATGGTGGCCAAAAAAAAAAATATATATATATATTTTTTTTATATATATATAATATATATATATATGGTGGCAAAATATACACGACATAAAGTTTACCTTTTTAACTATTCCGAAGTGTCCAGTTCAGTGGCATTTAGTACATTTGCATTCTTGTGCAACTATTGCTCCATCCATCTCCAGAACTTTTTCATCTTCCCAAGCTAAAACTTCATCCCCATTAAATAATACCTCCCCATTTCCTTTCCCTGAGTCTTTGGCAACCATCATTCTATTTCCTGTTTCTATGAATTTGGCTACTCTACCATAGTTCTTTCTGAATCATTCTCTGATTCTTAAATCAAGGTGAACTAGGAACTCTCTCTAGTCCTTGCCCATTATCTCATATGGACATAGGACTCACCTCAACACCAGTTCTTAGGTGCAATTCATTGACACATTTGAAATATTCCCCCCACCCTACTTCCCATTGCCTTCTACATTCTTATATTAGCCCAGCTAGGAGGACTGATCTGTCTGCAAGTCTGCCCAGGCTCTAAATGACCCACAAAGAAGTTGCATTGTATGCCAAGACAAAAATGGAGCTGATTTCCCTCAAGTCTGTGGAGCAGCTATTTATACTTGTTCTGCCCTGGAAGCCCTCTTTATGTCAAGGTACTATTTGATATGGGTGGACTAGAGATCCCAGTAGACTTTTCTTGCTGCAGCCTAGGTTTCAAAGGACCCCTCTTGGCTCATGCAGAGCTAAGAACTAGTAAGAATGGTTCTACCATGTTCTTTGTTTTGGAAATGGGATATTGGATGGAATGTTCTTTGCTAATGGACAGGCAGAGAGCATCTGGAATAGCAGCAGGGATGGAGTAAATTATACGTTTTTTTATACTTCGCCATTGATTACTGAAGGTCATCCTGTTCTATGCTAAACTCTGACTTGATGAGACGGGATGACATAATCCCCTATCATTGTCAAGATACACTAGATCCAAAACAAGAGATGAAAAGCTCATTATTACAGTGAAAAATGAGGGAACACAATTTTCTTATTCTTAATGGGCTTTCATTACCTTTTTTACAGCATCTGTTTGAATATTCCTCTAAAGACCCTATGCTTAATTTCTCCTATGCCTACATTATTGTTTTCATTTGTTCTTGATTGATATGGGAAGTCTTAGACTAGATTAACCAGACTTAGTGAGATAAGTTAAATTGCTTTGAAGAGAAACCAAGCAGAGAAGGGAGATGGAAAAGAAACAGAACTATGTGTAGTCCCTTTTTCTTTATACATTTTATACATAATATGCCAGCCATCGCGAAAGAAGGGGAATTTTAGAAAAATAAAATGAACTATTATAGAAAAAACCCTTGCAGGCTAAGAGAAAGGATTCTTTTAGTTATGTAAAGCCTTGGATTAACTATCAGGCATCCAAGCTTAATCCCAGCTTTATTTTAAAAGCAATAGTCTAGGGTCTGCAAACCTGGTTCCTAGGCTATACTTGGTCACTAACTCTCTTTATTACTTTGGTCAACTAGAAGATCCTCTTTGAGCTTCAGCTTTCTTATATATGTAATGGAAAAAAAAATAATATCTGCCTCTCTGTCTGCCTTGAATTAGTATTATGTTACTTTGCATATAAGAATTTACAACAGTATATTTCCACTTATTCCTTCCTGTTTTTTTATTATTCTTGTCATACATTTAACTTCTACATATTTTATAAACCCCATGATGCATTTTTAAAATTTTGCTTTCAAAGACTTTCTAAGTTGTCTTTCAAATAAAGAGGAAAAAAAATACATCATTTATATTTACTGTTATAATCATCATTTCTGTCTTTTTTTTCCCCTTTCTACAGATCTGAATTTTCATTTGGTATCATTTCTTGGCCTAAAGACCTTTCATTAGTATGTTTTTATAGTGCAAATGTGCCATGACAAGCTATCTGAGATTTCATATATTCAAAAGT
The DNA here is from genome assembly GCF_011764305.1 of Mustela putorius furo. NCBI lineage: Eukaryota > Metazoa > Chordata > Mammalia > Carnivora > Mustelidae > Mustela > Mustela putorius. The sequence goes on from NW_025421294.1 coordinate 13,134,382, forward strand.
ACCTTCAATTTCACCATCATGTTTAAATGATATATTCATGGATATAAAATACTGGGTTGACAGGTTTTGTTTTATTTCTTCTTTTTAGCACTTTACAGATATTATTTTATTGTATTCTGAGTTGCATTGTTTGTAATGAGAAGTTAACTATCATTTACATTGCTATTACCCTGTATGTAATATGCCTTTTTTTCTTTTCTGATTGCTTTCTAAATTTTCTCTCTAGTTTTCAGATATTTGACTATAATATGCTAAAGTTTTTGTTGCATCATCCATTAGAGATTTTCTTTGCATCATCCATTAGAGACCCCCATTCTTAAATTTGTGGGTGGATAATTTTCAAAAATTTAAAAACTTTCATCCTTATTTCCTCAAATACTCTTTTTGCTCAATTATTTTTCTCTACTCTTATAGGGACTCTAATTGTTTGTAGAACTCTTGGTGTTATCCCACACATTGTTGACCTTCTCTTTTTTTCCTTAATTTTTTCTTCTTTCATTTTTACTTTGAATAATTTCTTTTGACCACTTTCCCTTTTAGAATTAATTTCACCCAATGATTTTTAACCTTCAAAAATTCTAGATTTTTGGCTCTAGAATTCCACTTTGTTCTTTTTTTTTTTTTTTAAAGATTTTATTTATTTATTTGACAGAGAGAAATCACATGTAGGCAGAGAGGCAGGCAGGTGGGGAGTGGGGGAAGCAGACTCCCTGCTGAGCAGAGAGCCCGATGCGGGACTCGATCCCAGGACCCTGGGATCACGACCTGAGCTGAAGGCGGAGGCTTAGCCCACTGAGCCACCCAGGTGCCCCACTTCGTTCTTTTTTAGAGTTTTTATTTTTATCCATTTTTTTATTCAACATAATCACCTTTTCAGTTAGTGATTTAATATATTTATAATAGTTGTTTTAAAGTCCTTGTCTTCCTATTCCAATAACTGTCATCTACAAATCTGTTTCTAATGACTGTTTTTTTCTTAGATGTAATTTGGTTTTTTGTTTTGTTTTGTTTCACCTTCTTACGTGTAATATAATTTTGCTTTTGGACATGTATATGAATGTACTTATGTTGGCTCACAGCTTTAACTGTTACCAAGTTCACATGTGTTTAACCCCACCTCCGTCATCCCAAATTACTATTTGATCTTGTCAGTAGTTGAGTTGGGTGAGGATTAGCTGAAATTTCAGATATTTTTAGCTTGCTTACCTTTGGATGAAACTCTGGCAGGACTCCAGAACGTGCAGAGTTGTACAGTTACTCTCTACTTACCAGTCAGTCCCCCAACTGCTGTTTTTCTAAGCAAACCTCATGGTGGATTGTGGTAGTATCAGAAGAAGAATTCTTGGTCCAAGTGTTCTATTCCTGCTTTGGGATTCTTCTAGACTCCAGACCCTCTAGTTAGAATACATTATTTTACAAAGTTTGGCCATTTTCCCTCCATCCCTGAAAGGTCTCTCCATCTATCCTCCATTTCTTTCTGTACTTAGATGAGGTGGTCTCACATATAGAAACTGTCACAACTCTCTACTTACCTAATAAAAGCTTATTTTCCTTGGAGTTAAGTTCATAACGGCTTCATTACATGCAACCCCCTTCCCCTGCCCTGTAGAAAAATATAATTTTTATTTTCTCTGGGACATTTTTATTCTTACCAAAGAAGGGATAGTCTTTAGCATCCTTCTACATCCTGACCAGGAGCAGAAGTCTCAATGGAGGAAGATTGTTATGAAGATGGATTGCTCTGGACTGGTGCATCACTGTGTAACCCAAGTGTCTGAGAGGCACTCATTTGGAAAGAACATCTGCTTTCAGTAGGAAGCTATTGTGTCTGTGTACAGATCAGAGTATTACTGCCAGCTTTCTCCTGTATTGTTTGCACCTCTGGCCAAAGCTACTCCTTATACCTTTTCGTATTTTTTTCCTTCATCTAGCCCTTCTCTGATTTTTAAAGTAAGATGATTTGTAGCAAGCAAAAGGTTTGCTTAGGTTTGTCTTAGTTGTGAAAACCCATAGGAAATTTATATAGCTGTGTTCTGCTCTCAGAGAGGTACCTGGGTGACTTAGTCGATTAAGCCTCTGACTCTTGGTTTCAGCTCAGGTCATGATCTCTAGGCCATGATATCCAGCCCCACTGAGCAGGGAGTGTGCTTGAGATTCTCTCTCTCCCTCTTCCTCTGTCCCACTCCCCTGCTTGCTCTCTCTCTCTCAAATAAATAAATAAATAAATATTTTTAAAAAGAGAAGTATGTTTATTGTTGTAGTGGAAAAACACATAGAATGTTTGCTTTTTCAAAGATACTGTACTTTTCCCCAGAAACCACTCTTAGGACATTTCACAAAACTTTCTAGGCTTCAGTCTTCTACTTTCTAATATAGGTTTGCAAAAATGATGACCAAATATCTTCCAGTTCTAAATTTCAGATATAGGTGGCTCAGATATAGGATTCTCTCAAAGGAAGATAACTGAGTTGATAAAATTGACAAAAGTATGTACACCATGCCCCTTTAATTTGCCAGTTCTGATTCAGCTGACCTATGGCTAGAATTGGCCTGACCTGGTTAGACTGGTGAGTTGTTCCTTCCTTCTATTACCTTTTTTCTCCTCCAGCCCAGTGGTTGCAGAAGAGGAAGCACCTCTAAGGCCTGCCATTAAAAAGCCTTGCCAGACCAGGGTCTAATCAGGAGGCATCCTGAGCCATTTTTCTCTTCTAATTTGAACCTCTTTATACCAGAAAACCGTAACTGTAATATTTTAGAATCTCTTGAAGATTTAGTAATGTCATTTTTATTCAAGTAGAAGAATTTTTTTTTAACATTATAGTAGTAACTCTATAGTATCCCTGAGGTGTGGCACAAAAAATTAGGTAAATGCCTGGGTGACAGATTCATAAGCGGCTCTTTAGGAAAGACAGGAAATAAGAGTTCCACTCTTAATATTTCAAGGGGTTTGTCACCATGGCAATGGCTATGCTTTCCCACAGATTTCTCTTGCTCCCATGAATCCTCAGATTTTCTGGGACTTGAAGCTCTTAATAATCAAATAATAGTTAAGTCTTATGAGGTTGTCTTATGAGCTTTAGATTTTAACAAGCTCATGTATGCACCTTATCTCCTAGACTGATGACAGCCTTGTGTGATAGGATACTAGAACAGGCTATGAATCAGGTCCATAATGATATCAGTCATGGAATTTAACCAACTCAGCAAAATCAATGTTCTGATTTGTGCTGGATTGAATATGAATGACTGAAACAAGCTTTCTATTAAAATTTGACTGGCTTGGTTCCTTGGAAAATGTGACATTTTTAGAGATCCTCTGAATAAAGAAAAGTCTTCCAAGGTCAGATATTTTTGGAAGATGATCATCTACTCTTGAAGAATCACAGTGGATACTAGCGTATTTAATAATGGCTTTTCAATAAAGAAAATATTTGCCATTTTGTTCAGTCCAGTGGTTCTACAAATTATTTGATTGTAAACATTTTTTCCTACTTTGGGAGCACTGGAATCCTCTGAGGTTAAGTTAATCTGACAGATTCTGAGCCGGAAATCTGTGTTGAAGTGAAGCCAAGTGTGTTCTCATAAGACTTCATCCCACATGTGGAGGTATTCGTTCAATCACAGGAGTAGACTTGGAATAGCAGAGTAGCTCTGGCAGATAGAAATATGGCCAAGAGAGACTGTGGTCCCTAAGCTTGCCCTCATCTCTCTCTTCTACAGTTAACCTTGGTGACATAAGCTAGGGGCTGCATTTTTCTCAGATATATGAACTGATAGAGCCAAAATAAGCAAAAATCCAAATGTAAACAAAAAAGCTCATGAGTTCACTGTTGCTCTGTGTCTACAGCAAGTTTCACACTTAATCCCTTCTGTAAGTAGCTATTCCTATGTCAGCTGCCCATAGGAATAGGAAGTCATTTTGTTAACTGTTATACTCTATAATTCTGAAGATGTAATTTATGAGCTGTTCCAGAGCCCAAGAACAGAATTGTCCCCGGCAGAAGCTACAGATCCTTAAGAGCAGTGAAATCCCCTCTGTATTGCATAAGGGAAAAACAGACATTAAGAGTCTTGGATTCTATGAATAAAATATACTAAGTGCACATGTACTGAGGTTATGGCTACTGTTAATGTTGGTCTAAGTTGCCTATTGATGTTTTAATGTTTGACTGGTTGGGCTCTTTCCCATGTCACTCTCTCACAGTTAACCTTGACTCTGTTGTTGACCTAACCTGAGCCTTGCATACTTTCCTGCTACATCAGGAAAAGGTTAGGAATTTATAAAGCAAAGTAAACAAGCCTCTGAGATTGGTTACTGTAATGGTTACTTTCCTGTTGGGAATTTTGAATCTAAAACAAAACAAGGAGATCAGACTTGTATATGGCAGGCAGCTTGTGAGTCTGCAGCTCAGTTTATGCACACAGCACTGCAAGAAAATATGTGCAGAAATGGGGCCAGTTTGCAGTATTCAAATGGCCAATCTGCCTCTAACACACACATATATTATAAAGTGAAACATACATACAGTGTATTAAGTTGCTTAGATACAAACAATTTAAACAGATGGGAAATATATCCATAAATGTGGAACATGGAGAATGTATCGCCAATACTATAAACACTATCCTAAAAAGTACCAGTAGAACTGTTGCATCATTATATTGCACATCTGAAACTAATATAATACTTGTAAGTTAATTGTTAATTGTAAATTTGAGTACCTGGTTTAGCTTAAGTCCTGAACAAGCTGCTGTCATTCATTGGTACATTAGGGATTGTCTGTTTTGATGACAGGCATTCCCTTGCTTTGTGCTAGCTATTCTTAATATGTAGCATAGCTGAAGTACTACTAAATGATTAATTACTGGGCCTTAAATATAGACAGGTGAAGTAAACATTCTAATTCTGCTAGAAAGTATTATTTTCTTTTACAAAATTATCTTTTTCCATCTAACCGATGTCTTTAATTCTATGGTTAGAAATAGGTTAAGGATTAAGACTGTTAAGTACTTACTTACTATTAAGTAAACAGTACTTACTATTAAGTAAACAGAAGAGTTATTACAGTATATTAAAAATAGATTCATGTATCACAGTAAACTGAATTACTGAAATTCAGGGAAAGTGAATTTGTCAAATCTTTTTCTGAAATTAGACTTTGACAGGGAAGGTTAGGGTTATCTTCAGAATGGTAAATGCTGAGGAACTCCTAATAACTGGAGGTGAGAACATCCAAGACCATTTTTCCTAACCTGTAGTGTCCCCCCTCAAGAGGGCTTCCTATAAACACTCTTTCCTTCCATTTAAAAAGTTGATTCTAAAAAGTCTCCAGAGCTGTGTTTACATTATTAGAACTCTCATACTATCAAATCTTCCCAAATAGCAGCAGTTTTCTCACCTAAGAAACTCTTTAGGTTTCATTAACATCACTAAGTGTCTAAGGTGTTCTGTACTGCTAGACAGTACAGAACTACCATTCATTCAATAAGCAGTACAGACTACCATTCATTCAGTAAACACCCGAGGATGATAAGATACTTCTATAGTCCCCCTGCCTGGCATGGGAAGACTGGGAAAGACACAGCCTAATGTCTTTATGGATTCCATATCTAGTCTTCTCTGAAATCATCACATGTGATCCTTTAATGTTTTGTTTAGTTTTATTTGCTTTACTTTTGAATGTGCATCATTTTAAATTAGACTTTTTGTGGCTGAATGCAAAGGTTTTCCTAGGATTTGTTGAGTTTTCTTGTTGACCATCAAATCAACAAGCAAAGAAATGTGATCTTAAGGAACGTACTTTGAGATTTCATTGAAATTTGAGATTCATTTATACAAATTTAACTTCACAATGAGTTGTCCTATGTATATTATCTGTGAAAAAGTTTAGAAAGACCTGAAGAACTTTCTTGTCTTTTGACTGGGCTTAACCTTCTTTGCAAAGAAGCCACAGCCTTAGATTCTTCATTTGTGTTGCTAGATAGGCTGGATACACCCAGAAGTCCTCTTGCCAAGTTCCCTGGTTTAGAACTTATTTGACAAAAGTGATTCCCATTTTTGGAAATAATTCACAACCATGCTGTATTTTTCACTTTTGCAAATGTTAAAAATCACAGAATTGAGAAGGAAGAATACCTTTGAAGCCTGCTTGATTGTTGAGAAAATTAAAGTTCAGGTAATTGTAGAACCAGAACCATCTACTGGGCCCAGAAATAAAAAAAACTTGCCACAGCTTTAATGGAAAGGGGTGCATGTGTCCCTTCAAATCACTATGTTTGTATCTTTTGGGTAAATATCTAGGAGTGCGATATCTATCTGGGTAAATATCTAGTAGTCATAGGGTAGCTCTATTTGCAACTTTTTGAGGAACCTCCATGCTATTTTCCAGCTTGCATTCCCACCAACAGTGTGGGAGGGTTCCCCTTTCTCTACATCCTTGCCAACATCTGTTGTTTCTTGACTTGTTAATTTTAGCCCTTCTCACCAGTGTGAAGTGGTATCTCACTGTGGTCTTGTTTGTATTTCCCTGATGCTGAGTGATGTGGAGCATGTGTCATGTGTCTGCTACCATTTGTATGTCTCCTTTGGAGAAATGTCTGTTCATGTCTTCTGTCCATTTCTTGACTGGGTTTTTGTTGTATTGATTTTGTTAAGTTCTTTATAGATTTTAGATAGTAGCCCTTTATCTGATAAGGCATTTGCAAATATATTCTTCTGTTCCATAGGTTACCTTTTAGTTTTTTTTACTATTTCTTTTGCTGTGCAAAAACTTTCTATCTTGATGAAGTCCCAATAGTTCATTTTTGCCTTTTTGTTTCCCTTGTCTCTGGAGACATGTCCAGCAAAAAGTTGTTATGACCAAGGTCAAAGAGATTGTTGCCTGTGTTCTCCTCTAGGATTTTGATGGATTCCTGTCTTACATTTAGGTCTTGAATCCATTTGTGTATGGTATAGGAAAGTGGTCCACTTTCATTCTTCTGTGTATGGCTGTCCAGTTTTTCCAACACCATTTGTTAAGGAAAATCTCTTTAACAAAGAAAGTTTTAAGTCAAGGCCTCACTAATTCCTACAGTATCAGTAATGGATCTCAGTTTTCAAAACTAACTTATTTTTTAAAAGCTTAAGCTTAACTAAAAGATTTATAGTGAAAATAAACTAAAATGAACAAACATGAGAAATGTTCCTCTTTGAATTAGGGATCTAGGACCTTGAGTTTAAAAAAAAAAAAGCACATCTTCCCAATGTATTCACGGTGATGTGGCATAAAAGATCCATTTAATTTATTTAAAACTACTTTAAATCAGATAACATCACTCTGAAGTACACTACCAAAATGTTAATTGAGCAAAGCTGAAAATAGTTTTAGTTTACTCAGCATCAGAAGAACATTTCCATGGGAAAACACCGAAGAGCTAATTTTTAAATAAGATTTCACAAACTTATGGTGCAAAATGGGTCCCACAGCTTCTTCCTCTAGAGTAATAATTACTTTTCACTGCTTGTTGGCTGCTTATGAAAATTTGATCGTAATAATTCAAATGCTCCTATAAAACTATTCATATCCACCCATGCTGTTCTGATTACCACAGCCAGCCCCATAACAGCAACTCACAAACTACCCCTCCAGGCCTCTGTAAATGGACTGGGCCAACACCCCCATGCCTTACATCATCTGGCTGCTGTATTCCCCATTGCTGGCCCCAGTTGTGGAATTCAGGAAAAGGTCAACATATCTGTGTTGCATGTTGACCCAGTCTTTGGATATAGCTGCCACACACAGCTTCTTTGGGAGTGGCAAACTCAACATCAGCTTTACCTGTCATTCTTCCAACAGGGCTAATCTCAATATAGACCTTCTCTCAATTCAGGGTTGAATGGAGAGAAGAAGTTGTAAATGTTATTTTCTGTGGCTTTTTGTGGCAGCCCTCTCATGTGGACACAGTGTCCAGTAGTACTCTGTACAGAGAAGCCGCTGTCTCCATTATCTGTGGTCATACATGTCCAAGAGATAGTAACTGAGGTCTTTTCCAAATAGATGGGTGGTGAAGCCGTAGCCATCACTGAGGCTGCTGTACTCCTCAGCACCCATAGCCTGCACCATAAGCACCATACTTCATCCTCTCTAGGCCCACTTGTTTGACAGTGCCAGTATACCTCCTGGCTGTGCCAGAGTGGTCATAAAGCCCAGCTGCTGTACAGACATGAACTTCAGAGAGTGATCTGAGAATGACTTAACTCCTTCCTGACTGCTCTTGAACTCTTCAGTATACCTATGCCCTTTTCTCTCCTTCTTCTTCCCTAGGGTCTTCTCACATAATTCCTGGAGGCAACCTGCCCAAAGACTTCCCCTATAATCTTGTCCGTGGGATCCACAGGCAATGTGATCCACTTTGGCACAATTTCTAACCCCAAGAAAGACTGAAGAATTTCTTCCTTGTTGCATCCTGTTAGGAGTCATTGAAGACACACAAAGCCGACATTGGTTGTATAGGCACTGTTTTGACCTCTGTCCTTCAACACTCAGTCCATCTTCGTTCTGTGGGACTTGAACACCTCAGTGTACTGGTATCCCATGCTTTCCTGGTCTTTTTTAAGGGCCATTTTTACATCGCCTTCTGATTCGAGTTCCACAAAAGCTTTACCACTCCGCCTGACTTCTCTAGAGCCAGTGAAATGAATGCCTGCAGTCCCATCATGAATTGTGTAGTCAGAAAGGAAATTCTCATATCGTTAATAGAACAGGACCAGGGCATGCCATGGAGCTTGACCACAAAACATACCTCCCTGGGGACCCAGCGTCATCGACACTTGAGAGGACAGATGTCAAACAAGCTGGGGTGCAGCGTTTTGTGGCTTAAGGAACAACCCGGGGAATAGGGGAGGGAGATTTGTACAGTTAGAAACACTCCTAATAGGTAATGAATTGTACACTGAGGGGAGAAGGACTGATTTCTATTTTCATCAAACAAGCACAGTTTATAGCCAAAGGAGCCCCAATTCCATCTGACACTTAAAAACAGTGGGTTCTGGGGAAAATCCAGGTGCATTCTTTTGTTATTAACATTCAGCTCCAAGTCTCAAAGCTCCCATTCTTCTTCACATCCAGCACCTCCATTGTCCCTCTAAGTACCTTCTTCTCCAGAAAGACATGGAGCAGTCCAAGATAATTTAATTGACTTAAAGGGGAAGTTTTCCCAACATGGATAAATATTTAAACCAATGTTTGCATGCCGTTTTTTTCCAACTTCCATCAAATTAAGTTTGTAATCTCAAGTTTAAAATTGACCCTACTGATGTTCAAAATGTCTTTATGGCAGAAGTGGACTAAAGTACCAGGCTGATATGGGGGGAAAATAATTTTATCTGTAATGGAGAATGTGCAGCATCTTCTTCCAACATTTTTCATCCTGTCTTCACAGCCTGAATCATTCATCTCACAAATATGTTCAGTACCTAACGTTTGCTGCCTGGAAATTTATGCTTTTCTTAACATATAAAGATGACAGACAGTCATTAGTCTATCATCAAGATCTAAAATTTATTTTCTTCTAGCCTCGATGGTAAGCTCACTTAGTGTTGTTTTCAAGATGCCAGTTTGAGGCCATGGAAGAGAAAAAAGAGAGATCCATACAACCCGATCTGACCCTTGACTCATCATGATCCAGCCAATGAGTTTTCATGCAAAAAACACAGCCCTTTTATGCAGTGCCTTTAACTGTGGTTTGTCGGTAGAGATTAAATTATGGAACCACTAGCTGCATTACCAAATTTGGTCAAAGCATTTGCAATGAACTTTCTTTCTGATTCAGCAGTACTGAATTTTATTTTGTTTTTCTCAATTAAACAAAATGTCCCAACCATGACTAGAAAAGCAGGGTGGGGAGAAATCAACCACTGAACCTTTCCAATATCTGGACAAACCTCATCTTTTCAGATTATATACTGTGTGTGTGTGTGTGTGTGTACATATATATGTAAATATATATATTCTGTGTAAGTAGTGTGTGTATATATTAATGCCTGAGGACTTGGAGGAGACAATGACAGAAAAGAAGGCGTTGATTTCAGGAGTGGTCAACAGTACTCTCCCTGCTTATCCTGTATTGAGGTCTGGTTCCTGGCACTTCCCTCAACTATCACAAATTTTGATGTCTCAGGTTCTGACTTTACTTCAGAACTTTTACATTTCTTGTGTTGAAAAATCTGCTTCCCTTACCATCTTCCTTCAATCTGGTTCTAACTCCTGTGTTGCAGCTTGACAGTCAAGGCAGCAGGTAGAATAAAAAGGAGTTACACTTTGGAAGCTCTGCAGCTTAACTGGGCTTTGCAGAAGCCTGGTTGGTGGGGTGTTCTCTAGACATCACTCACAACACAGGACCGTCTCGCTATGAGTGGTCACTTGCAAAGATTGGTTCTGCCTAAAATTAGCCAAAAGGTTTATGGAGTTTCAATGTGGCTTATTCACTTTTTTATTGTAGTAAAATTCATTTTCATAAAATACGCCATCTAATCTGAAAGTGTGCAGTTCACTGGCTTTTAACACATTCACAATATGGTGCAACCATCACCACTATCTAGTTCCAGAATATGTTCTGTTGCAGCTGGCACGACAAACTGACCAGGGTCGAGAGGGTAAGAGGATGGTGAAAAGAAATTAAGAGACAAAGAGATGGGGGCAGGAGGAGCACCAAGGAGGATGTCCAATAGTGCCGATTTTATTCAAGGCTGTGAGGCATTATATAGCTAACAGAAACAATCATAAGAAAGTATCTATTTGTAGCTGATTACTAAAGAGTTTGCAACATGCACAGAAAATCTTTCAAGCTTTCCCATTATCTATTTCCCAAGCACCAATAGCAGACCTTCTAGCGCCAGATGTACTGACTTCAAGGCCACTCAAGACATAGTTTGTGTAAGCACAGCACCGTCTTACAGTGGTGTCGTCTATGGCCCGTGCAAGGACAGCAAGGACCAGCCAAGAATTTCTGACCCCGGCCAAATCGTCTCTATCTGACTAGCAAACATGTGGGAAGTCATGTACGCGAGCGCACAACACATAGCACAGACCCTTTCTCAGTGCTACTTGACTTTATCGACCTAAGCCTTTTGTTCGGCTATTCTGCCTTTAAAGGAGGCACAAGTCAGGGCCTGGATTGGTCCTCGTCTCAAGCCTTACCATGGCCTCCCACAATGTTCATCACTCATAAGGAAATTCCAAGCCCCTTTACGCTGGAACCCCCTTCACCAGCCCCTGGCAACCACTAATCTGCTTTCTGTCTTTATGGACTTGTCTATTCTAGATATTTCATACAAATGCAATTTTATAAAACATAGCCTTTTGTCTGGCTTCTTTCACTTGCCATAATGTTTTCAAGGTGAGTTCATATTGTAACATTTGGTGGTACTTCATTCCTTTTCTTGTCTGTATTATATGGATATACCATATTTATCCGTTCATTAGTTGATGGACATCTGGAGTGTTTAGATCTTTTGAGTACTGTGGTGCTGCTGTGAACACTCATGTACCAACTTTTGTTTGAAGATCTCTTTTCATTTCTTTTGTGTCTATACCTAGGAGTAGAATTGCCATGTCATATGGTAGTTCTATGTTGAACTCTGAGGAACCTCCATACTGTTAACAACAGCAGGTGTACAGTTTTACATTCCTACCAGCAATGTGTGAGGGTTCCATTTTCTCTGGATGCTTAGCAAAACCTTATTAATTTCCAGTGTTTTTTATTATACCTATCCTAGTGCATGTAAAGTGGTATTTTATTGTGCTTTTGACTTGCATTTCTTTATGAGTAACAATGTTCATTTTTTTCATGTGCTTATTGACCGTGTGTTATCTTCTTTGGAGAAATGTCTATTCAAGCCCTTTTGCCCATTTAAAATTTTTTTTTTGAGATTTTATTTATTTATTTGACACAGAGAGAGTGAGCATGCACAGCAGAGGGAGCAGCAGAGGGAGAGGGAAGAAGCAGACTCCCTGCTGAGGAGGGAGCCCATGGGGTTCTGTCCCAGAACCATGGGATCATGACCTGAGCTGAAGGCAGATACTTAACTGACTGAGCCACGCAGGTACCCCATCTTTTTACCCATTTATAACTCAAATTTGTGGAAGTTCTTTGTATATTCGGATACTAGACCCTTATCAGATATATGATTTGCAAACGCTTTCTCCCTTTCTCTTTTTACTTTCTGACAGTGTCCTTTGATACTTGTGTATGAGTTTAACAGAGCTGGCCCCATGTGAAATTTGAAGGAGTGTCTTTAGTCAGTCAGTCAGTGTCTCTCTCCTGACTTTGCCCTCTTTTTTTAAATTTTGATTTATTTTATTTCATTTTTTAAATTTCCTTTCAGTGTACCAGAATTCATTGTTTATGTACCACACCCGGTGTTCCATGCAATACATGCCCTCTATGATACCCACCGCTAGGCTCACCTGACCTCCCACCCCCAGCCCCTTCAAAACCCTCACATTGTTTTTGAGAGTCCATAGTCTCTCATGGTCCATCTCCCCCTCCAATTTCCCCCAACTCCCTTCCCCTCTCTATCTTCCCATGTTCCCTCTTTCACTTTTCTTCACTCACTTCCAGTTTCTTCATTTCTCTTATACTATATTCTCCAAAGACCAGGAAAAAAAAAAGACAACAAAACAAAAACAAAACAAAACAAACAAAAAACCTTTCTGATAAATTCATTCACACTGATGTGTAAATGACTAATAAGGCCTAATGACTTACTCTCCCACCAAAGGTGTTAGCATGTCAGTAACTGAAAAGAAAGCAAAGGAATTCATGAAATATCGGACATTGATAACCATAGTAGGTTGAGATCATGGGACACCTTTCTGTTGCTCCTGAAATCACACTAAGTTAACACCTCCAGTTCTACTTAAAATAAGGATTGTAATCACAGATCTGAGGCTTCACACAACCAATCCAGTCCTCTCTAAAACTCTGTACTAAGCCTTGGGGCTTCTGTGGGCAGCCACTGTGCCAAGCACATTAGTAATTAAGCCTCAACGTTGTTCTGTTCTTAAACAGTCTGTAGTTCAGATGCTTTTAGAAAATAGACACTCTCCTTGAGTTTCACCTATTGGACCCCTAAGGTCACTTCGGAGCTCTCATCCATATATATCTTCAGAGCACCATGAACTGCATTGTACCTGGTTGCATTTTCTTATTCCTGAACTATATTGTCCTGGGGCTGAAATGAATCTATATCTTCTTAGCCTTCCATGCCTGCTTGGGCACCCACTGAGTCTTCTCCGTCATTCCCTGGACATTCTTTGTTTCAGTATCACAGAGGCTGTTGACAGCTCTAATGATTATGCTTGAAGACAAAACCTAAATTACCCTAATCAGCCTGCTCTGAGGCTGGCAGGTATGTGGTGCTGTCATAGCGAGTTGGTGATATACAATCTGCCATGAATAGAGTTTTCTTCCAGCTGCTCTGACAGGACCACCTGCCGTCTGTGCCCCACTTCCTGCCAGGAAGCTCTGTGACCTTCAGTGGCCAATGCCAAGTGATTAGAAAGCTGGTAGCATTTGTGCCAGGACCTTTGTCTCTGTGGGTTTTGTTTGCTGTGACAGAGAATCAGGAAGTTCCAGAAAAGAACTACAGAGACATTTTCTCCTTATCCAAAGATACAGAGTAAGGATTCTGTTTATACAAAGGGTAGACCCCTTTGATGAGAAGTAACTCAGGGCAAACCTTTCCTTTCTCAGGCTTGTGCAAGTAAGATTTGGCTAACAAATCTCTCAAAATATGCAAGCACCCTTGAGCTGCTTATGAGAAAAGAGACAGGAGAATCTAATAAGATAAATCTAAAAGTTAAAAACCAGACCAGCTTAACAATGAATAATTGGAAAGTGAAATTTTTAAAAATACCATTCCAAAAATATGAAAGCACAGGAATAAGTCTGATAAAAGATGTGTAAGATCTGTAAAAAAAAAATAATAAAAAATAAAAAACAAAAACAAAAAAACCTGAATAAAAATAAAAACGGAGAAAGATTAAAGAGGATCAAAGTAAGTGAAGACATACATCTTATTCATGAATCAGATGACTCAGCATTGTAAAGATGTCAGTTCTCTGTAAAATGATCTATAGACTCAAAACAATCCTAAACAAAATTCCAAGAGAAGTCTTTGTAGAAATTAATGAGTTGATTCAAAAATTTGTATGAAAGTGCAAAGGACCTAGAATAACCAAAGCAAATTTGAAAAAAGAAGAAAGTTGGAGGGCTAATGCTACCTGATTTCAAGACTTAGAAAGCTACGCTATGAAGATAGTGTGGCATAAAGATAGATCAGTAGAACAGTGATCTACTGTTCTAGAAACAGACCTACTCACATATGTGACTTTCAAGAAGGTCACAAAGACAATTCAATGGAGAAAGTATAGTTTTTTCAACAAAACCTCCTAGAATAATTGGATATCCAAATGCAGAAATATGAATCTTGATCCACAGTTTGTACAATATGCACAAGTTAACTCAAATGGATCATAGACTTAAAGTTTAAACCTACAAGAGTACACAACTTCTAGAAGAAAACATGGGAGAAAAATGTTTGTGACCTTGGGTTAGACAAAGATTTTGATCAATAAAAGAAGATACTGCCAAGTTAAACTTCATAAAAATTAAAACCTATGCTCTTTAAAGATATAATTAACAAAATGATCAGACTAGATACAGACTGGGAGAAAATGTTTAAAATATGTTTCTCCTAAAGGATTTGCATCAAAAACATGTAAAGAACGCTCAGACTCAATAATAAGAAAATAAACAATTGAAAAAATGCATAAAAGATTTGAATAAGTCTAAATCCTTTAGAAAGAAGACTATTATCACAATCAGTGTCAAGAGATAACACACCCACACTCAGCCCTTTAGTAGGATTGTCTAGAACAGCTGTGGCAGCAATAGAAACAACAAGCAGCTCTGATTTGGGAAGAGTTTCCACCCAATTCATTGTTTTACCTAAAGGTTCTCAACCTTTCCAAAGAAGATACAAAGATAGAAATAAACATGGAAAATTGTTCAACATCCTAAGTCATTAGGGAAGTATAAATTAAAACTACAGTTAAATATCACTGCATACTTATAAGAATAGCTAAAATTAATAAGCCTGACAATATGAAATGTTGATGAGAATGTAGGAGAACAGAAACTGTCATAAACTGTTCGTTGGAATGTAATTTGGTTCAACCATTCTAGAAAACACTTGGGCAGTTTCTTAAAAAGCTAAAATACTGAGAGATATTTTCACACCCTGGTTCACAGAACTATTTACAGTAGCCAAAAGTGGAAGCAACTCAGATATCCACGGGCAGACGAAGAGCTAAAGTGTGGTCTATACACACAATGGAATATTAGTGAGCCCTAAAAAGGAAGAGAATCCTGGTACATGCTATAATATAAAAGAAACTAGAGGATTTATGGTTAGTGAGATAAGCCAGTCACAAAAAGACAAATTCTGAATGATTTTGGTTATCTAAAATAATCAATTTCATAGATACAGAAAGTGGAACAGTGGTTACCAGGGATTGAGGGGAGTGGGGAATAGGAGTTGTCTAGTGGATATAAAGTTTGAGATATACAAGATGAGGTTTTGGAGATCTGTTTCATAATATGTGAAGGTACTTAATACTGCTGAACTTTGCATTTAAAAGTGATTAGATTTTAAGTTGTGTAAAAAAATTTTTTTTAAGATTTTATTTATTTCATTGAGAGAGAGACAGTAAGAGAGAGCATGAGAGGGGAGAAGGTCAGAGGGAGCAGCAGACTACCCTTGGAGCTGGGAGCCTGATGTGGGACTCGATCCCGGGACTCCAGGATCATGACCTGAGCCGAAGGCAGTTGTTAAACCATCTGAGCCATCCAGGCACTCTAAGTTGTATAAAATGGTAAATTTTATGTTGTGTATTTTTAACCATAACGATGAAGAAAAAGTTAAACATACTATATGATATAGTCATTCCACTCCTAGGTATTTACTTATGAGAAATGAAAGCACTTGTTCATACAAAAACTTGCACAAAAATGTTCATAGAAGCCTTGTTTGTAACATCCAGAAGCCAGAAACAACCCAAATATCTATGAACAAATAGATGGAGACACAAATTGTGCTATTAATGTAATTGTTTCTGGACTCTTGGTTCTGTTCCTTTGGTTTATACATCTGTCCTTATGTTCATACCACACTGTCTTGAATATTGTAGCTTTGTAGTAAGCTTTAACATTGGGAAATATCAATTCTCCAACCTTGTTCTTCTTCAAGATCATTACCTATTCTGGGATTGCATTAAATCTATATATCAATATATCTCTAACAATAGAAATCCAGAAGTCTCTCCCAGAAACGTCTATAAATAGTAAATTGCCTTTACATATTTGATCATTTTACTAATATAAGCCATTTTCTTTTTACTTTGTTCCTAAATCTGGGTAATCCCTTTTATGAACTTCAAGAATTTTACTAAGTAGAATTACATGTTTTTCATTTGGTATTATCTATCTTTATTACTTTCATATCTCATTAAAAACCTAGTCTTTCAGGGACGCCTGGGTGGCTCAGTTGGTTAAGTGGCTGCCTTCGGCTCAGGTCATGATCCCAGCATCCTGGGATCGAGTCCCACATTGGGCTCCTTGCTTGGCAGGGAGCCTGCTTCTCCCTCTGCCTCTGTCTGCCTGTGCGCTTGCTCTTGCTTCTCTCTCTATGACAAATAAGTAAATAAAATCTTTAAAAAAAAAAAAAAAACCTAGTCTTTCAGAGGCACCTGAGTGGTTCAGTAGGTTAAGTGTACAGCTCTTGATTTCAGCTTAGTCTGTATCTTATGGCTCCTGAGAACCAGCCCTGAATTTGGGCTCCATGCTCAATGTGGCATCTGCTTGAGATCCTCTCCCTCTGCTCCTCCCTGCATACATGCTCTCTCTCTTTCTTTCAAGTACATAAATCTTAAAAACAAAACAAAACCTAGACTTTCACTTTGAGTTTCTGGGTTTCTCTTAGAATCTGTCACAATAGGTCCAAAAAGAAGATGGTAGTATATGGCTTTGAAGCCCACTACCAGCATTTCTTCTTTGTTGCTGTGTTGCCTTCATTTGAGACCCTTGAAGATAAGGATACTGTGGGTTGAGCTATAGCAAATTCAGCTCAGATCCTGTTATGTAACAAAAGAACATCCCAAGAATGCCAAATTTATGTGTGCTAATCCTGAGCTTGCACAGGCTTGCTTTCGCTTCCTGGAAAAGCCTCTTGATGGCTTTGGACCTTGAAAGTCATTGGGCTGCAAAAAGGAATGGTGACACAAGGAGACAAGGACACGTGGAGACACTTTCTTAATAAAGCATTGACCTTCCCTCACCCATAAGGCCTCAGTGTCCTCACTGTCAACCCTGTGTCAACAAAGAACCCAGGACAAAGCAGTGTGCCTGACCAGGAGGTTGGGGTAGCTGAAAAGCAAGACCATGGGAGAAGACTGAAGGAAATTTCAAGGACAGAAAATTAGCCCTGTGAAGCATGTTTACTCCTTGCCTCTGCTATGTTGGATTCCAACCCAAGCTAAGAAACAACTCTGTAGAAATGAAAGGGCTTGTTGTTGGCTAGAGGTCATCAATAACAGAAGATTTAAGAATGTTAATGTTCAAGGAGTGATGATGAAGTCCAAAATATTTAAAAAGAGGACCATTATTATAGTCAGTCTCAAGAAAGAACACACCCACACTCGGTCCTTTAGTACCATTGTCTAGAACAGCTGCAACAGGAACAGTAACAACAAGTAATTCTGACTTGGGGAGAGATTCTACCCAATCCATTGTTTCACCTAAAGGTCTTCAACCTTCCCACCCCAGAATCTCACTATCATGCACTTATGTTTACTGTCAGCCTTAAGGAAGGGAACTGTAGCTCAGGACATGGCTGACAGCTTCACTTGGAGAAGTCTTACTCAGAGCCCTCTAAAATATGTGGTCTTTGCTCTCCCTGAAGTGGTTTGCCTGATGGGCTTCTGTGGTCCAAAAACAGTGGCATCTGCTAACCTTATATTCACCTAAAAGGGCATGTTGTCTCTGCTCTGGACCAGTTTCTGTGCCTGTCCTGCTACCAGTTACATCCCCCTTTTTAAGACCTCCACTTCGCTTCTAAGTTCTTTGCACATTGTATGTCCCATGATGTTTGGAAAGTACTTGGGTTGGGATCTAATGCCAACTAATGCCTGTCCTTACCAGAGCTTTCCCCACGTTAGGTGCCCAAACCAGAGACCTTGAAGTCATTCTTGATTCTCTTCTCTCACACACACCCTTTGTCTAATCCAGCTGCTGATGCTGGCAGTTCCACCTTTAAAATGTATCCCACATCTAAACACTTCTGACCACCTTCATCCTCCTACCTTCATCTCTTACCTGCAATATTACACCAGCCTCGCCATTAGTCTTTCTACTCCTGCTCCCTTTGGATAATTTACTTTGCAGCCAGAGTGATCCCATTACAGTGTGAGTCAGATCACATTACCCCTCCACTTAAAACCCACCAAGGACCCCTTATTTCACTCAGAGTAGAAGCCAAACACCTTCTAGAGCTTTTAAGACTCCTGCCTCAGGGCCTCTGCACTTCCTGTTCTCCTTGGTTCTACACTTTATGCCAAATGTCCACATAACTCTCTTCTTTGAGAATTTATTCAATGATCACCTTCTCATTTCAGTCTATGATGGCAACCCAACTTAAAATGGCAATGCCCCCTACATCCCCTGTCCCTAGGCCCTGCTGTGCATCCTCCACAGTACTTCCATCATGCTGCATGCTGCATTTGTTTTCTCCCTACCTCAATTAGAATGTTTGATCAATGAGAACAGAGATTTTTGTTTGTTTCTTTACTGATGCATCCCAATGCTTAGACCATAATCTGACACTTGGAAGGCTCTGAAAACTATTTAACTGGATTAATGAAATGAGGAACAGCAAGTTCTTTCTTGCATGGAAGTACGGAGGTAGAGTAGCATATATTTTCCTTCCCTCATTCCTCAGTCTCATTCCCTTATCTCAGCTTACATTTGCTGCTCATTTCTTAAACATGATATTTCTTGGAAGTAGCATGAGGAGGGACCACATTCCAATGACAGTCTGGAGGGCTAGTCCTTGGACTAGAAGTATACCTCATATTACATAACACTGCATTTCTCTACAGACAAATCCACTCCAGCCTCTTTTCTGTGTCTCGAGCTTCTTTGTATGGCTGGCATTCCTAGCTCATGTTAGAACTTGCTTATTTGAGAAGCCAAAAGTGAGATTTGGGAATCAATATTTGGAAAGTCCATGACAAATACCCAGATAAATCCATCCAAAACTGAGCTTCCAATCCTTTTTAGTTTTGAACTTCAAATCTAAAATGTCTTTTAAACTTCGAAGTGGAGTGGTTCAATAGGCAGATACATATGCCAAAATCTGTGAGGAAAGAAAAAAATGGTTTGTTAAAAGAGTCATGGTGATGAGAGCCTATATGTAGAAACTTGAGGTTGAATCAGATGTAAAAAGTATCTCTCAATTACTCCCTCTCTCCCTCACTTACTCTTTCATTCATTTATTTACTCAATACCCCTGTGACACAGTTTCTTCATGGACTAACCTTCAAACACACATAGCACCAAAACTAAACTTAAAAATGATTTTTTAAAAAATCCAATTTAGTTACCATATAATGTGTTATTAGTTTCAGAGGTAGAGTTCAGTGATTCATCAGTTGCATATAACACTCAGTGCTCATTCCATCAAGTGCCCTCTTTAATGCCTATCACCAAGTTCCCCCAACCCCCTCCTACCTGCGCTCCAATAACCCTTAGTTTGTTCCCTATACTTAATAGTCCCTTATGGTTTTATTAGAGAAGAGGAGCCAGAAGATCCATGAATCATCCCAGCCCTCAGCTTCCCTCTCTTGTTCCTAGGGAGGGTATCACACAACTGGAAAGTGAGTTCTTCTTTCACATTGGAATTTCCTGGTGAACAAAATTCCCCATTTCATTATATGTTATAATGACAAAGAATTACAGTGAACCAATAGTTAAAGTAGCTCAGAACTCCTATGGAGATATAAAGACACTTATGCTCTAAAACAGAAGTTCTCAACACAATCTACGTATTATCACCTGGGGCTATTTTTAAAACTATGGCTATCCATATCCATCCTAGATAATCATATTTAATTGGTCCAGCAGAGGCCTGGTAATAAGTGGTTTTTAGAAGCTTCCCCAGTTTATTCTTATGTGTAGCCAAGGTTCACAATTATTGGTCTAAACAAAAACCATAACCTAGTTTATTTATTAGGCCACCAAAATGCAGTGACTTTTTTCTTAATACAGTGACTTTAATTTGAGATTTAAATAATGATGAACAGATGAAGTGAGAAGCAGAAAGGTATGAGGGAGCATTCCAGGCAATGGGTATAGCCATGAATACCATGCTAGAATGGATGTTCTGGTTTTAGAAAGCCAAGAGCAGACTCTACAGCCATTTTAGCTGTTCTTTAACATGGAGAAGTGATGCCCCAAAGAAGAACATTCCTGATTTCCCACAAAGCCATATAGGAAATGACTTAAAGAATCTGGACTCTGGGGACGCCTGGGTGGCTCAGTTGGTTAGGCGGCTGCCTTCGGCTCAGGTCATGATCCTAGCATCCTGGGATCGAGTCCCACATCGGGCTCCTTGCTCGGCAGGGAGCCTGCTTTTCCCTCTGCCTCTGCCTGCCATTCTGTCTGCCTGTGCTCGCTCTCTCTCCCTCTCTCTCTCTGACACAAATAAAAAAAAAAAAAATCTTAGAAAAAGAATCTGGACTCTGGGAACAAACTGAGGGTTACAGAAGGGAAGGGGGTGGAAGAATGGGGTAGCCAGGTGATGGGAATAAGGAGGGCACACATGGTGATGAGCGCTGGGTGTTATATGCAACTAATGAATCATTGAACACTATGTCAAAAACTAATGACAAATTACATGATGGCTAACTGAACTTAATAAAAAAATAAAAATAAATTAAGTACCTTCTATAACACATGAAAAAAAAAAAAAAGAAGAGAAAAGAAAACACCATGATATAGAGCTGGCACTGCCGCAGGACTGATTGGGTATATACCTAACAAAGGAATAGGTCTTTTCACTTCCCTCAGTACAGATTTAGTTTGCAATTTTTGCTCATGTATCTACTGTGTTTGGGATTAATACCATAGGACCATACCTCAGGACCCTTCAAAAGGAATGCTAATGCATATAATTCCACCTTAACTTTATGAGTTTTCAGAGACAAAACCAAGACCCTCTGGGGACAGGATACTGGAACTATCCTATAAAAAGGTGTTCTTCCTGAACAGTTACCCTATTTGGTGAGGCAAGAGGTAGAAAATGTCACATTAACAAAGAAAATGCAGGATTTGAATTTCATATTTCTAAAAGGTACAGGAAAGAATGACCTTTTTTGCACCTTACCCCATCTTCTGAGGAGCAGGGGCCAGCAATCATTTGAACCCTCACAGGCTCTGAACAGAGTTTTGTTCGTAGTATAATCATGTCTGGGGCACAGTTTGATTGGTGTGCAAATCTCCATTCCCCTTGTTCTGAACATTTTTTGTTTATCTTCAGCTTTTGTCCTTGTCTTCCAATTGCTAATGGTTTGGGAGAATTAATGACCCAGGAGATAAACAAACAGGTTTTGTTTCTAAACATAAAGTCTTTGTGGTCCTGCCAAAGATTTTTTTTTTTTCTACACTATGGATTTCCCTCTTTCGCTGAGGACAAAAATGATGCTTGCAGGAAATATTTATCTTCTCGTATGCCTTATTCAAGTCATGAGGTAAATAGAAATTAGAATGACCTTAAATCCTTGCACCATATTGTGTCTTTACTTCAGCCATTATGGTATCAGGGGACAGGGGAGTGGGAGAGGAATGATGCTAAAATAACATGAACTTGGGGTAGAAGTTTCCAATGTAAACATCTTCTGAATTTCTTCTTTACTCTGAAATGAATTATTTGAAACAAATCACTCTGTCATAACACATTTTTTGTTTTACCAGGCCAAAGAGAAGAGATTTATTTTCAAACTGTAGCAGATATTTGGGGTCATAAACAAACCTTAGTGGTTAGTGCTCCCAGAACATTTGATGCTACCTCTTTGAATTCATATAGTCAATAAAATATATATATTTAACTTATATTGTCAGTATATTCTAAAGAAGCTCACTTTTGTATATGCCTTGGTATATACATATGCAGCTTCTAATCAGTTGCCTGGAGGGATGGATGGGATACTGATGGAGCTGCTTTCACTAGAAAATATTTGCAAGGTAGCTTTGGAAGTAGTAGAAAGAGAAAGTACTTTTATTTTGTAAGTATTTGGTACTTGTTATGAAACAGATACTGTGCTAGAGATTAGAGATATGGATTAAACATGATATGTGGCTTTGAAAGAGCTTTTATCTGAGCTGGGCCTTGGAGTATGTGTAGGAGCTAGCTAGAAGGAAGGAAGAAAGGGTATTCCAGGTTGGAGGCAGGGGGTGGAAATAGCATGTTCAATGACACAGAATGTGCAAGCTCTAGGAAGTTCCAAGAGGAAGGAGATCTTCAGAGTAATTGGAACACTGGATTCATTTGGAAAAAGATGGATTCAAGTCCAAGATGATGAATCAGGAGGCAGCAGAGTATAGCGGTTGATGGCACAGAGTCTGGCCTGAGGTCAACCCCTGGCCTCTTCATTGAGTAGCCTTAATGTCTTCACCTTTTTCCTTCATCTGCAAAACGAGAAGATAATAAGATCTCATGGGTGCTGAGAGTAGTACCTGATATGATTTGCCAAATTAAAGCAACAATTTATTCTAAGATGATGAGGACTAATGCTAAAATGATGTCAGTGGGAAAGGAAGGAAAGGCCATTGCAATAGATGTTTCCCAGGTGTATTTAAACGGCTTGTCAAATGATTGGATTGGGGTCAGTGAGGAATAGAAGAGGAAGGAAAAAGGTCAAGAATGGCAATCGTGGTTTTAACTTGAGAAACCCTAGATGGTAGGGCCTGTGGTTGAAGTCAGAATATATAAGGTGGAGATCTATTTCTGCCATGCTGTATTTAAGGCTCCCATATAACAACCAGGTAGAGACCTCTGTTAGAAATTAGCAATAAGAGTTTGTAGTTGGAGAAATAATAAAAATAATGAATTTGACAATTGTCAGTATAGAAATGGTCACTGAAGTCGAAAAGGAAATTTAAAATGTGAGTATGTAGAGTAGGTTTTCTCAATTTCAGTGCTATTAACATTTTGGGGTGGCTGGTTCTTTATAATGCAGGGGGCTATCTTGTACATTCCAGGATGTTGAATAATATCCCTTACCTCCACCCACTCGTTGTCAATGGTTTTTTCTGCCTTCATCAACAACCAAAGATGTCTCCAGATATCACCAAAATCCCTCCCCCATCCCCAGGGCAGGGAAGGTGGTGGAGACTAGTCCCTTCTTGAGAACCTCAGGTGTAGAGTAATGACAGTGGTGGTGGAAACTTGGGCAAATTATGTTCAGTTTCTGAATACGTTAATTGCAAATAATCATAGGAATAACACAGATGTTGTTGTAAGAGGCATTCTGAAGTAGTCAAATGCTAAGCAAATGGTACTTATTATGATTAGCCAAAGTTGAAAAATCCATGTGTTATAGGTGAAATGGTGGGATTTTTTTTTATTAACATAAAATGTATTATTATTTTCAGGGGTATAGGTCTGTGATTCATCAGTCTTACACAGTTCACAGTGCTCACCATAGCACATACTCTCCCAATGTCCATCATCCAGCCACCTTTCTCTCTAGCAACCCTCAGTTTGTTTCCTGAGATAGAGTCTCTTGTGATTTGTCTCCCTCTCTTGTTTGTCTTGTTTCACTTTTCCCTCCCTTCCCCAATGATCCTCTATCTTGTTTTTCAATTTCCTCATATCAGTGAGATTATAGGATAATTGTCTTCCTCTGATTGACTTATCTCGCTTAGCATAATACCCTCTAATTTCATCCATGTCGTTGCAAATGGCAATATTTCAGATTTTCGGTGGCTGCATAATATTCCATTGTATATATATGCCACATCTTTTTTATCCATTCATCTGTTGATGGACATCTAGGCTCATTCCATAGTTTGGCTAAGAAATGCTGGGATTTTTTGATAGCCTTTCTTGTTTTAGGAGAGGTTTGGGTCATTATAAAGGATATTCATCCATCTTCATTAGTATTGTCAGTTCCTCCTCACCTCACACACACATGTTCAATTTCATATGGTAAAGCCAAGTGTCCAAATCCTAGACTGCTCTTACCTAGGGCTGAATTTAGCTGGATGAAGTATTTCAAGTCCCTCTTCTCAATTCTTTCCCCAATAGGGGAAACTGATGTTAATGTCAGACAACATGTCCATGGCTGTTCATGAATCTTGGTTGTCATAGTTGATGAACATGAGATTTGTGATATCATATATCTTGGTATTACTAGGAAATATTTTTTTTTTTAAAGGCAAACAAAAACAAAGTCAGACCCTGGGGTCTGGTTTTCAACAGCAATAAATAATTCCCTGTATTCTCTTTCACACTAGGCCCTTTGCCAAATAAAGTTCAGCTATATCTCAATGGAGGAGCCTGAGGACCAAATGGCTCCTGTAAATCAGGGAACTTGCAGAAGAGAATGCCATTATCTCTGTCTAGGAACTGTTCCCCACAGCCTTTTGCCTTGGGGAATAATTGTTAGTGAAGCCATAACATTGCTCTTCTTATTTTAAATCCTTTCTCCTCTTGGATGTACCTGAAAGTTGTTGGTGTTTTTGTGTGTTTTTTGTTTGTCTCTTTATTTTTCTCTCCCCACTTCCCAACCAAACAATCTCAAGAAGCAAAGATATACTGCCTGGAACTGAGAGTCACTGTTCACTCAGCCAACAAAATCTGGCCTCCAGCTAAGGTCGAAGGCAGCTGGCTGTGAGTGCCTCAACCTGTTGAACCTGCAAAGGCCCCACCTCCCACACCACTGGCCATCGCATGGAAAATTCCTGGGCACAGAAGGGTCAGCCTACGGACAAGGAATCAGCCAGCCATGCTTCTCTGGGCACAAGGACCTTGGCATCTGGCCAACCACTGTCATTAAAAGTGGGGGCTTTTATGTTGGTTTTTCTTAAGTTCATGTTTCGGGCAGCTTTTTATTATGATGTGATTTTTTCCCCCCCAAGGCCAGGCCTCCACCCTCCCATCTTTGGTGGAATGTGTTAATAATTTGCTCTAGGGAGATGAAAGCTTCTTTGATACAAGTAGAATAAACACATGGAACACTGTTCAAAGGTTTAGTTTCCACAATAGGAGCCCAGTTTGGGGACTGAGAATTGGATGGAGAGAACGGTCTCATTTCTGAATCACTTTTCTCCCGCAGTGTCCCTCCTTTGCCTCTGCAGCTCTTTCCTGACTTGTCCAGCTTAGGACAACGCCAGCATGTGGTCTAGGACTCTTCAGACAGTTGGCAGCCAACAAAGGCCATCACTAATTGTTGTGGTAAATCCCTACACAAGTCCTGAAACAGATTTCAGGCAATTTCCTTCTAGATGGGGTTACTTTGTGTGAGCCAAGGATCTTTCTAACTGCTTAACTAAGACTTACTTGCTTCATGAAATCAAAACATATTAGAATGGAAAAGACATCGAGTCCAGCCTCTTCATTTTATAGAGGAGGAGGTGAATGCCCAGGAAGAGTACGTGACTTGTCTAAAATCACACAGGTCTTCCAAATCCCAGCATGGATTTTCCTCAAGACCTGCATTGTTATAATCCTATGGTTCCCAAGGACTGGCGGAAGTCAAAACAAACAAACAAAAACCCTTTTCAGGATTTCTCTAACTGTCTCTTTCTGTGCCCATCTCCATTTTGAGGTGCTTCTGCCACCATCTCAGGAGCTCATGAGCTCTCTACAATCTCACTCAGTTGCATGGTCCCAGTGGTCTGGCACACTAGGGGTAGCTTACCCATGGTTCTCCAAAGTGTTCATCCTACACCCTCAAGGCCCTGTTTTCTGAAGCCAAATGAATTCCCAAAAAGCCATCCCAGCAGACAATGAGTCGATGTACTACCCATCTCAGACCCCAGGCAATTCGTAGAAATTCCTCTCCTTTCACAGAAATGCATTTAAACATCCCGAAGCTAGCCTGGAGAAGACTTGAACGTGGCTATGGTTAGTATGTCTTGGTGAGGTTTGTACTAGAGGCCCTTTCAAGAGGCCCTTTTGTTTTGATATTCATTCATTGGTAGGTTTGAGTACTTCAGAGGAGTTGGTCTGAAGGCAGTTCATAGTCTGGTGGAGAGTCCCAGTTAAGGTGCCCAGAAGCCAAGGCCCAGGAAATGCTATCAACTTATGCTTGATCTTAAAGATACAGAACCTCCTTGGACTCTGCCTTCCCAACTATAAAATGGGAATAAAACCTGCTCTAACCATTCTCAGGATTGATGTGAATCTAATTGGACAATAGATATTAAAGTAGTTCTTTAAGTAATTGGATGGAAAAGAGTCTTATTATATATGGTGTTGTGGTGTATTTTTCATCTAATCATCATATGGATTCAAAACCAATGGATAATAATCCTACTTAGGGTGCCTATTTCCTTAACGGCAGACTCCTACATTAAGCTTCGTTCCATGCAGCATGAATTCATGTGTTTTTCTACATTATTATGATGAATTTCCTATGTAAAGGTTTGCAAGTTTTTTTTGTTTGTTTGTTTGTTTTCTGAGACACTCAAATATCCACTTTTCAGCCACTTTGATCCAAAGGTTATTCCATCATTTCTTTTCCAAAACTTGAAACATGACAGTAATCCTCTTTTCATCCAAATTTTGTAGCTTTGATCTTCATTATCTTAACATTCAAAATATATAGATTTTTTTAATCACCAAAGTCATAAAATGTGTTTCAGCCCAGCCAGATACCTCGGGAGATTGAGTTTGCTTCTTCAGTTTCTCTGTCAGATTTTTCCTTTGTTGCAATTTCCCTGATTGTCCTGAGGCCACATTCCTCAGACATGTCCTCCTCCTCAGCTGCTATCTTCCTTCTCCCTCTCCCTCAGTGCTGTACACACAGTCCTTTCTGGAACACAGAGTTGTAGGATTATTTGAGAAAAATCCCACTTATTGACCAATAGTTTAATTCCTTATGGTTTCATAAGGTTTCATCTCAAAAACAGCATTTAATGTGTGTTTTCAAACTGATACACTTTTCAAAATTGAAATGCCCCTAAGAAAAATTAGCAGTGCTTTTAATCCACCTGGAATTAGTGGCATCTTGCCCTTTAATACTTTGCAGCCATGACAGTTTGAAACTTCTGCCTGAAACTTGTTAATGAAATCAGCTCCTTGACCATTTATGTTCAACAAAGTAGTAATGCTTTTTATTCTATCCCCAAACCGTACCCTGGCTGCACGCGTTTTGAGAGTAAACTTATTCCTCATTTACCCCCATGGAGAAATGACCCACAACATGCTGCTCTTCAGAGCCTTGGAAACCTAGGTGCTGAAGTGCCAAACAGGCAGGGAGAACAAAAATAAGTCACCAAAAGTGCACCAGAAAGAGAGATGGGTAGCTTCTTCTGACCCAGCTGTGGAGTTACCTTTGAAGCACTGGGAAAACCAGTCATTTTTATGTGTGTACCACCTCTACCTAAGCTATCTCCTCCAACCTGTTAAACAAAATGCTGCATCATTTCTCAATCCAACTCGGTGAACCTCGGGCTACCAATGAGTTTGTGAATAATTAGTGATGTCCCACAGAAACAGAGAAATTCCACTGACCTCCAAAGATGCTTTGTGAATTCATTCTTGCTTTGTAGCTTGCTTAAAAGAGACAAAGCATTCTGTAAAATGTTAACAAGGTTCAGCCTGGGGGATTTACAACTGTTTACCCAGCACGTTGCTCCCACTGCTAGTCTGTCTCCTCACTTGCCCAAGTCCTGCCCTTGTCCCGTCCTCCCCTGACCTGATACAATATGAGAATGTCAATGCAATGTCTAATAATGGTTCCTTTGTGTTTATATCATTGCTTTTCACCCAAAGATCCTTCAGCACATAAACTCACAAGGCCGAGAGCCCATTGACATCTGCATCAGCCCGCCGTTCTTCTGGAACATGGAACACGGGCTTGTAAACTCATATGGGACTGATGACAGAATACATTTTTCTGCGTGTGGCATGGCAGGAGTTAAGTGATTAGTCTGAGACCAGAGAGGGAGAATTCATCCTGTTTCACAATTGGCTCTGTCTGTGGAGTTATCTTCAGAAGTCACCCTCTGTTAAGCGCCAGATAAATTCTGTTGATACTATTAATTGATAACTGGCTGGGACTTTCCACTGTGAGAAAACAATAAGCATTCCTTTGACCTGTACTTTTCTTCTGAATCACATTAACTCTGGTGGCAGCCCTTTGAGGCAGTCAAGTGCCTTCATTTGTTCAATATGAACTTATTAAATATCTGCTTCTTTTAGCATCTGATATATGGGAAAACAAAAGCACCTTCGTGCAAGAAACTGGGTGTCTCACTGGAAAGAGAAAAGATCCAAATGTGGAAATTATAGTTCCAAGTAGTACATAGTTAAATGCCAAAGCTAGTCGCTCACTTAATGGGTGTTGTGGGTCCCCAAGAGAGAAGATTGAATGGGAGCCAAAGGGGTCTGGGAAAATTCACAGAAGAGTGGACACTTCTGGGTTTTAATGAATGATTAAAATTTACACAGTGAGCTGGGGAACATACCACATCTTTACAACAGCCTAAACAAAATTAGGGTAAGGTGGAAAAGAAAAGACAGAGCCTAATGGTAGGGGTCACCAGACTGCTGGCCTATGGCCAGGGAACTTGTGATCTGGTCTCTCTCTCAAGCTGGTCAGGGCCTGGTGCATTCCAGGGCTGGCCCACACTCTCCTCGGCAAGCACTGCCTACCAACCCAGGAACCTCTGAGGCTCTGGAGCATCTTCCATCCAAACCTAGCCTCTGCTTAATTGTCCTTCATGCTACCACAGAGGGCCCCAGAAGGCTCGCAGACTTTGCACACAGAAACTGAAGCACAAAACCTCAGGGCCTCCACTGCCTGAGTACTTTATGCTGCAGAATGGTCTAGTGGCAGTTGGAAAGTTAGTTTCTTTCAGGGATCCTAAGAAAGTGAAAGCCAGCTTTCTTTGCCATCAGTGCTCCCTCTACCTATTCAAATACCTCCTAAACAACCAGAGGTTGTTTTTTTGTTTTTTTTTTTTTTTGTTGTGTTTTGTTTTGTTTAATCTGACTCTTCTCTGGCCCCCAACCCCTGTTAGGACAAGGACTCTCCCATGTGCCCTCTGCACCCTCTAACTCTTCCACATAAAACAGCAAATTCATGGGGCACCTGGGTGGCTCAGTGGGTTAGGCCACTGCCTTTGGCTCAGGTCATGATCTCAGGGTCCTGGGATAGAGCCCCGCATCGGGCTCTCTGCTCAGTGGGGAGCCTGTTTCCCCTTCTCTCTTTGCCTGCTTCTCTGCCTACTTGTGATCTCTGTCAAAAAAAAAAAAAAAAATCTTAAAAAAAAAAAAAAAAACAAACAAATTCATGGACTTACTGTCCTGGTAGAATGATTCTTTACTTCCCCATGGGAAAAACCAATAGTGTCCAAATCTTGGTTTCTTAAAGGAGACATGTAAGGTTTTTTTCCTTGAAAATCTAATCTCAAGACAATAGCCTTAAAAACAGGTTCTATTTTGGACACCAAAAGCTGACTATTATCTGAGTTTTTGTAATTGGAAAAATCTATTCTTTTTTAATCCAACTCTTCCCATTTCCCCACTCCCCCACTGAGGCTCACACACAGACATCACCACTTTTGAGCATGCCTGGTTAAAAGGAGAAAATAAAGAAGTCCAAAGGCGAGAAAATAGCACATTCATATTTTCCAAAGGTTTAAATGACATATGGAAAGAAAGTTAACAAGGCTTCCTAAACTAATCTAGCCCCAGTGAGATTTCAGAGACATGGAAACTTGGTCTACCTAGTCACCAAAATTACCTAAGTGTTTGTTTTCTGTAACATGAAAGCTACATAGGAAATTATGCAAACCGTTTGGAAAGAACATGTTCCTTCTGCAGAATGGGCCCTTTCCTTTCCAGATCTAACTTTTGCTTTTGGGTAACTTGTTTATTTTCCAAAATACCTTCAGTGTTAGAAGCACAATTGTTAGCCATCAAGACTTATTTTTAGAAAGAATACCACCACCCTATATTCTGTGACTCTTTTCACTCTGCTTTATCAAGAGCTCTTACCTACTACATTTAATCTGTCTGTGAACTACACAAACACCTGAATCAACAGACCTTTTCTAATTACTGGTTGAGTGGTGACCACAATCAATAGAAAATTGTAATGAATAATGAATGAGTCTCTGAAATACATAGGTCTCTACATAAAATTGAGTTCAGACTAACCAACTGCCATGGGCTGAACTGTGTCCTCCACAAAATTCTTACGTTGAAGTCCTAACCCCCAATGTGACTATAATTGGAGATAGGATTTTTAGGATGTGATTAAGGTTAAGTGAGGTCATAAGGGTAGGGGTCTTAATCTGATAATATTGGTAGCCTTATAAGGCTCTCTTCCTCTCTTCCACATGTACCAAGGAAAGGCCCTGTGAGAACCTGGTGACAAGGCAGCCACCTATAAGCCAGGAACAAAGTCCTCACCCGAAGCCAAACCCTGCTAGAACCTTGATCTTGAACTTGCCAGCCTCTAGAACTGTGAATAAATTAAATTCTGTTGCTTAAGCCGTCCAGCTTGTGGTGTTTTATGACAGCCAGACTAATACACTGATCAACATGCAGGAAAAGAAACTTTGTTCAGGGGGAAAAAAAAGAGAGAGAGAGAGAGGGAGAGAGGGTAGGAGGGGGGGAGAGGGAGGAAGGAAAAGTTTTATTCACCATCTTCAAAGATGGTGCTGAACACCATATTAGAGTCTGTGTGTGTGTGTATGTGTGTTTGTAAAGAAGATATTTTATTTTGCTCTGAAGTATGCTCCTGGATTTGTAATCATCTTTACTGAGAGTCAAGTTTTAGTGGTTTCTACATGTTTATTTTGACTGATTGGCAGAACACAGCAGGCTCTTGAGTAGAGCTGGGGAATACATACTAGCCTGGTGTGTTGCTACAGCTTTTTTGCAAATCATCTCTATGAACATTGGATAATTTGGGTTAAAATATAAGGAATACTGCAGATTACTCTTGTGTAGGATGTTGATAGTGAAGAGACTTATTCATTTATTTTAAAAAGAAAGAGATAACAATTGGGGACAATTGGAAAGGGAGTTCTCCTTTCCCTGTTTTTAGCTCTTAAAAAATATGTATATTGTTGTACGTTTAGTTGGAACCAATACCTTTAGCTGTTTTACCTCTAGTAAGCCTCACAACAACCTGAGGAGATAGATACTACATGACTTCTGCCTTTCTCTATTCCCCTGACCTTTGGCAAGTCCCTGAAACTTGTTTTTCCTCAGGTTCCACACTTAGAAAATGGGGACAATATTAATACCTTTCTGTAAGGTTGTTGTGAAGATTACATGAGATAATATATGTAAAGTCTGTAGAACTATATCTGGTATAGAGTACCAGCTCCATCAGTGGTAAACATGTTAACACTATCATTACTATGATTTTTATTATAATGGTTATGCTAAGTCTCAGGGCAGTCAAGGATCCTGCCTGAAATCACATAGCTAGTAAGTGACAGATCCAGGTTTAAATCCAGATCCATCTGATGTCCAAGGACATGTTCCATATTGCCCACCACTGTCTCCAGCCAAGTAGACATGGGCACCGTGATCTTACAAACATAGAACTGAAGAATACTCAGTTGGCTAGAACTCCCTCCTTTTTTTTTTTTTTTTTTAAGATTTCATCCACTTATCTGACAGAGAGAGAGAGATCACAAGTAGGCAGAGAGGCAGAGACAGAGAGAAGAGGGAAGCAGGCTCCACACTGAACAGAGAGCCCAATGCGGGGCTTGATCCCAGGTCCCTGAGATCATGACCCAAGCCGAAGGCAGAGGCTCAACCCACTGAGCCACCCAGGTGCCCCTAGAACTCCCTTCTTATTCAGGAGAGGAATCCTTGCTTATTGGAAAAGAGCTGGACCTTTCTTTTCAAGGGTCAGCACCTTGGGTCACTGCCTCAGAGCTGCAGTGCCGAGCTGCCTTAATCTTTCTCTGTCAGGTTTACAGCCTCCCTTGTCCTCACCCCACCTCTTAGATGCTGATAAATCAAAGAAATAGCAACAAAATGGAAAGACTAAATAAACATTTCTTTAAGGAGCATATGAGAGGGGATTTTTATTTTTCATTAGACATTTGATAACAACATCTTAGGCTTTTTGATGTTACTTTCCCATATTTTGGACTACATGAAAGTATGTGACTCATAGAAATGACCATAGGAGGAAAAGCGAATGAGTCACCTTACCCAGCCCATCTGGAGCTTCCCAAGGCCATGCCCCTGGGAGCAGCATCCCTGAAGGCCAATCTAGCCAGAACTCCTTGTGCAGCAGCGGGGGCTGCCTAGGACAGGGGTTTCTTCAGGAGACACTGGAATCTCGGAAAAGGAGTGAGTCAGGGAAAGTTAAACATCAGAGCCTGGAGGAGTTATCCTGTAACTTTTCCAAAAAACATTTACTGCTATAAGCTTAGAAGTTTCTTGTCCATTTTTCATCACTTCCAATTCCCAGGTACACCCCCACAGCAGAACACTCTCTCCTCAATGCTATGCACACTTCAAAGAGTTGCCGTCCATGGTACCCTCCTGCCCTTTTGAGCAAGCCTGAGGCACTTAGATTTGTGTATCTTTCCAACAGATAAATCTCTGTTCCCTTTATTGTTTTTATTGCTCTATTGGAATCTATCCAGCGTGTATCCTTCTGGTACCAAAGTGCCCTGGTTAGGCCCACATTTCTGGCCTCGGTCTCTGGGAGTTGGAGAGAGAATTGCTACATGCCTCAGTCCACTTTGCCTCAGGTCTTTGAAACTTCCTCCTTGTAGTCATCTAGTTGGTGAACCATACTTAAAACCTAAGCTGCTGTCCATTTTTGTGCAACCTGAGTCTCTCTCTCTTGGTGTGCTGTTTCTCAATATTCATGCCTTGTTTTTCTCAGTTCAGACTTTGGTGCCTGGAGAACTTGAACATGAATTCCTACAGCCCCAATTATTTAGCTTTTATGGATTTTGGGCAAGTTGACCCATCTCTCTGAGCCTCAGTTTCTTCATCTGGAACAAGAAGATAATAATTCCCACTGGGTGAGAATTTATAGCTGGGTAAGTTAGGACCATACTGGTCCTCTTCAGTGGGCTTCTTGCAGCCCATATCAAACAATAACTTCTTCTTCTTCAGGGACAGTTCTCCTTGATAGTCACTCAAGATGATTATTTTTTTTAAAAATTTCCACTCATGTTCTCTCAGAAGAGAGATTATTTTTCTGTCTTTACCAGGATTTTTAATTGTGCTCTTTCTTTATTCCCTGATACCGTGGGCTGATTTTTTTTTTTTTAAAGATTTTATTTATTTATTTGACAGGCAGAGATCACAAGTAGGCAGAGAGGCAGGCAGAGAGAGAGGAGGAAGCAGGCTCCCCGCTGAGCAGAGAGCCCGATGCGGGGCTCAATCCCAGGACCCTGGGATCACGACCTGAGCCGAAGGTAGAGGCTTCAACCCACTGAGCCACCCAGGCGCCCCCATGGGCTGATTTAAGTCTAAAATTGAACCAGTAGCTTATTCTTGTCATCCAAGTCAATAATAAAAATTAAAAACAATGTCAATTCTTCTGTGGGTGTTTTTATAAATCCACTTCAGACTTCTCTCCTACAGAATTTATGTAACTTCTATATAAATGCAGACATGCAAATTAAAAAGCAATAGAAAAGTTGTCTTAGGTATTTGTGCAGAGTTCTCCAAAGAAACAAAGCAGTTATAACTGTCATTTAAAATTCACCCAACATTCTCCCCCTCAAAGTAGGTTAATATTCCAAATGTCAATAGTGGAACAATTTCAAAGTCAACTAAAAGAATCACAAAGGAGTTGTATTGGTATGTCTCTTTTATTTAAGGTGTGTTTTGTTGTTTGTTTGTTTTTTTTATAGATACACACCAAATCTACCCCATCTCACTTTCTTCCCCCAACTAGCCCTTGATCAACAACCATAAAGTAGATTATGTTTTTGTAAACTGTTCTGCTGTCAACCCAAGGACCATTCAGTTGCTTTGGCTTGCTTTTCTGTAAAGTGCTCTTAGTCCATAAAAAGAACTTTAAAATTACAAGCCCAGCAAGTATTAATCCTAGGAAGAAATAGGAAAGCGAAGTTTTCACATTCAACAACCAATGTTCCTGATAGATTATCTTCCTTATTCAGAATACGAATTATTACTAAACAAATGATTAGACTAAAAATAAAATATGTATCTCAATTCCTTCATAATTAGACCATTACTTC
Source organism: Mustela putorius furo (assembly GCF_011764305.1). Taxonomy (NCBI): domain Eukaryota; kingdom Metazoa; phylum Chordata; class Mammalia; order Carnivora; family Mustelidae; genus Mustela; species Mustela putorius. Next base: position 13,168,909 of record NW_025421294.1, read on the forward strand.
TATGGAGAAAGGGAGTTTCAGATGAGTTGGCTAGTAGTTTCACCATGATTAAAGCATAGTCTAACAACTGCTGACCCAAATCAATTTATTGAAGTCAGTTATTGTTATTAATATGTTAATGACAAAACACAAAATATCAAAAAGATTAAATCATTATGCAGCCTAGAGAAAGCAGGTATAAGCCCATTTGCAGCTGAGTGAGTAAAGCACACTGGAGGGTGAACTGGAGAGCTGGCCTCTGGGTAATGGGCAGCTGCTACTTCATTCCAGCCACTTCATGTCAAGTGGAAATGTAGGTTCAGAAGATCTGTGCAATCTTCTGATTTTTTGAGAGAACCCCAAAATAAGAGATTTCTTTTTTTTTTTTTAGTGTGAGCCCTGCTCATATTCAAATTTTTAAGCTAATGTGAATTTTTAAAGGATTCACTATAAGCCCAAAGGAACCAGAGCTGGGGGTAACAAGTTCAGCTTCCTTGTTGCTAATATGTGATCTTTAATTTAAATTATATGGCAGACACTGGCTAGTTACTGACTAAACTTGTTTCCTCTCCTTTCTGGGTCCACAGCTAAATTATATTTCTCAGTCTCCCTTACAGTCAGCCCAAAAGAATGTGGGTGGAAGCAATGGTTATCACTACCAGGCTCTATCTTCCACTCCCTCCCTTTCCTTTCTTCTCTGCCAGCCCAATGTGGAGGATCCAGGATGACCCCAGAGTCCCAGAAGATGGCATAACCTCAGTGTAAAGAGTACAAATGTCCTCATGGAGGAGACCCTCTCTCCCCATTCCTCCACCTCAGAGAGCTTTGCATTGGACTGCAAGAGCAAGAAATAAATCTTTTCAATAGCCCTTGAAATATTGGGGTTTTTACAACATTTAGCTTATCTTGATTGATATAGTCAAAGAACTTTTCCATTATTTGTCAATAAGGGGTGTTTGTTAGCCCAATTGGATCGTTAAGCAGTAAAGTCTCAAAATTAACAAAACTATTTTTTCCTGCTGAAGTGGTGTGTGAAGAAGTAATGCTAATATTTTAAGTCCACTTTGTGTTTTTGAGATCACAAATGGGAGTATGTTTTCATAATGAAACTACTTCCATTAAGAAGCTTTACTGGTAGACATAATAAACTTTCTCTCTCTAAAATGCTCTAGAGCAAAGACAGGGTGGGTTAGAGATGACTGTATTCTGCAACCATAACCTCAAGCCCTTTTCTTCTTCAGGTTATCTTTCACATTTTTGGCTGACCTAAAATACTATCACTTCTTGAATAGCCTGAATAGCCATGTGTTGAGTAGAAATTATAGTGCTTCCTCTCTCTCCCTCCTACATTTAGTTTTTCTGTCTCCACCTACATAACTTCTATTTTTAACATTCACCCCAGAGAGAAATACTAATGCATTAGAATGTTTTAACTATTCCTATTTAAAATCATTTCTTCTTTTGGAAACTTGAGCAATTTCTAAATCAGTAAGGAATGTACACATAGCAAATAGGGAAAATATTGCAGAATGCAGTTTTATGACCCATTTGCTTCATTCTCAGAATGAAGAATTCCATTCTCAGCAGTCCATTAGGACATAGTAAATTTTAAAAAAAATAGCAAAGTAGCTTTTGTAATAATAATAGACATTTTCTTTTTTTAAGGATTTATTTATTTATTTGTGTGTGAGAGAGAGAGAGAATGCATGTACAAATGAGCACACACAAGCAGGGGGAGGGACAGAGGGAGAGAGAAGCTCAAGCAGACTGCCTGCTGAGCAACGAGCCCAAGGAGCCCAACATGGGGCTCAGTCTTACAACCCCGAGATCACAACCTGAGCCAAAATCAAGAGTCAGACACTCAACCAACTGAGCCACCCAGGTGCCTCAATGATAGACATTTTTAAATGAATTCGTATACTGGGCATGTACATATAGACATATATAAATAAAATACTTGCAGAATCAGAAAGTAAAGTTTAGAACTCAGTAGTGATGAAGCCTGTGATTAGATTAGGCACCAAATGGAGCAGTATAGAGCAGTATTAATCTTATAATTACGATTAGTCAGACCTTGGGTAGAATACCACATCCAGGGGTGGGTCATAGTGCAGAAGAAAATGCAGTACTTGGTGAAAATTTAGAGGAGAATCATAAATCCGATTAAGAGAATGATAACAAGGTCTGCCTGGAGAAAGAAAACTTAAGCCACAGTTTCCAAGTATATTAAGGGCTTTGCTTCCTTTCTTTGGAGAGGGGGAAAATCATAGAGGAAAAAAACAGACACAAAAGATACACAGATGGCCAACAGGCATCAGAAAAGATGCTTATTACCATCACTAATCATCAGAGACATGCAAATCAAAACCACAGTGAGAACTCACCTCACTGTGAGGTGACATCACACCCATTAGAATGGCTAAAATAAAAAAGACAAGAAATAATAAGTGTTGGTGAGGATGTAGAAAGGAGTACTCATATACTGTTGGTGGGAATGTACATTGATACAGCCACTATGGAAAACAGTATGGGGGTTCCTAAAAAAAGGGAAGAAAGACATGCCATATGATCCAATGATTTCATTATGGGGTATTTCCCCAAAATAACCAGAAACACTAAATCAAAAAGATACATGTTCCTTTATGTTTATTCCAGCATTATTTATGATAACCAAGATATTGAAGCAACCTAAGTATCTATCAACAAACAAAGGGATAAGGAAGGTGTGGTGTATACACACAGAGAGACACATACACATACATATACACACAGTGGAATATGACACAGCCATAAGAAAGGCTGAGAACTTACTATTTGAAACCATATGAATGGACCTAGTGGGCATTATGCTAAGTGAATTAAGTCAGACAGAGAAAGACAAATACCATATGACTTCACTTTTATGTGGAATCTAACAAACAAAAATGAATAAACAATCAAAAAAAATCAGACCTGGGGTGCCTGGGTGGCTCAGTGGGTTAAGCCTCTGCCTTTGGCTCAAGTCATGATCTCAGGGTCCTGGGATCAAGCCCTGCATTGGGCTCTCTGCTCAGCAGGGAGCCTGCTCCACCCCCCTCCGCCTCTCTGTCTACTTGTGATCTTTCTCCTCTCTTTGTGTCAAAGAAATAAATAAAATCTTTTTTTAAAAATCAGACCTATAAATACAGAGAACAAATTGAGGATTGTTAGAGTGAAAGGGGGTTGAAGGATGGGCAAAATGGGGGAAGTGGAGTGGAAGATACAAGCTTCTGGTTATAGAATGAATAAGTCATGGGTATAAAAGGCACAGCATAGGGAATATAGTCAATGATATTATAATACTGTTGTATGGTGACAGATGAGAGCTATGCTTTTGGTAAGCATACCATAGCATATGTTGTACACCTGAAACCAATGTAACATTGTGTATCAGCTATACTCAAATAAAAAAAATTAAAAGAATATTTTTAAGAAATTTCATCAGTTAACTGGCTTGTTTTGAGGCTAAGGGATAGAGGACCCTAGATGATGCATGAGGTAAAAGGAACAAGAAAAAGAAGAGGTTTTTGGTTTTGCCCATACTGGAACTCTAGAGGGAAGAAAGAAATAGTAGGTTCATAAATGGTTATAGCAGAGGAGTTCAAAGTGGAAGAATCCCAGGATGTGGGAGACACTCAAATTAGAGACTGCCTGACTCAGAAATCATTCCATGAAAGAATCTCCCCTTAGAGTGGCACTGATGTGTACCAACCTTGGAGGACATTGAGTTTCATAGGGGAAGTTGTTCCTTTTACCTTCACATACACTCATCTTCTCATCAGAACTGAATATGTCACAAAAGCTGTGGAATGAAGATCATCTCCTTTCCCTGTACACACTCACTAAGGAAATGGGTCGTCTCAAGAAGACACGTCCTTAAAAGTCAGGATCGAGAAGAAGGAGGTTCAGAGTTTAAGAAAAATGCCAACCTGGTGGCAGGGCCCTAAGCAGTCCAAATTAACTTTAGAATCAGGTGCTATCAGTTCTCTAACACTGAATTTTTCCAGATGGCCAACTTAAGTCTTTTGAATCTCCATATAAATTTTAGAATTAGCTTGTCAGTTTTTGTTTTTGTTTTAAAGATTTTTATTTATTTGTCAGAGAGAAAGAGAGAGAGAGCACAAGCAGGGGGAACAGCAGGCAGAGAGAGAAGCAGGTTCCTGCTGAGCAGGGAGCCTGATGCGGGACTCAGTCCCAGGACCCCGGGAGCATGACCAGAGCCGAAGGCAGACAGACGTTTAACTGATTAGGCCACCCAGGTGTCCCAGCTTGTCAGTTTTTATATACCAAAAAAGGCCTGAAGGATGTTAGTTGTGATTATGCTAAATATATAGCTCACCCTTTTTCTCTAAAGGGTGTGGTAGTAAATATTTTAGATTTGGCAGGGTGGGGTTGGGGAGAGCAAAAAAGCCATACAATAGATAAATGAATAGTCATGGTTTGTTCCAATAAAACTTTACTTACAAAAGCAGTCAGCTTTGACCCACAGACCACTGTTTTTTGACCCTATAGCAGAGGAAAAAAGACTTTGGAAAAGCAACTGAGGAACAGAAAATATAAAATTAAAATGGCAGTGAATCAGTTCTCTCCAAGTCACACTTAGGGAGTGTAAGAGCTGCTGCATATTTTATTTTGAATGACAAGTTAAAAAAAGAAAAAAAGATTTGCCATTATAATTTTATTTTGCCTAGAACAACCTTAAATTAAGTTTGTATGTATATGCTTCTGGTTGCCCATGAAAATAGGTCTGGGATTAAGATGTTGCCACAAAAAAATTCTCAAAGTAAAAAGCCATAAACATGAAGAGCACTTTGTGCTGTGTGCATATGTATGGTATAGTGGTAAAGAATGTGGGTTTGGAGGGATGCCTGGGCAGCTCAGTCAGTTAAGCAACTGCCTTCAGCTCAGGTCATGATCCCAGAGTCCTGGAATCGAGTCTGGGATTGGGCTCCCTGCTCAGCAGGAAGCCTGCTTTTCCTTCTGCCTCTGTAGCTTCCCCTACTTGTATTCTCTCTCTCTAACAAATAAATAATTTAATTAATTAATTAATTGATTATTTTAAAAAAGAATGTGGGTCTGGAATCAGAGAGCCCTGGTTTCAATCCTGACTCTGCTACTCCCACTCTCTGGTATGTTGGGCAAGTCATTTGAGTCTTCTAAGTTCCAGTTTCCTCATGTATAAGATGAAAACAGTGTTATTATCTACTCCATGAAGTTGTGGTGAATATTGAATGAGATAATGTGTGAAAAATTTTTTGACAGGTCTAGGAACATAGTAAGTGATCAATAAAAGTTAGAGACTATTGTAATGTTCTTATTTATAAAGATGTTGAAATTGGTGATGAAGATGACGATGACTGTTATAAAATTTATGTATGTGACAAATTTGTTCTGAGTTCCCCCACCTAAAACCTTAATATGATAAATATTAATATGATAAAAATAACTGATAAATGTCTTTAGATTTTGATAGTCAGCTGGAGAGGGGTAGGTGTAGAGAGATGGGAGAGATTGGTGTTATAGAAGCAAGCAAAAAGTAATTCTTCCCAACTGGACTTCAAACCTGAGAAAGGAAGGCCTGGAAAAGAGTGATGAAGGCCAGTCCTGACACTCTTTTTATTCCATAACAATAGAAAGAAACAGACTCTCTCTTAAGGGTCTTCACTTCTGGTCTTTTGGATCCCAAATCCACTATTCTCTGTTTTATGTCAAAACCAAAAATGAACACTAAGAACTTAAAAAAAAAAAAAAAATGCAGCCCAGTGGGCTTCTCAGGAATTAGGATTCCCCCAGAGAGAAGTGGGTCGCCTTCAGATAAGACCAACAATAAGCCAATTGTTGCTATCCAGTGCTCAACATACAAAGACTAGAGGTTAAATCTGGAAGAGTTTAGAGAAGTCAATGCAAAAACCAGTGAACATGATCATGATTTATGTAGATAAATTTAGCCAATTTTAGTATGAAAGATAGTCTGCCATGCAACATAAACAGTCTTTTGTACAACTACTTTTTAAATACATCCATTTATCTTTCATCATATTTTATTACTGCTGCATTTTATTATAAACATTATGAACAGGATCATTTACAGGGAAAAGAGTCAAGAAAGTAGCGCTTATGAGAGGCAGTGATGAAATGCTCATACAAACTTTTGAGTGTGTGTGTGTATGTGCAGATTTTCACATCTTTTTTTTGTCTGCCTTTGCATATTCTAGGCTAAGGGATTTCCTCGTGTAGAATTTCTATCAGAAATGCTTGTTGCTTTCTTCAGAACTCTCAGAATTCCTGAGTGAATTAGCATGCCAAGCACAGTGCCCGACACATCCTACACATTTATTTAAAAATTCTTTTCATTTAATTATGTTCACTTGAGCCTCTCTCTAGGAAAGGTAATTTTTGAGGTCCTTATTGTGGGAAAAATCCTTCAGGTTTCAAAGATGATTCTTCTGAGCATGCTGTGCCCAGGTTGTCTATGAGTAGCTCTACCTTCTGCTGTTAGCTGCTACCAGTATCATTTCTCTTGATTCCTGGTTGCTGTATACCTTCCAGAGGTCTTTTACTCTCCTCCAGAAACGGATATTTCTCAAAGGAATCCTGGCTGCTGGCTCTTTTATTTTATTTTATTTTATTTCAGTGTTCCAAAATTCATTGTTTATGCACCACACCTAGAGCTCCATGCAATACGTGCCCTCCTTAATTCCCACCAGCAGGCTCACCCAAACCCCGACCCCGCCACTCTCCCCTCCAATATCCTCAGTTTGTTTCTCAGAGTCCATAGTCTCTCATAGTTCATCTCCCCCTCTGATATCCCCCCAACTCCCTTCTCCTCTCCTCCGAATGTCCTCCCTGTTATTCCTGGCTGTTGACTCTTAATCTATTCTTTATCCCACCATCTGCCACTGGCAGTCATTTACTGAATGCCTACCATGTTGGAGACATTATGCTAAGCACCAAGGATATGATAAGATATATTTGGTGGTGGGGGGGGGATCAACAATATGTCATAATATCAACAATTATGATAATGTAAATAAGTTTATTATATAGGAGTATGCATCTAAATATGGAAGGAGAAAGAGGAATGTGTCTCAGAGAAGGTGAGGTTTGAGAGATGTTCTGAAAGAAAATTAGGAATTAGCCAGGTAGAAAAGAAGAGGAAGGAAGGAAGGAAGGACGGACGGACATTACAGGCTGGGAGACCAGCATGTGCAAAATTCTGGAGGCATTAACCAGTGGACTGGTTTGAGGAACTGTAAGTGACTGTACAAGTGAATGAAGAGAGATTTAAGGAGTAGATGGAGATGGGGATAACATGGAAGGTGCTAAGGTACTGACTGCATGACTCAGGGGCAGGAGGTGATCAGAGGCAACTTTATTCTTCCCTACCAATGACCCTTCCAAATTTATTTAGTGGGATAATTTTCACCTGCTTACAAGGGGCAAAAGGTCTGAAATCATCTTTTCATTGCCTGTATATTTCTAGAATGTCCAGTGCAATACAAGTGTTTTAAGATTCATTGAGAGGTGGGATTTCTCCCCATTCACCATGCTCAGACCTGGTTAGTTGTTGCCTGTGCCTGGCAATATGTCTCTCTGCCTTTCTACTTGCTCCCCATTTACTAGCTGTTCTTTCTGGTCCAGCCAAGATCGGAAAGGGTGTGTGAGAGAGAAGTAAAAGAAGAAGAGAATTCTTAGTCTACCAGGTAACATTGCACTTTTGGGTTCAGCAGATGGTTAAAACTAACTCTCTCCATGGGACCTTTCCATGGTTCCTTGAGATCTGACCTCCCCACTGTGGTCTCTGAATTTAGGCAGGTGCATCTGTATTCTGGTGGTCATTTGAAGTTCCTTCCTGAGCCTTTAGGAATTCAGCAGTGACACTGGCACTGACATGGGAATATAGGTCTGTAGACTGGGAAACTAGAGACCCAGAAGTGACAGGTTATGTGATTTGTATGTGATTGAGGTAGTATTACAAACCAGTGGGAAAATGGTACAAGTGGCTTTCATAAAGAAAAAAGTGAAGTTATATTTCAACCTAAACTACTCTGAAAAAAAGGATTCCTATTAGATTGAAAATCAAATGTGAAAAACAAAACTTTAAGACAATTGTTAAAAAAAATATCTATAGGAGAATCTTTGACATGAAAGTAGAGAAAGATTTCCTAGGCCAGACACAGAAAGTATGACTCATAAAGAACAAATGTGATAAGTCTTTAAATTTAAAGCTCCTTTCTTTCAAAATATGTTATGGTTAAGAGATCCAAAGACTTGGGGTGCCTGGGTGGCTCATAGGGTTAAGCCTCTGCCTTCGGCTCAGGTCATGATCTCAGGATGCTGGGATCGAGCCCCACGTCGGGCTCTCTGTTCAACAGGGAGCCTGCTTCTCCCTCTCTCTGCCTGCCTCTGCCTACTTGTCATTTCTGTCAAATAAATAAATAAAATCTTAAAAAAAAAAAAAAGATCCAAAGACTTGTGGAAAATATTTGAACCATGGATAACAGACTGAGGATTAGTATTCAAAATGTGAAGACCTGCTGAAATAAAAAGAAAAATATAAACAACCCAATGAACATGCATGGAGATTATGAACAGGAACCCACTGAGGTGGAAATCCAAGTGACCAAGAATCATACAAACATTTTCTCAACCTCACAAGTAATCAGAGAAGTGCAAATAAAATAATAATGAAATACTCTCATACTTTTTGGATTGACAAAGCTTTTACACTCCAACAATATCAGCAGCTGCTAAGGTTGTAGGAAATGGAAAACATCATATGCTGCTGTGGAAAATATAATTTAGAATGCTCTCTAAATTCCTAAATAAAATAAAATATGTAACATACCCTGTGACTCCTAAATGTAAATCCTAGAAAATGATTATACATAGTATAATATACAATGTGTTAGTTCTCTGTGGCAGCATAACAAATTACCACAAACTTAATGGCTTAAAACAACAGAAATCTATTCTCTCATGGTTCTGGAGGCCAGGAGTTGGAAATCCAGGTGGAGGCAGCATTGTGCTCCCTTCAGAAGCACGGAGAGAATTCATTCCTTGCCTCTTCCAGGTTCTGGCGGCTGCTGCTGTTCCTTAGCGCTTGTGGCTGTGTGTGTGTGTGTGTGTGTGTGTGTGTGTGTGTGTGCTCTGTCTTCACATTGCCCTTACCTCTCTGTGTGCTCTTAAATTTCCTTCTGCCTCTCTGTTACAGAGATCCATGTAATTGAATTTGGAGCCCCCCTGCAAAATCCAGAAGAGCTTCCTCTCAAATCTTTAACTTAATCACATCTTTAGCTTTAACTTAATCACATCTTTATAAGGTAATGTAGACAGAATCAAGGGATTAGGACATGAGCAAATACTTGGGGATATCGCTCATCCCACTACAGGGACATATGCAATAACGTTTATTAGGAGTTGCTGTTAATACCAAAAAATGGGAAGCAACATAAATGTCCCCCCATAAGATAATGGATAAATTGTGATCTGTCTGTATATATATATAGCAATATAGAGCCTAGAGCCCATTTCCTCTTTATATCAAAACATGTAGATCTTGAAGGACTTAATAAACCAAGTTACAGGTACCATTTATTTAATTTTTGACACGAGAACACAGATATTTAGTAGAAGTATAAAAGCGTATGTTGAATAGCTACATGCAGATATATGATAGTGTTAGAAATGGGAGAGCATCAGTGGAGTAGAAGATCGGGAGAAGAACAAGGATTATTTCATCGTAAGTCTTTTTTTTTTTAATATACCAAGTAGAAATTCCAAAATTTGAATAGTTCTTAATTCTCAGTGATAGACGCATAGGTGTTTATAATTCCACATGTTAAAATTATTTTTTAAATGTTTTCTATTTTTTAGTATTAAAAAAATTTTAATATTAAAAAATAGAAAACATTTAATAGTTACTCTGAAAAGAGTATGAAGGATAGATTAGAAAGGAAGGAAACAGAAGAAAGGAGATCAGCTGGAGACTACTAAAAAGAGGTAAGGCATTCGAAGATTTGACCTAAGAGAGTGACCATGAGAAGAGCAAGAAGAGGGTGATTATAAACATCTAAAGAATCTGTAAGACCTGTGACGAGTTGACTGGTCAGGGTTCAAGGGTGATGCCAGGTTACTCACTGGGGTAAGCAGATGAATGGTGGTGGTATAGTCACAGGCAACTACTGATCTGCTTTTTATCACGAAATATTAGTTTTTACTTTCCAGAACTATATGTAAATGGAATGCAGTATGTACTCTTTTTGACTGGCTTCTTTATTTCAACATAATTATTTTGATATTCACCCCTGTTATGTATAAAAATAGGGTTTTTTTAGGGCTTTTATTGATTGCCAATCAACCTAGACAGTCCCTTCCTTGCTGATTTGCTCCTCGACTTGTCACCACACAAGATTTATTCCCCCCTCCTACACCTACCCATTGCTCTACCATATCAAAATCTGCAGCTTCCTTAAATCTTCTTGTCACCATTTGATGGGCAATGATAATACCAGAGGGGTTTCTTGGTAGATTGTAAAGTGTTGCACTAACAAAATATTAAGTGAACAGTATTCTCAAGGGAGTTGCATGAGGTAGTCCTCAAAGTCCTATTCTCAAAAAAAAAAAATTTTTTTTTAAGATTTTTTATTTTATTTATTTGACAGAGAGACATCACAAGTAGGCAGAGAGGCAGGCAGAGAGAGAATGAGAGGAGGAAGCAGGCTCCCTGCCGAGCAGAGAGCCCGATGCGGCACTTGATCCCAGGACCCTGAGATCATGACCTGAGCCGAAGGCAGCGGCTTAACCCACTGAGCCACCCAGGCGCCCTCAAAAATTTTCTAATATTCTGCATTTCTGCTTATTTCATGGTCCTACAAATGAACCATCATTTGTAATATGGATTTGCTAAAGATGCAAAGACAGCCAGTGCTAGTGAGATAAGACTAAATGAACCCTCCAGTTTGGAGTTGCCCCCACATTCATCTTTTGGTTGGTCTATGAGGAAAATAAACAACAAGCAAACAAGTAAACACCAGGAGACCGAGTTCCACATAATTATCATTTTGTGATTCTCAGGGCAACCATATGGATCAAATTCAATTGGTATCCCAAGAACTCCAGTGCTGCCTTAGAAAAATAATCAGTCCAGCATACCAACATCTAGGCAGTCGGCCGAAGCCTGATTCCAGGAAATAGGCACTTTGACAGAGTAACAAGCACGGATGCCCAAGGGAAGGAGAAGCCCTCAAAGAGTTGTTTTAAGTAGCTGTTTAATGATTGAGCACCTTGAAATGCTTTCACTCGGCAGGGTGAAATTATACTACCTAGGGTTGTCTGGGTGTCATTTAAAGTTGACAGTAATGAGTGTTGGTTAAAAAAAGAAGTATTTTATTGCTCTAGCAATTGTTAGACCTCCTGAAACATATCCATTCTTTACACCTGTACTAAGAAAAAAGAACAAAGCAAAGAAGAGGAAGGAGGAAAGAAAGGAAGGAAGAGTGTTTCTACCTTGGTTACTTTGTTCCCAAAGACTCCTCTAACAGTTTAAAAGGCAACAGCAATTGATCTCTTACAACTTGCCAGGCTTTGTGCTAAGTGCTTTACAAATATTAGCTAATTTAACCTTCACAACTGTGTATGAAGCATTATTTCTCCTTTCTTAAAGTGCTAAAACCAGAGAAATCCTAAGCAAACAGGTACAAGTTAGTTCTTCTACAGGACTGCAGAAAAATGAATCTTTCTCTACTCTTTCACAAACCTTCTCCAAGTTAAGCGAAGGGACATTAAAGTGTGTAAAGAGACAGGGCTCCACTGAGTCCTCATTTCCACTGCTAATAGCATGTAGAAAACCTCAGACAAGGCACATGACCTTTCCAGGCTTCAGTTCCTTCCTTCTTAAAAGGATGGATAAACAGTCCCCACCCTGGCTGCACATTAGAATCATGGGAGGAACTTTGAAAAACTGCCAATGCCAACCCCTCTCCCGCCCTAATTCCTGACTGACTGAATCTCAGAAGATCTGCAGGCGAGGTGAAGTATCTGGGTTTATTGCAGGAAACAAAGTATATAATATGTCCCTACCTCTTTGAGCTATCAATTTAGTGGGAGAGCAAAAAGGAAAACAAAAATCATATATCTACATATATATATAGAGAGAGAATACATATGAAACACTAATATTTCATATATGTGTATATAAAATGCTGGTGGCAAGTGCTATTAAGAACAAGAGACAAGGGCACCTGGGTGGATCAGTGTGTTAAGCCTCTGCCTTCGGCTCAGGCCATGATCTCATGGTCCTGGGATCGAACCCCACATCAGGCTCTCTGCTCAACAGGGAGCCTGCTTCCCCCTCTCCCTCTCTGCCTGCTTGTGATCTCTCTCTCTCTCTCTCTCTCTCTGTGTCAAATAAATAAATAAAATATTTTTTAAAAAAAGAACAAGAGACAAGAAGTTTGACAGAATGCAAGTGACATAATTCATTAAAAATCAGGAACTTGCTTGCACTGAATTTAGAGTAGTGTCTTTGACTTAATACATGCTCTTCTCTTCCTCGTGGGCTTATTCTGTTCCCAGACAAGCACCCCGAGTTGCCCTGCCTACATTCCTATTCTAGCTCCCATTGTGTTTCTTCTTCCTTGTCATTGTTTATATTTCTATTCCAAGGCTTAGGGTGCCATTCAACCCTGTAGTTCCCATTTTTCCATCCTTGCAAGGGTCTCCATTGTGCACTAGAGCATGGTTGGAGGAAGACACTAATTGTTCAGGGTTTGGCCAAGCGCTGATTATGTAGCTATTGTGTGCCCTGCTTGAGTGGCTGGCCCACTGGCCACAGTCCATTTCCTAATAGAGAGGTGTCAGCTTCACAAAAACATCACCTCGATTGGCACTAATTACCACCTTTCAGAGCCATCATCACCAAAGGCTCAGGAACGAAAGGTCAGCAGGAAAATGAACTTTCACTCATACCTTCTGGGGTGGTCCCTGGCTTCTGATCATGCAGGGCACAAGGGCTTTTGGGGAACAAGGTTCGCTGCCTTTCTCTTCTTCCAGCAGATGTTTCTTGAGAAGCCAGCATTATGACACGAATCTTCAGTTCATGGAATGACCAGACTCACAGCAGAGCTCCGTCTTGTTAAATTTCTGGCCCTGACCTAGTTTCCTGGTGATTCCCAGTCTCTCTACTCCCAGCCTTGAGAGGGTTCAGACTGCAGAGGGTCCTGGAGAAGGAGGTGGGAGGAGCATGTTGAGAGCACCCACATCCTTACCAGGCACTGTGATTGAGCCATCACCCGAAGACTTCTTAAGTAAAAACAGCTCCTGGTCAAAGACAAATTTTCAGTACAGAAATTATGTTCACGTGAGTTCTTTCCCTTTGATCCTCTGACACCTTGTGAGGGGTGCAGGACCGTCATTGTTGTTAGCCCCATTTTACAAGTAAAGGGCTAGAGAACAGAGCAGCTGGTGACTTGCACAAGGTCTCACAGTCATTTTGTGGCGGAGCTGGCTCGCCAAACTGAACTGTTATGAGGGTAGGGGTGTGGTGGATCATGTGAGATCACATGTACTAAAGCCCTTCGAAAGCTGGAAAGCACTATATATTTGTATTAGTTTCTTGAGGCTGCAGTAATAAATTGCCACAAAATGAGTGGCTTAAAATAACAAACATATTCTCTCCCAGCTCCGGAGGCTGGAAGGCTGAGAGACCCCGCAGGACTTCTCTTCCCCTGGGGAGCTTTGGGGGCAGTCTGCTCTCTGCTTCTTCCAGCTTGCAGTGGTGGTCATTGTTTTTTTAGTGGAGACCACTTCACTCCAGTCTCTGCCTGGTGGTCACGTTCCCTCTTCCCCTTCTCTGTGAGTTCTCTTCTGTCTTAAATCTTCCACTTGTTATTGATTGTTATTCCACTCTCTAATCCAGGGGCATCTCCTCATCTCAAAATCCCTCATTTAATTCCATTTACGAAGACCCTTTTTCCAAACAAGGTACCATTCATAGTTTGGTGATTGGGACATGGACATGTATACAGTATTTAAGGCAGTCGCTGATGATGGCACTCGTCATAATGCTGCTGGAGGGCAGAGCCCTGGCATTGTCCAGTAATCCAGATGCTCCCCTTTTCCATCTCTGACAGTCAAGTCAAGGCAACATAATCTACTAGTTAAGAACACAGACTGTAGAGCCAGCCTGCCTAAGGTTCAAATACTAGTTCTACCACTTGATGATTATGTGACATTGAACAATTTCCTTAATCTCTCTGGGTCTTTTCTTCCCCTGTAATATGAAGGTAAAAACGTCTTTTCTCACAGGGTTGTTGCAAGGACCAAATGATTTAATAACGTGTAAAGTTCTTAGACAAGTGTCTATACAGCAGAAATATTAAGTATAATTATTCCTTAGGTGGCACTATGACTAATGGTAAGTTCTCTCACCTCACCTGTTTATCATTCAACAATGATTTGGGTAAATAATGGACTTGCTCCTCTGAAGAAGCATTTTTTAATCAGTCTCTAATTCTAAGTATTTCTGGGTATGTTTTCTAAAAAGGAACATTCTAAATTTTGTGGGGGCGCCTGAGTGGCTCAGTTGGTAAAGCATCTGCCTTCGGCTCGGGTCATGATGCCAGGGTTCTGGGATCGAGCCTTCTGTCGGGCTCCCCGCTCAGTGGTGAGCCTGCTTCTCTCTCTCCCTCTGCCATTATTCCGCTTGTGCTCTCTGGCTGTCTCTCTCTCTCTGTGTCAAATAAATAAATAAAATCTTAAAAAAAAAAAAAAGCGTCACATACCAAGCTGGAGCGGCCTTAATTAATTAATTTTGTGTGGGGGGAAAAAAACCCCTAAATGCAATGAGAAGGAATCATGTCTTTTTGAATTCATTATTTGATCTAAAACTTCAGTGTGTCTTCCTAGGATTTAGAAGAGTTCTGCAGGCTGACAAATCCTTAAAATATTAGATAGAGACATTTAAGAGAATGCAGTGCTTTTTAGAAAGGACTAAGTGTTAGAGCAAAATGTTACAAAGTGAAATGATAATAGATTGATTCACTGGTGTAGGTTCAACCCAAACAAGTAATGTTAGGTTTCCTGGACTAGAGCTGAGTACTACTGTGCTTCTCTTGGGTTTTATTTATAATAAACTCTCTTGCCTTTCCTAAATTTGTCCAGTTTCTCCCATGTTAATCTCAGCCAGAGGCACAACATCAGAAAAGAGGTAAAGAATGATGTTTTTGCTCCTGAAATTAGGCTTAACCAAGACAAGCATTAAGTTTGGTGCCTCATTAGTGTATCCAAAAGAAAATGAGGGGAGAACCTAAGTGCTGTTATAAAAATAAATGTTGGCAGAGAATAGACAAGCTGGAAGGAAAGTTGGGTATCAATTTCTATAATGCCCATAACTTTATTATCTTTTTCATTGTGCAAGTAAAATATATTCATCAAAAATTTTGGAAATCTTGGAGAAGTACCCCCAAAACTAAATAAAACTATTTATAGTAGTCTTACTATCCAGAAATAAATACTACTCGTATTTTTGTTTTTCCCAATATAAGATGTAATTTTCTTTCTTTCTTTCCATGCTGCTAAAATTAGAAATGTTTCTCCTCTCCAGACAGACATTTTGATCCTTTTTTTATTATAACAAGGTGATAACTTTGATTATAAAAGACAGAGATGGATCAAAAGACTCTCCCTCTCCTTTGAGTCCTATCTCGTTGCAGTGCCAAGTGGTACCCAGTTGTCCACACTATTCTGTCCTCTGCCCCCAAACAGGACTGTGCACCTGCTCCTCCAGTTCCACCTAGCCCCTCGAGTGGATGAAGCAAGGTTGTTTTCTGCCAGCTGAACAGCAATACTAAAAGACAGTCACAGATGCATCTCATTTTCTAGGACAGTTGAAAACCTTAATAATAATAATTACAATTAACTGAGATCTTTCTATCTAAATGCTTGGAACAGTAGCTCATTTAATCCTGACAATATTTCAATTGGGTGTTTTCCCTCAATAGGTGCAGAGTCCGGCTTGGAGCCCACAACAGTGTTGCCTTTAACCACCTTAGAAGAACTCCTATAGAGATGCTGACAGTGTGACGGTGACACCAAAGCTGCAGAACATTCTAGTGGTGAAGAGAGACCGGAGGAGTTTCCAAACTGAAAATCTGAAAGTGAGTTGGAAATTCAGGATTTATTATTAAAATGTGAGATGTTACCATACATAGAGAAACTGAGTGAATTTAATGACATTGGGAAGTGTTTCGTTTTGTTTTGCAGTTAGTCATCCATTCAAGTGATATTGTAGTATTATATATAATACTTTGGTTTATCTTCTTTTTTTAAAATTTATTTATTATCATTTTTAATATGTTATGTTAGTCACCATACAGTATATATCTTCTTTTATATTTTGTGATTGAAAAAGAATAATCAAATAGAGAAGTCTGCTGATTTGCCTTGGCTTGCTCCTCCAAGGGAAAGCTATAGCTCAAGTCAGAGGCCACCACCTACTAGAGAGATTCAAGCAGTGGGAAGATCATGGGGCTTCAGATTCAAATTCCTGCTCTCTGTTTGCTAGCTAAGGTATTTACTAGGTGATCTTTATTCACCCTTTTTACAAAATTTCTTCAAAAAAAATTTTTTTAGTATTAATTTTAATTCCAGCATAGTTAACATAACAGTGTTACAGTAGTTTCAGATGTACAATATAGTGACTGAGCAGTTCCATACCCCACCCAGTGCTCATCGTGACAAGGGCCCTCCTTTATCCCCGTCACCTATTTTACCCATGTCCCCACCCGTCTCCCTTCTGGTAATGAAACACTTTGTTCTCTACGGTTAAGAGTCTGTTTCTTAAGAAAGACTCAAGAATCTGTTTATCTCTCTTTTTATTTTCCTTTGCTCCTTTGTTTTGTTTCTTAAATTCCACATATGAATGACATTGTATGGTATTTATGTTTCTCTGACTGACTTATTTCGCTTAGCATTATACTCTGTAGCTCCACCCATGCCATTGGAAATGACAAGATTTCATTCTTTTTACGGCTGAATAATATTTTTGTGTGTGTGTGTGCGTGTGTATCATATTTTCCTTATCCATTCATCTATCTTCTTTTTTTTTTTAAAGATTTGATTTATTTATTTGACAGAGAGAGATCACAAGTAGGCAGAGAGGCAGGCAGAGAGAGAGGGGAGGAAGCAGGCTCCCTGCTGAGCAGAGAGCCCAATGTGGGACTCGATCCCAGGACCCTGAGATCATGACCTGAGCTGAAGGCAGTGGCTTAACCCACTGAGCCACCCCGGCGCCCCCATTCATCTATCTTTAGACACAAGGGCTGCTTCTGTAATTAGGCTATCGTAAATGATGCTGCTATACGCATAGGGATGGATGTATCCTTTGGAATTAGTGTTTTTGTGTTCTTTGGGTAAATACTCATTGATGCAGTTCCTAGATCATAGGATAGTTCTATTTTAACTTTTTGAGGAATCTCCATACTGTTTTCCAGAGTGGCTGCACCAGTTTGCATTCCCACCAACAGTGCACAAGGATTCCTTTTTCTCCACATTCTTGCCGACACTTGTTGTTTCTGTGTTGTTAATTCTAGCCATTCTGACAGGTGTGAGGTGATATCTCAATGGGATTTTGATTGGCATTTCCCTGATGATGAGTGATGTTGAGCATCTTTCATGTGTCTATTTGCCATCTGGAGGTCTTCTCTGGAGAAATGTCTGTTTATGTCTCCTGCCCATTTTTTAATTGGACTATTTGTTTTTTGGGTGTTGAGTTTTATCAATTCTTTATATATCTTGGGGACTAATCCTTTATTGGATATGCCATTTACAAATATCTTCTCCATTCAGTAGGTTGCCTTTTAGTTTTGTTGTTTCCTTTTCTGTGCGGAAACTTTTCATTTTGATGTAGCCTCAACGATTTTGCTTTTATTTCCATTGCCTTAGGATACATTTCTAGAAAAATTTGCTATCTCCCATGTCAGAGATCCTTGCTCATCCTTAATTTCCTTAATAGAGAAATGGAATAAAATCTCCTTTGCAGTGATTTTGAGAGGATTAAATAAGACCCTGTATGTAAAGTGCCTGGCAGCAGAAGTTAGTTAAGAAATAAATAACTTTTTTTATCTGTGCTTCCTCCTGACAGTTCATTGTTTTCGAAATATAATATATCCAACAGGGTAAGAACATCATCATACATTCTAGTCTTGACAATGCAAAACCCACTGTGGTGGATATGGTAATCAAGCAGGATGAATGCAGAGGTTAGAGAGAAATAGTATATACCCCTCTCCCATACAGTGCCTCCACTTCCCCTACTTCCCCAGGCAGGGGCAGCAGCTGGGCCAGGAGGCTGGGAGCTGGCTGGCCTTCTGAGGCCAACTGGGATCAGATGAAAAAAGAGTGGAGGGGGAAGAGGATCTCTCCCAAATACTCTGCTAGTCTGCTCCTTTTAAAGCCCCTGAATCTTCCCAGGCTCATCCAGAGTCTTTAGTCTGTGCTCCCTATGTCTCTTGGGGACACAGATGAAGATAAAATAGTTGGAAATATCAGCTCATTATAATATTACATATGAGAGGTCTGGTACAGGATGGTTGAGAATATAATAAAATTACAACCCCCACAGGATCTTGCCTTTGACATCTCTCCTTTGAAGAGTCCAACAGCCTTGCCAATAATAGACTCATCCTTGCTCCCGATACTGTTAAGAAAAGGAAAAGGGACAAAAAGAACAGAGAGACTGCTCCATGGCCCTAGTCAGTGAACCCCAGTTATTGGGCTCTGAGGAGTACTAACAGCCTTGGAGGGGCTCACAAACTTCAAGTTGCTTGTGGGGCCAAAATTAATCAAAGAGCTAAGTGACAGAAGCAAAGGAACATTGAAGTAGTTTCCCCTGAGAGTTGAGTTTTGACTGTAGCAGGGTGAGTTGAAGCTTGACTTAAAAAACAAAAACAAAACACAGAAAACTATTAAAAAGTCCTTAAACTCCTGTGAGAGTGGTGGGAGCAAATTTGTCTGAGAACTTCAGGGATCTTCTGTGAGGGAAGGAACTAAACCCCCAATCCCTTTCCCTGTGATTCAAAGTGACTGAAATTTCTTGAGGTGAACTAAGGGTTAGTGGGTGACCATCGTCACCACCCACAAACAAGAAAGGCAGGGAAGTCCCTGAAACAAAACTGCTTTGAGAGAAGAATGAGACAAGAGGGAGGGCCTGGGTCCTGCTACGAGCCAGCTGGTTGAAAGGAGAATAGCAGAGGAACCTGTTCTCCACAGGGCAGACTGGAGCCTGGGATGTGACTGTGAATGAATGGAAGCCAGTTTCACTACAAGTTAGGCCAGGGTTGGTGTGGAAACCTCTCGACTGAGAGTAGTACCAGAGGGCGGAGGGTGAGGGTTTATCCTCAAGAACTGTTGCAGCTGATCCCTGGAGAAGGGTCTGAATCGTGGGGGATGGGAGGCAGAGCCCAGCCATGCCACCACCAGGAAGTCTTCTTGGTCATGCTAGGAGAGACTCTCTGCAGACCTTCTTGGCTTCAGCTGCTTCCAGCTTCCATAGAAGCAGCTGGAAAGGTATTGGTTTCTGCCGGAAGGATGAAGCTAAGAAAAGAGATTGGTTTTCCCGTTGATCAGAACAGCAGTGGGCTTGAGAATTGTATTTTCCAAGGCCAACTGGGTGGCCATCATTTCTATCCCCTAACTGATGATGAGAGTGCCGTGGCTCAGAGCTTGGGCTTCAAGGTCAGACATACCTGAGTTAGAATGCTGCTCCTGTCTGTCACTCAGTAATAGTCCTTGGGCCAGTGGCTTAAAGTTCTTCCTCATGTGTTCTTTTTTTCAAATGGGGACAGTAACGATGCCTATCTCATACGGTTGTTGGGAAAATTAAAGGAGATAATGCATGTGACATGCTTGGCACCTAGGAAGCCTCAACAAATGTTCAATTAAACAAACAAAGACCACATCAGTGCCAGGCGTATTGCCTGGGAAGAGAACTGCGCTTGGCAGGCATCTCGGATGGATATAGCAAGTAGTGTGTGAGCAACCGCGAGCAGGGTACTTCGCTAACACGGAGAGATCGTGCTGAGAAATAACGAGCACTTTGGTGAGAAAAGGGCAAGTGAGTTGGGGACTGGCCCAGAGCATTCAGGAGAAGGGCTTGAATGACCAGTGGATATAAACAAGCATCAAGGCATCCTGAATCTAAAACAACATTACCCTTTCTGATGTAATTTTTCATTCGCCCTAAAGATTTTCAGATTTGTACAAGGACTTTCTCTATTTTAGTATTTCTCCTCTTGTTTCTCCCTTCCCACAAATCTTTTTTGAGGGTTCTCTTTCCATCGTTTTGTTACTTTTTTATTTCAATTCTCATCTGAAAATAATACGTGTGCCATTATTCATTTGGTGTTTCAGTGAAACATGCTCTACGTAAGACATGAGAATGCCCTCTTCTGAAACCTTTGGGGGTGAAAAACAAATGGTGCCTCTTGGGATGGTAGTGGAAGAGTCCTAAAACTTCATACGTCAGGAATCTTCTTGACAGGCCTTCCTAGGCCTGAGTCCAAGATGAAGCTGAGAAAAATGAAAAGGGATTTGGCTGACAAAGCAGATGACAGCAGGGAGAGCCAGTGAAAGGGAATTGGCCAATGGCAAAAGGGGAATTGGCAAGGCTTTGTGAAACCCCTTGCTGGAAAACCATAAACCTCAGATTGTCCGTCTGGCGCATCAGTCCTCAGAGGCAAATCATTTTTGCCTGTGGAAGGTGCCTGCCAGGAAGCTGCACCTCAGGGGGTGCCTTTGGAAAAGGGGATCGTGTCTGGATCAGTGCCCAAAATTAAGTGGATGGGGATGAGAAGAAACGGCTCACAATGAGATCTCTGAGGGCTGGGAAATGGGGAGTCACTCCAGTGGCTGACACTTGTGAGTCACAACAATGGGAAAAGAAGTTGAGAAACAGAGGAAGAGGACAGGATGCTGGGGAGGGAGGAGGTGGGAAGCAGTTTTGTTTCTTCAGTCAGAGGCTGTCAGGGCCTGTCTTCTTCTGTGAAGGGCCTCCACTGGAAGTTACTCATCGACCCTTTCGAAACTCAAGTCTGTCTTCCTCCAGGTGAATAGGCCACTTATATGGGTCTCCCAAATGAGTGTGTCTACTGTGAAAAATCTCCCTCAAAATTAAAATGTTTGTTTTATGTACATGATCTCGACATAGGGCGAGCTAATATCTGGGAGCCGAGCTGATCCTGGCCAGGTGGGAGAGCAGGGCCTTCACTGCAGAGCCCTCCCCATTCCTCAGTGTCCTTTTCCCTTGTCTTTGGGTCGTACCTCTGACTTCCAGGCCATCCAGAATCCTGTTTCCGACCTACTCCTGTGGCCTCCCACTCAATATTTTCCTTCCTGAAAGTGCTGGTTTTTGACATGCATTCCCCTCATTTCCCCTATCAAGATTTCCTTGAAAATACATTTCCTTTACTTCACGAATTAGAAAAAAAATACTCACACTAAAGGGTTAATACTGATAATTATTCAGTGTGACAAGCTCTGTTAGGCACACTGCCCTAGCCTACTTTTTCCCAACTCGTTTTCATGTCTGACGCACAGAGAAAATTTTTCCATACGCTGTGAAAGACAATAGGCCACGAGGGCTCCAAGGGATCGATATTTCTGGAATTCTAAAACCCTTCTGTGCACATCAGCTGGGAAGCCATGTCTTAACTGAGCAGTTTCTCATGTGTGCTTCGGTGATCTGTCGCAGTCTGCAGGTGTCTCAGAAAGAGAGTGGGCCTGCTCCACTGGGTCTTCCCCTTCAGCTACAGCATCTCAGCTTTTCTGTTCTATTCATGAGACCTCTGAATAAAATTTTAAGGGAAGGAAGACTGTTGGCAGCTTAAAGTAGCTAGAAAGTCACTATCTTAAATCCAATACATAAAATCTTTCATGATAGAAGGTCAGGTGACCATAACAGAGTGATGAGGGAGATATTCTAAAGGCAGGGGTTTTCTGCACCCTTCTACCATATCGTTCAGGCAATGGAGTTTACTCCACACAGACCCCACCGTAGGCAGGCCCTGCATATGATCTGTGCATATCTTGCCCCTCTGGCTTAAGAGAGGTTTTGTTTCTTTAAAAACTCTGATGCTGGGGCATCAGGGTGGCTGAGGCGGTTGAGCATCCAGCTCTTGGTTTCAGCCCAGATCTTGTTCTCAGGGGTCGTGGGATCAAGCCCCACATTGCGCTTTGTGCTCTGCACAGAGTCTGCTTGGGATTCTTTCTCTCCCTCTATCCCTCCTGCTTTTCTGCACTCTCTCTCCCTTAAATGAATAAATAAATCTTGAACAAAAATTTTTAAAAAATAGAAGCTCTGATGCTTGAAAAAGTTATCCTCATACCAGCAAGTAGATTAATGCTGGAGCTTGCTAATGTCTTAGCTCACTGAACCCAAAAACACAATCACTGTTCTTGCCTTTGGTACCTTTTGTATTGCATTTTGATTTATGTCGGCCACTTTTCAGAAGCCATACAACATGTAGGAGATCAAAGGTGCTGGAAGAAAGCCAAGCGAAACAAAGTGCTTATAGGATGGCTGAGGTTTCCAAAAGTTGAGGCATTGATTTGTTTACTATTATAATTATATTATTTTGTTGTTTTTATTGTATGTATTTCCACCCTGCCTTGTTCCCAGAATGGGAAAGAGTCACTGAATCATGTTCTGTAGGAGAGATTTAATCTCAAATTTCAGGTTACTTGGTGTTTGGTGAATATATAATTTCAAAACGATCAAGGGTTTTAAAAAATTCATTTATTTGAGAGAACACATGCATGCCAGAGAGAGAGCACAAGTGGGGAGGAGGAACACCGAGGGAGGGAGAAGCACACCCCTTACTGAGCAGGAAACCCGATGTGGGGCTCAATCCCAGGACCCTGGGATCATGACCTAAGCCAAAGGCAGAAGTTTAACCAACTGAGCCATCCAGGCATTTCCAAATCTAGCAGGGTTTATTGTGAAATTATTTTACCAATTTCATTGCCTGATTTTCCTTTTAAATCTTGTATTAAAGTATCACTGAGGTTACAAAAGTGTGTGTGTGTGTGTGTGCGCGCACGCGTGCACACGTGTATGTATGTGCCTGTGTGTGTTTCTCATTTATATTCCACATCCTATAATTTAATAAAATTTAGGGTGAAGGCCTCAAAATACTGGCAAAGTTTTACCTTTTAGCCAGGATTCACCAGTAACATTTTCTATTTATCAGTAGAATTTGGATAATACACTTGAAATTTGCTTTTTTGCCTTCAGATGTTTTTCTACTAGAGATTTTTTTTTAAATTGTTTTTCCAAAGCAATGGTGAGTGGAGATGTAGAATTGGTTAGAACAGATATGTTTCTGTGATCCTTGCCTCAAATTTTCTTTCTAAATTTCTAAAAGCTCTGGATGCAGTTGTCTGATTTGTTCTGGATACTTCTGGGCCAGTGAAATTCTGATCTTCAAAACAAAAAGTTTTAGGAAGAGGCCAGTGAAGGTTTATTTCTTATCAAATAAATCTGTCTCAAGCCAAAAGAACCTGTGCTTTCCATGGGTCTCATCACTTACTGAAGCAGGATTCATGCTCTTGAAAACAAAGAAGTCAGCTAGTCAAGACTGTTTCCCTTGCTTCCAACTCTGGCCTACCCTCTGATGCCTTTTCCTATTCTCATGTGTTATACAGTCTGTGTGGCACTTTATTTTAAAATATTCCAATACAAACATTGTGACGTCATTGTATTTACAAGTTGACTCTAACCTATCCTCCAAGTACAGTTAGCTAGTCTTTAGAGTACCCTATCTATCTTAGGGAGCTACCCTGTAGAAGTGGTTAATCACCAGTCAAAGTACCCTAGCTCGGAATCAACGTTGTCTAAGATGGTCTCAGCATTGTAAGTATAATTAGCCAAACCTACACTGGAAGGCTTACCAATTAGCAGAAGAGATGTTTAAAATAGTTTTTAATTGGTGAAAAGAGTAGTATTCAAAACAGGTGGTTGGTTAGAAGTGTCATGAATTATGTGAATGAATACAAATGGTTCAAATTTGAGGTCTAGACCTCTGGACTGGCCCCGCAGTCCTCCCCTTCACAGAGCACCTTGCACCTGGCACAGTACAAGCGGGTCACACCTCCCATCAGAAGATGGCTGCCTCAAATTCAGAGAAGACTTTTTATGGGAAATGCTGAGCAGGAGGCCTGGATAGGAGAAGACCCAAGGGTAAAGGGTGGGACTTCTCAGCTACGGATCAGGCTTACGATTATTTTTGAGTCTGCTTAAGTGGTGTCAGAACATTGTCTAAAACTTCTTTTCATTATAATATAACTCCTGGTAGCAAGACTGTGGAGAAAGGAACGCATAAGCTTCCCCATCTGAACCCTTCTGAACGGCTGGAGGCTATTGACATTTACCAGGAAAACTTCGTATTTGCCAGGAGACCGGTTTGGCTTGGATGGATTGCTGTGCCGTGCAATTTTCAAATCTATGTTTCAAAGTCCAGATAGGGCTCCACTTACAGATATCAAAGGTTTATTTAGATAAAGATGTTTAGCTTAAGGTTTAATTTTTTTTCTGGGAATTTTAGGACTCTGCATTCTGTAAATATCCCTTTCTCAATTGTTAGAGCTGCTTGAAGGTCTTATACTTGTCCCTGAATGCCACGTTACTGTAATTTCTGGGATATTTTCTGAACCCTTTTAAATTCTGGAATCCCGTGAGTTTCCTTCTGGAGCAGTAATTATGCTTCTTTTCTGTGGCATTTCCTTATAAAACACTGGATCCTGAACAGGTTGCCAATCAAGAGCCACTGAGGAAAGGGGACAAGCTGAGTACAATGTTCCCTCATTCTGTGCTGGCAGTGATAGGCAAGCATTGCCCAGGGATCAGGGAGAGACCCACTGAGGACCCTAGGCTTCATGCCTGCAGGATTTCTTTTGAGATTTCATGCCTATCAAGTTCATCTTCAAAAAACACAATGCCTGCCCATCTGATTTTTTATTATTGTTTAAATGAGAGTCAACCACTGACTAATTGTGTCTGGAACATGTCAGGCCAGAGCCTGACTTGGTGGGAGAAGTTAGACAAGATGATTGGGATCATGAGAGGGAATTGGGAGATACCCTTGTGGAAGGATCAGGGTAGAAAAAGGTAGCAGAATTTAGTATTAGTAATGGACTTTCTTTTATTCTGCTCTCTGAACTTTTTGGACCCCCCGGGAGCCTTGGAGGTTCTCATTGGCCTACAGAGGGTCAGCATGCTCCAGAGGGCTGCAGGGCTATGCAGCAGGGAGCCTTTGGGAGAAAGCTCTCAGGGGGCAGATCTCAGGGAGACTCCCGGCTGCAGCAGTGGGGAGTCTTCCAGGGGCCACCCTGTCCTGCTTCTCACATAAAGATCAGGTTACAGGCAAAGACAAGGAACACCTTCCAAGCAGTAATAAGGTCTTGAATACAAGAAAGCAGGGAGCCAGAGCACATCAGCATGAAATAAAGACAGACTGGTGTGTACAAGGGAATGCAAGCCAGGTTTCACCCAAATTTCGCTAACAAACTAGATGTTGATATGAGAATCCTAAGGTATAATAATCATAACTGGGCATTATAATAATTATTAGTGGGTCATTATGTTAACATGTGGTCCTCAATTCATGTGGGGATACGGTCATTTTCTGTGATTCTATGTCTATTCTCTTCGTGTAATCTGGAGTTCTAGAACCATCCTGTTCTTATTAACCTGGCGTGGTTGACTTCTCTCTGCTTATGGAAGTGACAGTTCTGAGGCCACTAGCTGAAGATGGCCTTAAGTCATTTATTTCCCGGTCTCTTTCATATCCCACATTCACCAGCTTTAACTGAACTCAAAAAGTGGCTGTCATGGTCCTGACCAGGCTGAGAAGTAAATGATCCGTCACTTAAATATTGTGTGAATCTTAAATGAAGAACTGAATCTTTAGATTACCTTTGAGAGAGCTTCAAACTGGGTTATCTCTGACACAAATTGGTTCTCCCCACTGCAGTACCTGAAAACTATTCTAGAACCCAGCAGTGTTTCTGCCCTCACTTGAGTTGCCGATGTTTCAGAAGTGACCTGATGCTCCCATGGTGTCAGTAGTCTGGGTGAATTTACCAGTTCCATGTCTGTGGAAAAGATCCATCCTGGCCCTGGATTTCTGATGATTCTCAGAAATCCTTACACTCTCCTGGACCTTCCTACCTCTGCCTTCTGGGACCATACATGCTGTCTCTGCATCAACCTCTGTTCATCCAGGTGCAATTGCCAGTTTAGGTATTTAAAAATTCACTCTGTAAGTGTTTCATGAATAATGCGTTGTACTGGAGGCTTAAGATTCATGCGTCAGAGTACATAGATGGGTCATATCACCTAACAAGGCCTCACAGGTTCCTCGTGCCTCTCTCTCCTGTTTCCCAACCTCCCTTATTATCCCTGGGAGCTCCATGATCCTTTCCCTCTGTTAAGCAAATGAACCCAATTCCCTTAGCTCCTACCTATACCCTTCTATCAATGACCTCACAGAACTAAGTGTCCTCTATAAAATGAGATCTGTGCTCCTGAGAAAATAGCTAGAAATATAAATAACAGCAACAGGAATCCAGTTGCATGTTTCATTAGTTGATCGAAATCGAGCCCGAGTCTCTGCCTCCATTCAAAGGCAGCACAGTATTTTAGAAGAGGGATTGAATTTAGAGTCAACCCGTTAGACTTTAGAACCAGCAGCACCCTCCCTAGCCACATGAAGAAGCCCGCAATCCACTTGGAGTCTCAGCTCATCATCTGAAGAGTGATGGTGTTGCTAATATTTTGTATCTTTATAGTGATCTGAGGAAATGATTTTTGCAATGCACCATGAAACCTTAGAGCAGTAGTTCTAAAGACATTTTTAGCTTGACCACAGCTGAGAAGTGCTGCAGGCATTTAGGAGTGCCGGCTGTCCTGCAGTGTGAGGAGATTCTGCTTAACACAGGACTGTCATGTCAGCAATAGCATCCCTATGGAGAAACATTATTTTCGAACACAGAATAAGCGAAAGGTGTGTCACCTCTGATCTTCTGCCTTTCACACAAAATGCTGATGGATTTATACATAGTGTAGATAATTCTTTAAAAAGATTTTCCTCATTCTGGATTATTTTATCACAATCTTTGTTCCAAGGTGATAACTCCTCTGGCATCTAGTATTCTGCCAACATTTTAATTATAATCTTGAGTCTTCTCTTATAAGGAGTGTTCCCATTTAAGATGTCTTTGTTTAATCCCTCAGCCAAAACTATATTTTACCCTGCAGAAGACAAAAAGGAGGAGAATAAATGATGAGGTAAAAGCTGGGGGCATTTTGCAAATGGTGAAGCTACAAAGAAGCAGGTCATAAATGCCTTGGGCAGCTACGCAGGCCACAGTAGTCGTCCTCCCAAGGACCATGTTATCTGGCATAAATAACTGTTGAGCTAAAGGCAGGTCAGGTTTCAAATCTCTCCCAACCCCCCACCCCTCAGCTGGCAGTATGCACAGTAGCCTGTAATAGGACCCAGGCCTCCAGCCCCCAGACCCCTGGGAGCCACACAGTTCTGATTCTTTGGCTCTCCATCTGCCTGTGAAGCTGTGGAGAGGCCCAACATCTATAGAGCAGGCTCCTGATGTGCTGTTCTGGCCATGGTCAAGTGCTGGGGTGACCCATCTACACTGTCCCTTTATCTTCACTTGGAGACGTGGGGCTGCCCCTTGTGTCATGGAGGCCGACTGTGAGAGCATGGTGCCGAGAATCCATGTGTAGTGTCCTCGGGCCAGTAGCTAGATGAGCATTAGGGTTCCTCTCACTGACTGCATCCTTTGGTTTAATGAGCTGCTTTGGAAGATGCTTGACGAACTGATATTTCCTCATGGATATTTTCTCATTTATGTAAGCAGAAAACAAAACCCTGCTTTAATGGGCTTAAAAGGAATGTGTTTCAGATGAGAGTGGGAGGACCTAGCTGGCTTGGGAAGTTTGGAACCTGTAAACTGGTTGTAATCCGACTTCCCGTCGGTAGGCTGAACCCTAAGTTTTTGTTCTTAGATCACATGTCTGATTACTTTGACAGTGTCACATCTCCCTCTGAAGCTTTCAGTGGCTTTGTGTGCTGATAGGAATCTCACAATTTCCTCAGCCTCTCATCCATAACCTAAGTGCAACCTACTTTTCTAGTCTTCTCTTATAATGCTCTTCACAAATCTTACACCTCAGCTCCCTTCAAAGAAAATATATATATATTTGTTCTCCCTGAAAGCAGGCTCTCCAGCTGATTCAACTGCTAATTAATGAGCAGTGTGACCCTGGTTAATCATTAAAGTCCCCAAGTCCCCAGAGCCTGGTGTATAAAATCCAGGGGCAAGGTCCAGGCTGATGAATTTTTCACAGATTGCCCAGGTGGATCTAACACACATCAAGGTTTACGAACATCTGGGCCTAAAACTCCCTCCAGCTCTGATTTTCCCACGTTTTACCCATGCACTTCAAGTATCTGTTTTAAAGTATCTTTTCCTGAAATGTTTCACTTTCCTTCTAGTTAACCCCTAAACACCTGTGTGTACATGTACACACACATGTGCACACACACACACACACACAAGTCAAAGTCCTACAAGATCAATACCAACACCACATCCTCCAGACCTTGCCTGAGGGCTAACCTTGCCTTTCTAGGCTCTCTTTCTTCAAACACCTCTACCACAATACTTATTACTACCAGTCTTAGTTCTCAGGGGATTTTGTTTAGCTCACCATATAGACTATAAAATTCCTGAGCATAAATATTCCTTCTTATTCATCTTGCATATTCCACACTACTCATGGGAGTAGCTCATGAGAGTTGGTAGAGTTGAGTTACATTGACTTGACATGAACTAACTGAGAGACATCTTGGTGAAGGTGACAAGTTAGAGGGTCTTGGGAAGATTGCTGATAGGGTGGAGGGCTTGTATCACTCTTGCTGTCGTGGAACATTTCCTATCTGTCTCTACCCACAAGTGACTGTAGACTCAATAAGAAAAGCCACAGCTGTTTTTTGTCAAAATCAGATGATTTTATATCTGTAATCTTACAGGCAGAGCAGTTGAACTGATATATTTAATGACTCACTCCTGACAGACGAAAGTCTGTTCTTGAGAAATGAGGAGGGGGAGCTATTAATCTTTTCTAAAATAAACAGACTTGTAATGACTCTTTAATCTGAAGAGAAGAGATCCTGAGCTGGAACACAACACTCAAGTACCCGCCAAATTCCCTGAGAAGTGCAGAGCACCCCGATGATAATTGATTGTGGGACCATTTTCCCTGTGGTCTCCAAGGGACATTCACAGTCCCACCAGTATTTAAAGGGCCTTATCAACATAGCTGCTCCAGCTTCATGAGAAAGAACAGCTCATCATCATCTGTGGCCTTTGGGGCACTTGCTTTTCTAAGCTTCCTTCAAAGCTTGGGGGTGCCCACTCAGTCAACATTTGGCTTTTGGTTGCCTATCGCTGTGTCCCATCCTACCTGGCCCCTCCCTTCCAGCTACCCACATCCACAGGAGCTCCTGCTCCTCCCAGAGGCATGGGGAAGAGAGATTCTCTTCTCTGCTTTCCCAGTACTCATTCTCATCTTTGAA
Source organism: Mustela putorius furo (assembly GCF_011764305.1). Lineage (NCBI taxonomy): Eukaryota > Metazoa > Chordata > Mammalia > Carnivora > Mustelidae > Mustela > Mustela putorius. Next base: position 13,198,560 of record NW_025421294.1, read on the forward strand.
ATTGGGCCAATACCCCCCTCAAGGTCATGGAGCATGGCCTTTCTTTGCTGCCAATCAGGCTCAGCAGTCTCTCTCCTATGTACACTGCTTGACTTCTCAAGGACAGGTTGCTCCACTGGATTCTCTGTGCTGCCTTGCCTTACAACCTGTTTCACCTCCGCTTCTCTTCTGTCATTTTTTCACATGCTTCTTCCTTGCCTGTCACTTAACCAATGGCATCCTCAGACTTCTTTCTCAGCTTCTCTTCTTCCTTTGTATTCTCTTCCCTGAAAACATCATTTATTTCTACAGAACTTGATGCCAAGGGGCTCTCAAGCCCCTAGCCCTCTCCGAAAACATTTCTTAAATGCCCTGATGGATATTATTTGGACCTTTTATTGGTATTCACTCACCATTTCCAAACCTAATGGATGATATCTTGTCCCCAGCTCCTCTTCAAATAAACTCGAGTGCCAATTTTCCATTTTCCCATTTCCTATAGTAGCCCCACAATCATCCCAACCACCTTGTCTCTAAATCCTGGAATAGGTGTGACTCTTAATCTCTTTCCCATTCCTCTCTCTGTGCATGTCACTATTTATCAGATTCTTAGAGTTCATTCTTACAGATTTTTTTGTCTGTTTCTAGTAGGTCTCTTCTTTCCACATCCACAACCATTGTTTAGATTGTCACTAATTTTTGTCTCATAGTAGCCTTGTTACTGGTGATCCTACTTCAAACACCATTCATACCTAGATACCAAGGCTTGGGGCAGACTTTTCATGCGTTCTCACACATCATTGCTGGAAAATGAAGCATGTCTCCATGTGACTCCATGAGGAGAGAGCATGTGGCAGCTTATATCTGGTTTCTCCTGGACTTTATGCACCTTTCCCTTTGCTGATTTTAATCTGTGTCCTTTCACTTTGATATAACTGTGGACATAACAGTTTCTGAGTTTTGTGAGTCCTAGCAGATTATCAAGCCTTAGGGTAACCTTGGGGACCCCTGGCATAACATAACACATCATTCACAGATTTCAAAACTTTCATTGTGAAGTTATCAGTTGCTACTGGTGATTCATAACTGACTCATAACTGATTACATATGATTACAACCCACCAGCAAATCCTAACACAAGAATTATACTTTGCAAGGGGAGGGAACATATCTTTCTCATCATTTCATCCCCTGCTCTGCTTTGCACAGACACTAGGTCAGAAAGCTGCTCAGATAACATAGAATTGTAAATGTTAGGAGCAAGATGTTGAGCAAATATTAGAAAGTATATCCCTGGTTTGAGTCATTCACAAGCCCAAGAAGCACTAGTTAAAGCTAACCTGCAAAACAAAGGGACTCAGATATACAGTGGCTTAAATAAGTCACACTGTTTGTTTTCCTCATAAACCAGGCTTGAAATAAACAGTCCAGGTTGTGGTTTTTCCCCATGTAGTCATTCAGAAACTCAAGTTCCTTTTCTGTTGTTACTTAGCCATCTCTTAAGGCAGAATTCAGCCACTTACTGCCCTTAGGTCAACTCTGTCCTATCACCTACTTTAGTAAACAAAGTCTTATTGGAATACAGACATGCTCACTTTATGTATTGTCTGTGACAGATTTTGTGCTCCAAGAGCAGAGCTGGGTAGTTGTAACAGAGACTCCATGGCCCACAAAGTCTCCAGCATTTAGTATCTGGCCTTTCACAGAAAAAGTTTGCTCAGGTGACAGGAAGAGGGAAGAGTATTGGAAGAACACAGCTGATATTTTAAGGCTAAGCATAATAGTGGTATATGTCACTTTCACTCATACCTCCTCGGTTGCCACCTAATCATGTGATCTTGCCTAGCTGCAAGGGAGGCTGGAAAATACTGTCCTCACTTCAGGAGTCAACAGGCTTTCTCTGTAAAGAGCCAGGGAGAAAATCTTTTCAGCTTTGAAGGTTGCATGGTTTCTGTCACAATTACCTGTCAGTGTAGTGTGAAAATGGACGTAGACAATGTGGAAATAAATGAGAATGGCTATGTTGCAATAGAACCGTACTTACAAAATGAGGCAGTGTCTGGTTTGGCCCATGGGCCATCATTTGCCAACTCCTTCACTAGCTGGATGGCCATGTTTCTGTGTTGATGTATTTATGTTTAATGATAGGTGTTCCTATATTAAAAAGGAGAGAGGAAAATGCCTGGGAAAGGGGGAGGGTGTCAGTCTCTGACACAAATACTTTTTGTGCCCGGGCAAGTCTTAAAAATATTTATCCTTGATTTATTTGTTGGTGTGTATTGCATGATGGCTCTTGTTGCAAAAGTTATGTGTGTTGGAAGAGTTGATCCATTTACCCTTTTTAAAAAATAGTCTCCCACTGGCCTGAGTCCAGCTCCACACTAAAGAAGCATGACAGTCCTCTCTGTTCAGTGTTTCCAGTGGTTTTCGGCTAATTCATTCTGCTGATTAAAATCCACAAAACCCAAGGCATAATGCTGCTGGTTCTGGTCGATTGTTGCTCTGCATTGATTCTACCTCGTTCTACGTGCCTTTCTGTATTGAACAGTCAGAATGCTAAAAGCTGTATTGCCTAGACTTTTGTATCTAGGAGTTCTAGATGCAAATTAGTTTTCACCAGCTGGACACATGTGTACACAATCTGTACCATAGAGGTGAGACAGAAGCTATCTCCCTGCTGCCAATTCTGTTGGGAAGCAGGTTGTGGGGATGTGTCAGAATAACAGAGGCACTGGATTCAGTGTTCTGTGATTTTTGTCACCAGCTCTCACTATGAAGAAGCAGTGTGGCTGCCATGCTAGGACCTGGAAGCCAAGATTGGGAAATTGCTGCTGGCCCTAGAGTAGGCAGAGAGTATCTCAGCAGACAGCACATCAGGGCTAGAGAATATACCAGATGGGAGCTCCAGGACTTAAGGAAAGAAGTCACCAGAGGCAAATGACTGATATGCAGGACTATAAGTAGGCCTTCTTCCATGAGTATAATTTCTGACCAAAGGCAGACTGTGTGTTTTATTTTGATTTTATAGGCAAGAATATGTATGCAAAGTCAGTTGTTTCTGACAAAGTTCTAACAGTATACCTCACCCTTGGATGATTTATTATTTTGTCTCACAATTATATAGGTTTGGGGATGTCATATCACATCTTGGGCCTCAGTTTCTTAATCTGGCAAATGACAGCATAAGATAAGATGGACTCTTCAAGGACCTATTCTTTTCTAACATACTGCATGCTATTTGTGAAATTAAATCTTATGGCCTACATCCTTTTTCCTTTTCCTAGCCCTACAGCACGGAGCCAGCCACAGATTTGTCTTAGTGCTATTGGTGACTGTTATGGGCTGACATGTGTCCCATACCCCCAAATTCATATGTGGAAGCCCTAACTCCCAATACCTCAGAATATGAGTAGTTAGAGATAGGGCATTTAAAGATGTGCTTATGCTAAAAGATCATATGGGTGGGCCTCAGTCTGCTATGGCGTATTTCCTTAGAGGAGGAGAGATTAGGAAACGTAAATACATAGACTGAGAGAAGAACATGTATGGACAGAGAAGATGGCCATCTGCAAGCCAAGGACAGAGGCCTCACAAGAAACCAACCCTGTCAACACCTTGGTCACAGATGTCTAGCTTCCTGAATTGTGAGAAAATATATAAATAAATTTCTGTTGCTTAAACCCCCCAGTATATGATGCTTTATTATGGCAGCTCTAGCAAACCAATATAGTTGTATTAAAATAAAACTTTGTAGAAGACTTTTGACAGGAGAATAGGATAGGACTGAGGAATTTCATAAGCCACACACATTGTGACCCAACGGATCTTAGCCTCTGCCTCTGTAGCCAGCAAGCCCACAACTGGAACCACTTAGCTTCTCCCTACAGGCCGCCATTGCCCTCACTAAAGGGTTAAGCTTATTTCGGGCCCAGGTGCTCTGGTCTGAATATTTGTGCTCCCCAACAAATCCTTATGCTGAAATCTAATGTCCAATGTGATATTATGAGGAGGTGGGGCCTTTGGAGGGTAGACCCTTCATGAATGGTATTAGTGCCCCTATAAAAAGATGCCTTTCCCCTTTGTGATGTTATAGTGAAAAGATGACTATCTTGTAGATCAAGAACCAGAACCCAGATCTGTCAGCAACCTTGATCTTGGATTTCCCGGCCTCCAGAACTAGGAGAAACAAGTGTCTCATGTTCATAAGCCGAGTGGTATTAACGGTATTTTTGTTATAATAGCCTGAACAGACTAAGACAACAAGTGAATATCAGTAACCTTGCTAGTTTAGCATCAAGTAAACTTTGGTCCACCTGTCTCAGAATATTGGGATACCGAGAGAGGTTAATGATCTGTCCAAGGCTGCTCACATGGCTACTGGTACCCTGACTTCAGGGCCATTACACTGCTCTAGGGATCTCCAGCCTTTTTGATATTCTGACACATATGAGAATTATAATAGTTTACAACACACTGCTGTGGGGAGGGAAAAACCCAAAGGCTCCAGCCACCCAGGACATACTTGTGTTTGCAAGAATTTTGAGTTAATTACTTGAGCATGCCTGTAACCCATTCCCGTGGAGACATACAAGTTCAGGTCCATGATACTGTATCCCACTGCATCCATTAATGGCAACAGGTAGACCTTGTTGTCTATACTATACCTTGTTGTCTATACCTTCTTGTCTATACTATAGTAATTATCTATACTATACTAGTACTTGAGAGTGACCGTGAGAGATTTACTAAGAACAGAGAAATAAGGAAATGATGTTGCTTTCTGTACATTAAATGTTAAGATAAATACATATTAGGCCAGAAGAAGGATATGCAATCACTTGAAAAAAAATAAAAAATAACATGGTGCCCCGGTACACTGTTGATTATAATTTGACTGAAAGCATAGAGGATATAAAGAAATAATCACCATCACAGAAATCTGAAAAATGGTGGGATGAATATCAGCTAAGACTAGTTAGAGGCAGAGAGACTTTGTTATTAGTCTTCCATTTCTCCCCTTGTCAAGACCCTCCCAATAGTGAGATGGATATACCCAGCTAGCTCAGCCTTGTGCTGTTAGTACACATTTATCTAAATCCCCTAGGCATCTTTCTCATTTTAATTGTGTCTGCCATGTGTCTTTTTTAGGGGAGGGGAATGTACTTATTTTGGGAACTTTCAAGTGTTCTGGTCTCTGAGCTAGGGAGGTCTCTTGATGACTACTGATTATGACTTAGGTTCCCAGGAAGCTTCTTATAGGGAGAAATTTCTCCAAACCAAGCTAAGGAGAGCTTTCTTGTCCATTTCATGACTACATATTATTTCATTTAAATTAATTTTTTGACATCCTTGACTCTCATGCAAACAAATGTTTTTTTTTTTTAAGATTTTATTTATTTATTGGTGAGAGAGGAGAGAGGGAGAACAAGCAAGGGGAGCTGCAGGCAGAGGGAGAAGCAGTATCCCTGATGAGCAAGGAGCCTAACGTGGGACTCAGTCCCAGGACCCTGGGATCATGACCTGAGTCAAAGGCAGATGCTTAACTGACTGAGCCACCCAGGCATCCCTAATGTTTATTTTTATGGCATGGATAACTCCTAAAGCCTGATGACCAGGCACTGCCAAGGAAATTCTGAGTCTTCAGGGAAATGGATGGATCCTCACATGAAGTGGTTTAATTGAAGGCCAGTAATGTGAGGAGGTATTTGTCTGCAGTGGGCCCTCCCTTAGTCCATACTACTCTCTCTGTTATATGTATCAATGTCTGTGTAATTCATGTTCCTTTATAAGATATAGTCTTGGGGCACCTGTGTGGGTGATTTGGTAGAGCATGTGACTCTTGATTTCGGGTCATAAGTTTGAGCCTCAAGTCGGATATTAAGATTACTTAAAAAGAAAAAAAAAGATACAATCTTGAAACATCTGAATGGTCTGGTCTCTGTGTTCAGATGACTCTGAAAGATTATATTTATTTAGTCAGTAAATCTGGTCTACCCCAAATCTCTACTGCCAAAACAAAACAAAACAACAACAACAAAAACAATATGAGAAGTTTCCTTTGTAACATTGTGTCTTGCCAACTATTCATTTAATAGGAGATAACTGAGCTTTTTTTCTAACTCTAGCAATTCTGTGTCTTCTTGGAGTGGTGCTTTTCAAACCTGAATGTGAATATGAATTACTTGAAGATCTTTATTAAAATGAAGTTTCTGATTGAGTAGGTCTGAGCCAGGGCATGAGATTTTTGCATTTTTCCAAGTTAATAAGTGATACTAGTTCTGCTGGTGGGCCACATCCTGAGTTACAAGACTCTAGGAAACATATATAAGTAGACCAGGTGGTCACTTAAACCTGGGACTTGAAGAGGCAGGAATCAGGGCTCCCAGTCCTCTGCAATGTATCAGTCCCACAACCTGTAATTCTACCATCATGGGCTTATACCTTTATCTCAAGAAATTTTTCTCATCCCAGGAATCCTTTGTTAAAATGCACATACTCGGGCGCCTGGGTGGCTCAGTGGGTTAGGCCGCTGCCTTCGGCTCAGGTCATGATCTCAGGGTCCTGGGATCAAGTCCCACATGGGGCTCTCTGCTCAGCAGGGAGCCTGCTTCCTCCTCTCTCTCTCTGCCTACTTGTGATCTCTCTCTGTCAAATAAATAAATAAAATATTTTGAAATGTGGAGTGAATGACTCCACTTGAGTAGACTATGAATATCTTCCCTGGGAAGAAACAAGTTCATACTTGTAAGGGAGAAAACAGAGCAGCAGAGACCAGTTCCAGCTGTGCATCTAGCTGATCCAGGTACAGCCCTAGCACCCACCTCCTGATTATCTCCCCATGACTTCTTTGCTTTAGAACAGAAACATGATTTGTTTACCTTGAGTTCAAGAAGGCTGGGGAGGTGGGCTGCAGAATGTATGATGGGTGCTTGATCAGTATTTGCTGATTGGTCAAAAAGGGAATGGTGAAAGAGTAATTTGAGGTGCTGAAAGAGACATGGAAAAAGATGTTCAGAAGAAATGGGTCTAGTTCTTTGAAAGAAACAGAGCTTCTAATAAAAACATTATTTTATTTATACCTCAAAACAATCCTATGAAGTAAGGACCATTTTTCACAGTTTATAGATTAGAACTGAGAGAGACTAAGAATCTTGGCCAAATCCACACTGTTTGTCATTGGAAGATTTGGGATTCCAGTGGACTTTCTGATTCCAAAATTCTGAACCCTCTCACCACAACTTAGACATTCACATGAGGGTCTTATTCAGAGTGGCTTTGACACTCTTGTCTAAGGGCTCTGCTTTGCTGAAAAAGTCTTTTTACCCTGCCACATGTGCGAACACAAACAGAAAAAAACTATTGCTTTCACACAGTTACATCTCAAAATGACCAAGTTCCAAACCTACAGTATTAAACATACCTCTCTAATTCAGAACACATTTTACTTCTCTCTACCTCTGTCTCTGCTCCACCAGTCATTGTTATTATCTTCCTGTTACAAAATTGTTATAAGTTTATTGAAGGAAACAGAAATTTGGAACAGAAACAAAAATATTCACTCTAGGACTACATTAAAATTTTCAGGATTTTATTTGCCTTGCTCAATTATCTAGCAGTTTTTCTACACTGGATTCCTAGTCAATCCGGATACAGAAAGCATTCCACTATCTCATTGGGTATCTTGCCTGATAGATATCCAAGTCAGGCAATTAGAGAATTCTAGTGTCGGACATCTCATTCAGGACAGCTTGTCTACTGATTTGTTTCTGCCTCCATTGACTAAATGTCTTTTGAGTTGCCTCTAGCAATTAGACATTCAGATCCTCAAGGCAAAGATCAGTACTCTGAACCCCAAGAGAAACAGATGTCTAGGAAACATATCCTGCTTTTTTAACTTGGGGCCTCTTGGTTCTGCCTGGTGAGGAAATTCTGTGGCTTCTGTTAGTGTTTTTGATATTCCTTGGCTGGCATGTCCACGGGCCCAGTTATCTATACCCTTTTCTGGGCTGCAGCAAGTGTTTGAATAGGATGAGGCTGTCCTATTCTTTGCTATAGGCTTCATCAGTATTTATCTCCGAAGCATCATCAGCTTCATCATCAGCTAAATTTACACAGCCTTTTCATGAGAAATAAAAAGCAGAAAATGCCTTTTTTTTTTTACAGTGCTAATATGAGCTATAACAAAAGGAGAAGAGAAGCAATGAGTATGAGGAGGACAGAGAGAGGGGAAGGAAACCAACCCTCACCTTGTGCTAAGGACCAGCCTAAGCATTTTGGCATACATTCTATCATTTCAGCCTCATAAGCCTGGGAAGGAAGCATTATCTTCACATTTTACAAGGTTAAGATGTTAAAGCTCAGGGAGGCTGCGAACTTTGGCCAAGGACAAATTATAAGTGGAAAGTATGGGATTTGAATAATCTCTCTGAGTCCTGAGCCTCTTGCCATAACAATTGGATGTTTTGGCCACATAGGGCACTTTTTGGAAAAGACATGGAAAAGGGAGATTCCTTCCCACTATTTCCGTTGTGGATTTCAAATTGTCTCAGTGTCTTCCCAGCAATAACATGTAGATGATGGTCATGGGATAAAACCACTGCCCAAACATACTGTAGAAAGCCAAAACATGGCATTTTAATCATTTGGCTGCAATGATTTGAGCCTAGGAATATAATGTCCAGGAATACACAGGATCAAGAAAAATGAAGATAGCTCTGGAGATACCTTTGAAATACTAACATCCATCTAAATGAACTTCCCAGGCTCCAAACTCTAAGAATCCCTTTCCCTTTAGCAGTTGACGGATACAGTCTCTAATCTGGCCAGACCTCTGGCTCAGCTTCAGGCTCCCTCTTCCTGTATAAAGTCAAAAGGCTGGAGCTCCACTGGGCTGGGAGTTTCAAAGCTGGGAACAGAGGCAAGCCTTTCTCTTCCAGCATCCTCTCACATACTTGGGGATAGCCTGCTCTTTTCTTATGTTACCTTCCTTTCAATTCCATCTTCTGACTTCCATCTTCAAAAACATAAAGAATGCAGATTCCATGGCGGGTACCCAGTTTTCTTTTGGGGGGAACAAAGTGATACCTGCATAGCTGTCTATCAAAGTCTGGCACAGGATGATACTTGAGAAAGAGTGGGCGGGAAGGTGAGATCTCCTAGGGATTCAAAACTGTCCACTATTGATGCTACTAGAACTTTTTTTCCTGTCCCAATCTCCTCCTTCCTGTATCATTCCACTAAATGGCCTGGAAGGTGAAGTACAGCTCTGTGGGCAAGAGACAGAGACTTGGAGTAGTAACTGAGTTTAAAGCACCATCTGCACTCTTCCAACCCAGCACCGGCGGTCTCCATGGTGATGAGGAGAGAGGGTCCACAGAATCCATATTCATGGCAAAGAAAGGAAAGAGGCTGCTGGTATGGACACAGAGGCGCTGGTGGAGATGGCAGACCTCACCACGGTGTGCCCCACGGCCAGCCACTTTTAGGGACTCCTAATTCAATATCTGCAGAGCAGCTCTAAGATATCTGCCCAGAAAATACAGAGTAAGCTCCTCCATGGTTCACCCGCACAAGACATGTGTAGCTAGCACGGACCAACACAAACCAGTTACTTTGGCTAGGGCAGGGTTTACACCAGAGATCAGAGGACACATGCAGACACAGACAGCACTCCTGGCTGGAAGTCTATACAGGATGGATATGCCTTCTGTTCCCACCGTGGGAAGTATGAAAAGCTCCAAATTTCCAGGTAGGGGAGGCTAGGCTTTGTTTCAAGGAGAGAGAGTAACATCTGGTGCCTACTTCCCATCTTTTCTATTATGCCATTCTCTGAGTTGAAAAAAGCAAGAGCAAGACAAAGAAGAATGCTTCAGATGCATCTTTAAAACCATGCAGAAGCCCCTGAAAATAAACGTTAGTCTTAATCCACTTAGGGACATAAAAATTACAAGACATAAATGCCGCACGGGACAAACATTTCCAGTCAGACAATGAGTAGGGAATGCAAAATAGTAAGAGAAGGAACAAAACTTAGCCTCGACCTGTGCACACTTTGTTCTAAATTAGAGCAAAGTATTCTAACTCTTGAGTTGTTTCTTCAGTTCTTTTAAAAAAGAATAGAAACAATTGAGCAAATCAAACTGAGAGTCATTTTGCCCAACAATTAGCTAAAACACTTAAAAAATTTCAGTGTCGTGAAAGACAGCTGAAGGGTGTTCTAGGTTAGAGGAAACAAAGAACATGGCAACTAAATGCAATACTTGGTTCTGTACTTGCTCCTGGATTAGAGGAAGAAGAAGCAGCAGCAGCAGCAGCTGCTGCTGCAGGATTATTAGGACAGTATTAGCACAGTATTAGGGCAAGTAGAGAAATCTGAATATAGAATGAATAGCAGATAATATTGTGTTGGTGTTAAATCTCTCCCATGTGATATTTATAATGTACCTTTGTAGGAGAAGGTCTTTAATCTTAGGGGAAGTGCACTGAAATATTTAAGGGTAAAATGTCACACTGTCTGCACCTTTCTTAATGGCTCAGCAAAAAAAATAATGATGATGCTAAGATACACAACATAAGAGAGGGAGAGAAACAGAGAATTAAGCAGATGTATAAACCATAAAGGTGAGCGAGTGTTCATTGCTTTTTTTTTTTTTTGCAACTTTTGTTTCAAGTGTTTCCAAATAAAATTAGGAGTGAGAGGACAGAGAAATTGTTATAGATTAAAACATGCTTGAGAGACATAAACAAATGTAGTGTCTGGGCCTTATCTGAGTCTTAACTGGAACAAGCCAACTATAAAAAAAGGATAGTTTTAAGATAATCTAGAAACATTGAACACAGATTAGGTGTTAGATAATATTAAGGAATTTTTAATTCTTTTGGAGGTGATAATGGTGTATTGTAGCTATAGGGGGGAAAAAGCCTTTATCTGTTAAAGAAAGTAAACCTATCATGTTTTACAAGTGAAATGATATGTTGCCTGGGATTTTCTCTAACATAGTCCAGAAAAGAAAAAAATAATAGAGCTAAGTGACACTGACAGAATGTGGGTAAGAGTCGAAGCTGGATAATGTATATGTGGACATTCTTTACTTTGTGTCCCAAAATCTTCATAATAAAAAGTTGTTTTCAAAAATTGAAATACAGGAGCACCTGGGTGGCTCAGTTGGTTAAGCATCTGCCTTCAGCTCAGGTCATGATCTCAGGGTCCTGGAGTCAAACCCCACATTGGGCTCCCAGCTCATTGAGAAGTCTGCTTCTCTGGCCCTCTGGCCTTCTCTATTTTGCTCTCTCTCAGATAAATAAATAAAATCTTTTTAAAAACCTGAAATACAGGGGCACCTGGGTGGCTCATTCCGTTAAGCATCTAACTTTAGCTCAGGTCATTATCTTGGGGTCCTGGGATCAAGCCCCATGTGGGGCTTCCTGCTCAGCAGGGTGTCTGCTTCTCTGTCTTCTGCTCCTCCCCCTTCTCATGTTCGCTCACTCCCAAATAAATAAAATCTTTTAAAAAATTGAAATACATGCAAAGGAGTGCTAGAAAATAAAATCATTTAGGCACCTGGGTGCCTCAGTGGTTTAAGCCGCTGCCTTCGGCTCAGGTCACGATCCCAGGGTCCTGGGATCAAGCCCCACATCAGGCTCTCTGCTCAGCAGGAAGTCTGCTTCTCCCCTCACCACCACCCCCCCAACCTGCCTCTCTGCCTACTTGTGATCTCTGTCTGTCAAATAAATAAATAAAATCTAAGAAAGAGGAGCGCCTGGGTGGCTCGGGGGGGTTAAGCCTCTGCCTTCGGCTCAGGTCATAATCTCAGGGTCCTGGGATTGAGCCCCGCATTGGGCTCTCTGCTCAGCAGGGAGCCTGCTTTCCCCTCTCTCTCTGCCTGCCTCTCTGCCTACCTGTGATCTCTCTCTCTCTGTTTCAAGTAAATAAAATAAAATCGTAAAAAAAAAAAAAAAAAAAAGAAATCTTGGAAAGGAAGAAAGAAAAGAAAATCATTATTTGTAAAAGATAGGGCCAAACCATTTATATAGATTTGTGAATTGTAGCTTTTATATCTGAGCTTTAAGAATTTGAGGGGCGGCACGCGCGCGCGCACACACACACACACACACACACACACACTTTTTTTTAAATTCCTGAGACACTGTTGCCCACATTCCAGCCCCAGAGGTGATGCTCTGATAAGTAGTCACTTCCCATTTGCCAATGGATCACTTAGCAGGTCAACAACAGCCTTCCAAGCTCAATTTTTTCTTAAATTTACTTTATGTTAGAATCTCTCTTTGCCTCATTCCTGAATCTTTTATCTTCCCCACTCCTAAAAACAAAATAAAATACCACTCACCGCAGGGCTCCAGCAAAGGTATTTTTCATTCCTGCTTAGTTAAGACAGGATTATAGCACAAAAAGTAAGTTAGACAGGCTCACAGTGAGTCTGTGGTTAGACTAAGATTAGGACTTGGATGGACCTTAGACCTCTGCTCTAACCATTAGTCAACATGTCCTCTCTTGACCATCCATAATTAAGGTGGCTCTAGTCTCTATAGTAACCAATGTGCCTAAAATAGGAATTATGTGAGGAACAAAGCATTTAAAACCAATTGGATCCATTCATACTCAAACAATGTCAATTTAAGGCTGTTAACCAAGTTTGTTGGCTTTTTGAATGTTCTCCCACCATGAGCTCAACAAAAGGAAGTGGAGGGGGGCTCTGTATGGTCCATTCCATACAGAAACTCACATGCTGTCACCCCTTTTCCGTCTTCAAACATTTCTTTATGTCCCTGAGTCATAAGCCCTTAAAACAAACTTTTCGTCAAGGCAGTTTTATGACCACAAGACTGAAACAAAAGTGGAACTCTGAGAATCCTTTATAGGCAAAGAAAGCTTCCCAAAGAAGAAATGGGACCGAGTCCAAATCCCTCACAGAAACCTGGCAACTTCATGCATTATTTTACGTTTACAAGGTGGGGCTTTGAACACTTCTCCTACTGAGTCAGCTCCCCTGGGGTCTTTGGGGAAGAAGTGGAATAGTATCTGGTTCCAGAGCTAATAGGGCACAAAACTGCAGAGTAAAGGAGTCCAGCCCCTTGCAGTGAGCACCTGCTTCCTGGGATTTGTAAGGATTCACTGGGAATGTCCTGGAAGTGTACTGGTAATCAACATGGAAGTGTTCCATGTAATCAACATGATTTCATCATTATCATTATTATTACTTCTGTATGTTAAGCATAACTTCTGGCTTCCATACCAGATAGTATCTGTCTACCCCATCCCTATTTTTTTCATCTCTCATTCTGGAAAAGTTTTTGACTTCTGAAACACTGCTAAGTACAAGAAGCACTATGACCTGTCCTAATTAAGTCTCCCAAAGGTTGTTTTGTTTTTTAATTTTCCCAAGTGGAAAAAGGCAAGCAGTAACATTTCTTTTTTGACCTTTCTTTTTTTTCTTTATTCAGGAAACATTTATTGAATAGGAGCTGGGTGCCAGGACTGGAGTCTAGCTGCTCACTTAGATACAAGTGCCTTCAAGGAGCTCACAGGGTGGAGAAAGGAAAAGACTGGTACACAGTTGAATTACAGCACGGCTAGACTTGCCAGATTTAGCAAACAAACATCAGCGTGCTCGGTTACTTTGAAATTCAAATAAGTAACAAATAATTGCTACAGAATATTGTATGGAACCTACATGTACAAATTATTCATTATCTGAAATTTAAGCATAACTGGGCATCCTGTCTTATATCTGATAATCCCAGTGTGCACAACACAACAGCTGCTGGCGATGAATGTGAGCAGAAAGGACTGTGGGAGCACAAAGGCTTGAACAGACACGGGTCCTTCATAGAGGAGGTGACATAAAGGACACCTTTCAATAAGAAAAAATGCTTGCCAGGTAACAAAACCAGGGAGGACCTTCATCTACCAGTGGCTTAAAGAATAAGTCGGGCCAAATGTTTGGAAAACTACAAAACGTTTGTGAAAGCTGGAGCACAGGGGTCCATGTGCTTAAGGAGCTTGAGGTCTGCTACATAGGTTGGATATCACACAATAGGCCATTTGGGTCCTCAGAAAATTTTATGCTGGGGAGTGACTGGGTCAGACTTGTTTTTAGGGTGAGAAAGGATGAAGCATAGGAAGAGACGAAGGTTCAAATGAGCAGTTAGACGGCTATTAAAGTCATTCAAGGAGAGTTCCCGATAAGGACTGAAACCGAGCCCGTGCCTCTGCAGATAAGAGAAGAAGGCAAATTGGGGTAATGATTAATCAATTAGGCTTGTCAGAATCTGTTGATGGGCAAGCCAGTTTGCTGTGACACGCATGCCTCTGTGGTGTCTAGCATAGGAGCTGGGGAGAAAAATGATGCTGTGTTTGGCTGCAAATAGTATGATGTATATATACAGGTTAATTCCAGTTTAGTAGTTTAGCAGCAGTTGGTTAACATTTAAAGTATCTAATGAGCACTGTCCCCTTCAGAGGTCGTTAAAACATTTTAGAACCCCAATCGGGAATCAATATCTTTCAGAACTATTACTTAGCAGTTCACATAGCTGGTCTTAATCTACCCCAGCAGGTTTGTTACTTAGCGTAGGGGATAGGGGATCACTTAGGAATAAGACTCTGGCATGCCCAGTGTCAGATCTCAAGTCCCACTGATCTTTTAACTTCATTGAAGAGCATCTCTTACAAGACTGGCCCATTCTGCCTTTGAAGTATCTCTGCATTTGTTTTTCATACTTATGAATAAATATTAATATATCTGCCAAAATTGATCTAAGACTCACTATCATTTTGACATACCATACTCTTTGGTAGTGAGGTTGTCAATAAGGAATTATATACATCTCCCTATACCTGCCTCTCACCAATGGATGGTATAATAATGTTAATATATGCCAAAAAGAACATTAGATAATTTGCTGAGGACCAAACTGGCTTAAATCCATTCAAAATAGCTGCCATTGGAAGTTGACTTGAGGTAGAAGTGAGGAGCTTTCTTTAAAAATCATGGATCTCAACTTACATCCCATCCTGCAGGTTTTAGACTCATCCAGAATATACTATTGGGGGTATAGCTCAGTGGTAGAGCATTTGACTGCAGAATATACTATTAATGCAACATGTGGGGATGCCCCTTATCCAACCTTCTTTGAGTCAGATTTAATTGATGAAGTTCAGCTGAAGAAACATGATCATACACGATGACTTTCTCAAAAGTCTGAAAAGACTTAAAAAATAAATAAAATACACCCAGGCATCCCTTCACAAATGTGGGCTCCAAATAGAAGATTTTATTGTAAACCTTCCAGACATTCAGACTCCACTGTTATTTTTAAAAAGGCATTCCAATAACAGATGCCCCTTCAATTGGGGCATGGTTTAATACAAAGCAGCAGGCATTACTTAAAAAAAAAAAAAAAATAGGTCTCTTGAGACACATCAAAACAAATTAGCTGTTATGCTAAAATTGCTTCCTGTTGGATTTAATAAAGTTAACAAGATAAGTAAAATGAAAAACAGCATTAGGAAGCAGGGAATAATTTCCTCCCAAGCATGGTGCTCTTGCAGACATTGATAACAATAGATAAGAAATTTCATTTGTCTATTTTTATTTACCACAATGCCCTCATTCCATTTCTGTTTTTCAAAATTTCCCTCAAGATTTCTTTTGAGATGAAGTTATTTATGATACTATGCCTCTATTTAGAAACCTAGTTAGAAACCTGTAATTCAAATATTTTGTTGGTTTTTCATGTGCTTTTGCCACGTTGAATGTAGTTCCTCCAATAAATTGGTAGACTATAACTGAGGAAAAAGTTGAAACTATTATTTAAATAGCCTTTGGATATTTGGCATGCCTTTCATTTAACCACATTTCCTTGGTCTCAATTAGCATAAATAATTAAAATTTGATAGCAAGCTTAAAAGACATGGTGTCTTCCCCCAGTAATGACCTAAAAATAAGCTTCTCCAAAGACAGTTTTCTTACTGTTTCTTTTTTTTTTTTAAACAATTTTATTTATTTATTTGACAGACAGAGATCACAAGCAGGCAGAGAGACAGGCAGAGAGAGAGGGAGAAGCAGGCCTCCTGCTGAGCAGAGAGCCCGATGTGGGGCTGGATCCATCATGACCTGAGCCGAAGGCAGAGGCTTTAATCCGCTGAGCCACCTAGGCACCCCTCTTACTGTTTCTAACCATTACTCCCTTAGCTTATGCATAAAGAGCCTCAAGATTTAGGAAGACACACAGGTCTGGAAGTCATCAGAATGGTTTCTAGTTCCAACTCTTTCACTATTATTTAATCACTTTATCTCTCTGATCCGTAGTTTCACCATCTGAGAAATTAAGGGGTGGAATCCTTGATAATAATCACCTTTCATTGAACTGTTATAAGTGCTTAAGCCCTTGACTAAGAATATTACACACATCATCTAATTAATGCTGATAATAACTTTTAAAGGCACTGAGAAGTTAAGTAACTCCCCAAAGGTCACTCAGCAAGAAAAAGACTAAGCCAGTATTTAAATACAGATCTACTCAATTCCAAAGACCATTCCTGTTCTTAGCCACAATGCCTCCAATTATGAGATACCACCTCTAGATCCCTTCCCAATCAAATGCCCATGGTCCTGTGATTCTTTTAGAGTAACTGTTACTTGTAAGGAAGGGAAAGTATGTTTAGCAAAAGAGTCCGATGGTCCAATGGACAGAAATATGGAACAGAATGGCCTAAAAAGAAAAATTCTGCATTCTGTCCTGTTTTGTTTTTCAAATTTTTGTTTAAAATTTGAAAAACAAATTTTAACTAGTTAACATAAAGTGTAGTTAACATAAAGTGTAGTAGTGATCTCAGGAGTATAATTTAGGGATTCATCACTTATGTATAACCAGTGCTCAACACAAGAAGTGCTCCCCTTAATACTCATCACCCATTTAGAGCATCTCCTACCCACTTTCCCTCTATCAACCTTCAGTTTCTTTCCTATAGTTAAGAGTCTTTTATGGTTTGGTTCCCTCTCTTTTTTTTTTTTTTCCTTTCCGTGTTCATCTGTTTTGTTTCTTAAATTCCACAGAAGAGTGAAATCATGTGGTATTTCTCTTTTCTGACGGACTTGTTTCACTTAGCATAATACACTCTGGGTCCATCCATGTCGTTGCAAATGGCAGAATTCCATTCTTTTTAATGGCTGAGTAGTATTCCACTGTCTATATCTATATAATCATAACTTCTTTGTGCATTCATTAGTCAATGGACATTTGGGCACTTTCATTAATTTGGCTATTGTTGATAATGCGGTAAATCTTGGGACGCATGTACCCCTTTGAATCAGTATTTTTGTATCCTTTGGGTAAATACCTAGTAGGGCAATTTCTGGGTCATAAGGTAGTTCGATTTTTTTTTTTTTTTTTTTTTTAAAGATTTGTAAATTTCTTTGACCTAGAGTCGTAGGGCTTTATATTTCTTTTTGGGAGAAGGGGGTGGGATTATGGACATTGGGGAGGGTATGTGCTTTGGTAGTTCGATTTTTAACTGAGGATCCTCCATACTGTTTTCCACAAACCACACCAGTTTGCATTCCCACTGACAGCGCAATAGTGTCTCCCTTTCTCCTCATCCTTCCCAACATCTCTTGTTTCCTGTGTTGTTAATATTAGCCATTTTGACAGGTGTGAGGTGGTATCTCATCATGGTTTTGATTTGTATTTCCCTGATGACAAGTGATAGTGAACATCTTTTCATGTGTCTGTTGACCATCTGGATGTCTTCTTTGGAAAAATGTCTATTCATATTGACTGCCCATTTCTTAACTGGATTATTATTTTTAAGGTGTTGAGTTTGATGAGTTTTTTATAGATTCTGGATACTAACCCTCTATCAGATATGTCATTGACAAATATCTTCTTCCATTCCATATGCTGCCTTTTACTTTTGTTGATTGTTTCCTCTGCTGAAGCAGGGCCTTTATCTTGATCAAGTCCCAGTAGTTCAACTTTGCTTTTGTTTCCTTTGCCTCCAGAGAGATGTCTAGTAGGCAGTTGCTGTGACTGAGGTCAGAGAGGTTTCTGCCTGTGTTCTCTTCTAGGATTGATGGTTTCCTCTCTCACATTTAGGTCTTTCATCCATTTTGAATTTATTTTTGTGTATGGTGTAAGAAAGTGGTCCAGTTTCATTCTTCTGCATGTTAGCATTCCATTTTGATGGAACTTGATAGTTGGCAGGTATATCCCACAGGTATTTGGAAATTCAGACTAGAGCAAGGGACAAAAATTAAAGCTGAAGATAAAGAACTAAATCCCCTGCAAGAAGTTACTGCTTGAAACTACGCAAATGAAAGAGAGTGCCAAGGGACAAAGTGTAGAAAAAAGAAAGGGGAGAGAGCTAAGAGCAGATTCTTGTGGGTATAAAATAAGAAGGCGGAGCCAGAGAAAGACTTATAGAGAAGGAGTTGGGCAACCTCAAAGGTGCTGTTCCTGAAGGTGAAGTCAGGGGAGAGGATGGCCTCAGGTGCCATTCTTCCAAAGTTAGGAACATTAAGAGCAGATAAGAAGTCCACTCAATTGGACTGCATAGTAATCCATTTGTTGATGGGTAGTCTAGAGTCAAGAAATACATGATTACTTTAGTTCCCCACCCAGATACTTTCTTTCACACCAAACTACCAAACTGTAAAACCTTTTTTCAACTTTATTTCAAATAATTAACCCATTAGGTTTTGTATTATGTATGAAGGAAGGGAGGATTTGTATTTGTCTAACTTTATGAGATTAATATTTCCATTTTCCTCATATACATGATGCTCATCATATTTTGCTTCACTGTCACCTTGCTAAGGCTGTAAAGCCACAAATAAGAAGCTTGAATTCAGGAAACAATTTGCTAAATTAATGCAAGACTAGTTGGACCATTGATATTGCATGCCCTGGATCTCCTTAAGGTTAGGAAGTCTAATGATCTTAAGCTGCCCACCCACATGGCAGTACTCTGGGCTCAGTCACCACCTAGAGCTTCCCTTATAAACCTCTGACCTTGCCCACCCATAGCCTTATCCTGATACACCTGCTTTTTCACTTCATGGAAATCACAAATCCTTCATCTTCTGCTTTTTCTCACACCCATCAGCCTCCTCCAGTCTGAACTCTTCTCTCGAAGATTCCTCAGCTCCCTTGCTCTATAGTCCTTCCATTGCATTTGCCCAGGAAACCCAAGAGCTAACCAGAAACACAACAGCCTGCCTTGGCTGTTTTTTTCACCCTGGCTGCTAATGCCACTGCAGTGTCATGGTCTCTAGGGCTTCTCTACCCATCCATCAGTCCTTTGATTTATCTGGTATAAGCTGCTTCATGATCTCTAAGCCACAACTCAGTCTATAGGAACCTTCCCTCTTCTTCCCTTATGTCCTACCTGACCTCCTACTGGACAGAGAGAAATCAAGGTAATCAGGAACGATCTCCTTCAACTTCCTGCCTACTTCAATATAAATATATTCATATCTGCACTCATCCTTTTTTCCTTTTCCCTCCGTTGTAAGGCTGAGATCTCCCTCGTCTTATTCTGAGTTTGACCTCCGCAATGAACCACATACTGTTGTTCTTTCCACCTCTCTCTGCTATACCCCCAGCCTCTTCCTCTCTCTCTGGGCTACTTCCCCTCACCTTCTAACTATGAAAGCACTTCTCCAGTCCTGAAAGACCCACCCCTAGACCAGAGGCTCTAGTTTTTATTGAATCTATTTATTCCCTTTCTCACCCAAACTTCTAAAAAATGTGGCCTACCCTCTTCTTCACTGCCAGTTCCTCAGACCACTACAATATGTCTTCTGTCTTCCTTCCATAGCTAAAACAGGTCTCCCAGGCCATGAAATGACCTCCTACCTCCCAACCCAATGCATACTTGCTGCTCCTTACCGGACAGCCCCTCTGCTTTGGCTACATGGATGATTACTCACTCTTCAAAACTCTCTTGACTGCTGTGATTCTACACTTTCACAATTCTTTTCCTAGCTTTCACTAATCCATTCATTCATTCCAAAAGGCATTTGTTTGGGACTTGCCATTGTAGGATTAAGCCAGGGGACTGCAAGTATCAAGAAGTAAGAGGACATGACGCCTACCCTCATGGAGTGTACTGTCCAGTGAAAGAGACTATTTAAACAGGCAAAAAAAATCCAAATATACAGTCAGTTCTCATGATTCTTGGTCATTATAGTCTATAAAGTCACTACAAAGACTGAATTAGCAAATATTAAGCCATTGCTCCTAGATGAAATTAAGAGTCAGATTCCTACAAGCCTCTGGGCACATTTTTGTCAACTGATCAATACATAGACTTGTTTTATGTAGGTTCCTATTTAAAGACTCCTTATTCAATAATTCAGTGTGCATTTCTTGCTAATAACAAGTTCTATACAGTATCTCCTTAGAATAAAACACGAACTGAGAGGAGTTTAAGGCTTTTCTGATTCTGGGTATTCCCCCAAGGCCAGAGTCTCTTTTCATTAAAATCATTTCCTGAGCTTCTCCCTCATTGTGCTCCAGCATTTGGGACCACCAGCCCTACACTGATGCTTTCATTAATGTGCTGAATTTGTTTATTTCTCTCTCTCTCATACACACACACGTGCACACACACACACACACACACACACACACACTTAACATCTTTCAACTCAGGTCAAATTATCCAAGCTTATGTCTCATCCTACAAATCATCTTGACACATTTATTTCTGCTTCTCTAACTATAATTTATAAGATGTTGTGATTAAATTTGAACCTGACACATCAGATTTCCCTGAGCATCAAGATGACATTGCATCAGCCAGAGGTGGAGATGAAGATTACTTTGGAGTCAGTGAGGCGCCGGAGTGTGGAAACAAGAGTGAGCTCCAGACTCCAACAGACCTGGGATAGGTTATGACTGTGATTTACTAACAGAGGTTTCAGCTTAGGTACTTAACTTCTCTGAGCTGTAATTTGCTCATCTGTACAATGGGAGTAAAAGTATCTTAGAAGAATACTGTGAAGAAAAAAATCTACATTGCATGTAAATTTCCTGGCCCATAGTCAGGGCTCAGTTGATGCCACTCTCTCTTTCCTAAGACTTGTTCAGTTTTCAGGACTGTCTCGATGTCTACTCACCAGGGGTGATTCACTGGGCCCACCAGAGTACAATCTGGTAGCACCACAGAGGAGGAAATCCTCATGGCTTAACTACAGAGGAAAGACTTAAGAGAGGAGGCAAAGATCTTGGGAAAGGAAGACATAGATGCAGAGGGGCAACGAGCCTGTCTTTAGCATCGTAGAAAGGTGAAGAGGAGGGGGCCTGGGTGGCTCAGTCAGTTAATCGTCTGCTTTCAGTTCAGGTCATGATCCTGGGGTCCTGGAACCAAGCCCCGCATTGGGCTCCTTGCTCAGTGAGGCATCTGCTTCTCTATCTCCCTCTGCCCCCTCCCCTGCTTGTGCTCTCTCTCTTTCTGTCAAATAAATAAATACAATCTTTAAAAAGAGAGAAAGAAAGGGAAAGAGGAGGTGGTGGAAGGGACACAGTGACAGGAAGAATGGGCTGAGAAAGAAAGGAAAGAGTAATCCTAGGAAGGCCATCAGCCTAAGTGGAATAAGCCAATGGACTGTCACCATGTGAATCACCATCCCTCGGCTCCTAGAGGAGCCACGTTCCCCCTCAGATTCGGCTCCCAAGAAGACTAATACTGAGGGGGAAGGCCCAGGCAGGCCTTACCACAAGCCCTCAGGCCCCAGGCAGAGAGGAAAGATCTGCTCTGTGGTTTATTTCCATGGCTGGGGTGCTGAACCCCAAAGTGGAGAAAGATGGGGCAAAAGAGAGTGTCTGGAGAAATGGGGACTTGGCTATCAGGCCTGGCAGCAGTGGATCTGAATCCAACTCATTTGAATACAAAGACCCAGATACGAGTCCAAAGGATGCCTCCTCTATGAAAGCACTTGAACTTGTAGTTGCATGGTACACAAATGCTGCTTAGTACAAATGTAGATTTTGAGGGTCCCTTTCCATGATGTCAGCAGTCTGCCCAAAGATTCAGAGCCCCTGGTTCAGCATAAGGGGCAACTCTGAGAAAAACCCCACATATCTTTTATAGTTCTCTCTTCCTCAGTTTTCCAAAGGTGGAATTGGGGTCACTTCAGCTCTTCTAAGGGAAAGGATCATCTTCTCCCCTCTTCCTCTGTGCCCCGGAATGGTGGAATCTGACCCTCATATTTACATTCTGGCTTCACTCAGTTTCATCTCATTCATTCCCCGCCCCCATCCCTCTTTTGCCAAATTCCTCTTCCTGATGAGTCAGGGATTAAAAATGCTTGGCATCCTTGCTGAGTAAATACTATTTGTCCACAGTGATACTGGTCAGTGGCAAAATGCCTTTTGCTCTTTGATGAAAAGGTATAAGCACACAATTAGCAAGTTGACTCTTTAGGACTGA
This sequence comes from Mustela putorius furo, assembly GCF_011764305.1. NCBI lineage: Eukaryota > Metazoa > Chordata > Mammalia > Carnivora > Mustelidae > Mustela > Mustela putorius. The sequence goes on from NW_025421294.1 coordinate 13,220,995, forward strand.
CAGGGCAAGGGCAAGGAGCAGGACTGCGGTCCCATATAAGCATCACACTATGCCCTTGGCCCTGCTTGTCCTCTGCTCTGACTAACTGGGCTGACTTGCACGGAAGAGAAGGAGAGAAGGAAAGAGGGAGGACAGGAGGGGAGGGGAAATAAATGTGCTGATTTCCTAAATCTCCAACCATTTGATCATACCGGTGAGGCTGCTATGATCACTCTTATTTTACAGATCCAAAGAAATCAAGTCACTGGTCAAGTCTGCAAGTATCAGAAAAGCTAGAATTTGAACACTTGTATTTTTAGTGGGAGCCTGGTGTCCTTTCCACCACATCGGGCTACTGATGGAAGTGAGCAGGCAATTGACTAAAATTGATTCTTCCTGCCTCGGGGCCTTTAGGAAATGGTCTGCCCCAGATATAATGGAAGTTGCAATGGGAATCAGACAGCATTTGCCTCTTACCCCTTGACCTGGTATCAGACTGCCCCAGAGGGGATTTCTTTGTGTTTCAGGGGATCTGTTGTGTTTGAGCCAGCTGTGGACGAGGCATTTCCCCTGGAGTGGTGGACACAGCAGTCTCCTGGTGCCCCAGCAGATCCCACTGGGGTGGAGCTGGGGGGTTGGATGTGCGGCCATGCAGGAGGTGTTGACTTCCTTTAGCAGGTTCTGACCATCTCAAGGGGTCATGTTAGCTCAGGAAGCTGCAGTGTTCTCTGCCATGTAGGCTTTTTGTATTTTTCTCCTTTTCATAGCTTCACGTGCCTCTCTGAATGCTCTTTAGGACTCAGGAACTGGTGGGTCCTACACTCCCAAAGATTCCATTTGTGTTCAAGCCCAATGTTTTATGCACACAGTTAACCAAAGTTCAGAGAAGAGAGTTCCTCAAGATCACACAGTCAGTGAATGACAGAACCAATGCCAGAACCAGGACAACTGAATATGACTTAGTCATTCAGCAGAAATTCCTTGAGTGCTGATTATCCGCTAGTAGTAGGCCCTGAGCTAGGTCCTGGGTGCCCAATGTTTTAGCAGAAACATGCTGTGCTACTGGGGCTGGTGCTTCCCTGCTCCTCCCTTCTGGATGTTTTCCATTCCCAGCCCCAGGCTAACCCAAAGACTCCCAGGGCCACTCACCATGGCATTCCTAAAGACTTAGAGGAGGTGCCTTTGTGTGCAGCCTTTTCCTCCAAGACCCTGGAATGCGCATTATGGGACTTGCTGATTTATAGCCATGTTGCCTTTCAAAGAATTCCCTGGCCTGCGTTAAGTCAACAGATATGAGAAAAGGCTTGTTAAAAGTTCTGTCACGGGAGCCAGTTGCTCCTTGTGTTAGCAGGATGCTTTCTTTAACCCCGGGCCCCTCGGGCCTGCAGCAGCACACCCACCCTGGTCCTACAATAAACTGCTCGGAATCTACATGGAAGATTTGGAAGCTCCTTGGAATATAAATATATTCAACGCCATATCCAGCCTTGCCTTTCTTTTCCAAAGCCTGGGGCCTCTCTTCTCCCTTCGGCTGCTTTTTGATTTACACTGAATTGTCTTAAGGCTTTCTCTATTGACATTGACCTATTTTCTATTTTCATACTCTTGTCATTCTGCTTGTCAGCTGAGACTAGTGTCCACATCCTGTCTGCACATGCTGACCTTTTGGGAAAGGAATTCATTCATTCATTTGTTCATTCATTCATGTATTCACCAATCCAGTCAACAATCCCAGCCCTCTTCTGGGAGCTGGGGATCAGCAATAAACAAAGATCCCTCTCTATTGGCTACTGCTAGGGTGTACCCTCTAGATGCCCTATTCAGGATCACACTGCTCATTCCCCCAGGTGCCAGGCATGGTGCCGGCTGCTGCCCCATGACTGATGACTCCTGGGAATTGCCCTTGGCTAAAAGGAACTATGTTACCCAAGGTAATACCCCTTCCCTGGTGCACTCTGCGTCCAATGACTGGTTGCTGTGGGGATTCAAAGACCCAGCCCCTTTTGTTTCAATTCAGGACAGCCAAAACCACTAGCCCAGCTTCAGAGCTCCCCTTGGGATCAGCTGAGACCTGTGTTCAACTGCACTCCACTCTTTGCCCAGACTCTGCTTCCTCAGTCCCTTATGCCTGCTGTTCCTGGGAGCACCCCCCACCCAAGCATCCTGCACACAAATCTCCACCTCAGAGCTTTTTCCCAGAGTAATTGTCCTACAGTGTCTGCCTTTGTGAAGTTTATATCCTGGAAAAGGGAGACAGAACATAAACACAGTAAATAGTAACACACTATGTGAAAAGTGACATTGCTATGGAAGAAAGTAGAGTGGGGTTGGGGGATCAGGGATATGGAATGGAGAGAGAATTAATTTTTTTCATTTTTGACACAGTGATCAGAATAGGCCTCTAAGAGAATGTGACATTTGAGCAAAAGTTTCAAAATTGGCAAGCTGAATGGTCAAAAGCTTCTGAATCCAAACTTGTTGCTGTTATCAGTTAGGATTTTCCAGAGAAATAAAACCAACAGCATATGAGTGTGTGTGTGTGTGTGTGTGTGTGTGTGTACATGTATATGCTCCTTAAGGAGATTTACTTCAAGGAAATGCTTCAATTTGGATTTGTTTGCTATTTCTTCATGATGAAATTTAAGTGAAATTATGCATTCTGGGCAGGAATATCACAGATGTAATGTTGTGGCATTTTCATGGCATCCCATAATATGACATATGATCTTGGTTTATCCTCTTACTGGTGATGTAGACTTTGAGCTCATCAGTAGCATGGTATCTACCAGGGGTCTCTACTGTACAGTTATTCTTTTTCTCCTTTGCTATTAATAAGGGTTTTTGTGGGCAGATATTTTGAGGCTATGTAAATACTCCAACTTTTATCCACTAGTTTTAGAATCTATTGGTACTTTTTGTCTGAAATAATGAGGGTCTCAATAATGTGGGTCTCAAACTGTGCTTTTCTAATTCCATCATTTCTTGGACATTTATAAGCAGGCATTATACTATAGGGAAGATTATTCTTTTCCTCTTACCTGGTCATTTACTTATTAATGTCAGGAAAAATGAATGGATGCCCATTTTAATCAAAGGGACTTAATCTGATGCTATAATTCATATTTATCAAATCATCCCAAACTGGACCATTTGGCAGCCCTTTGAGCTATCTTCTGTGTCTTTTGGACATGTCTCCATCACTCTTTGATTGCTTGCTCATCTTCTGGAATTATGAGATGTTCTAAACATGTCTTATATTTTTCCTGTTCCAGACCTGAAATCAATGCTATTCCCTTTCAGTGGAGGCTGGTATTGAGAAACCAAGGTCTGGGCTTTAGGCAGACTCTTCATTGTTGGGGTCCCTACTCCCAAGCTCTCTCAGGGATAGAGCTAGGAAATATATGTTTTAATGTGTGTGATGTACATGTGTGTGTGATGTACATGTGTATCCACATTCTTTTTTGCATACATGTGAGAGAGAGATAGAGGGAAGCACTAGAGCCTGATACTCGATTGCTGAGCGGTTTAATCCACTGAGCCACCCAGGCGCCCCATCAGTGTTTATTTCTATACCTTACTCTACATACTGAGAGCTCTAAGTTTACACCGAACTTCCAATTGTAATTCTACGCCAATGATTCATTCCAGCTGTCTCTTTTTATTTATTATTCCCTTGTCTAGTGAGAAACCTGGTTCTTATCACCTTATTATATTGACTTACTTTCTAAAATCCTTCTTATATCCTGTTTTTAATCTATCTCCCAAATCCAATGAGCTGCCACCCCTGTTTGGCCATCTTCTCTGAGCCACCAGAATGTTTACTCTCATTTAAACATTTGGCTACAATGATAAAAATACAGACTTGTTCACTAATAGCCTAAACACATTTTCTTTGTAGAAAATGCTACAAAAATTATAGTACAACAGACACTTTGAATGTGTTTGTTTTTTCCAGGCAATTTTGTTGGATTGGCTAAGGTAAAAGTTAGTCTATGGCTCCGAAAGTGTTTTTTCTAAGAAAAGCTGACTGCTTTGTGGGTTTAAATCTATGAGTTGTACAACGAATGTATCACTTGAGCCATTGTCCAATGGCTCCCAGTGTGCCACAAAAGAGAAAGGTGGCTACCGTTTTCTTCCAGATTTTTACTTTGTAGAAACAATGAAATGGATGTTGTAGACTTTCTAAGGAGGCTCACATTTTCCCCAAGGCCCAAAGTTAGAAAGCGAAAAAGAATACATGGGGCATGGGTGGGCCTCTTGGTATGCAGTTCAACAGTTAAAAATTATTTAGGAATGTGTTATTTAACTTCTTGGTAGTCCTTGGTAGGAAAGCTATCTTTAAAAAAAAAAATTATTATTTATTTATTCATTCATTCATTTATTTGACAGAAAGAGAGAGAGCACAAGCAGGGGGAGTGGCAGGCAGAGGAAGAGGGAGAAGCAGGCTCTCCACTGAGTGGGGAGCCCAACATGGGACTTGATCCCAGGATCCCCCAGGACCCTGGGATCATGACCTGAGCCGAAGGCAGACATTTAACTGACTGAGCCACCCAGGTGTCCTGATAGCAAAGATATCTTTATAGAATCAATTGACTGTAGTTTCAGAAATGGTTCATACTGGAAGATCCTCTAGGCTAATCAGATATTGTTCCTTTTCTTTTTACTACATGCATTCTGGTCTGAGCATGATAGATGACAGTGCTAAATGATTTACTCTTAAACCTGCCCTGGAATCACGGGTGTGCTGACATGTTTAACAAAGTCAGCTTGCTAGGAGACAGAGCACTGATTTGCAGTTTTCCTCATTTGCATTTGCTCATGAGATTTGCTCATTTGTGTGGGGTAAATACTCTCACCATGGCCGGTGTTACGCTACCAACCCGACATCCGTTAAGTACATGGTAGGAAGAGATGTACACAATCAGCTCTCATGAGTAAGCACTTCCAGCCTGGGTGTGTGGCCTATGAACCAGTCAAACCTACCCATCCACTTCAGCATTGTCTTCAAACTGCTGCTGACTTAGAAGGGAAAGTTCTTAGAAGGAAAGTTCTGTGCTCTGAAGAGATGAGGGTTAGGGATGTAGATTGGAGTCCTTCCTTGCTTCAGTGTGTTTACGTGCTTGACCTTGACACATGACCGCCCTGTGTCTGCAACCAGCAGGAGGGTTCTTGCTGGAAGTACTAGGGTGGGAAGAGAACAAGTGCAAAAAAATATAAAATAAGCCAATTGCTTTGAAGTCAGAATTAATCCTTATGGCAAAGCATCTGAGATCAGCCACCTCCTATGTTTTCATGGTTCTGTTCTTCCTGAAGACAAGGGTGAACTCAGAGGGAGTTCCAGCTGGGTTCCCGTTAGCAGGATTTGCGGATCTTGAGGTTAAAACTCGCCAAGCAGTAGACACAAGCCGGGCTCTGTTTCATAGAGCACCTCTGACCCCCACTGGCTGCTGGCATGTGTTGCATCTTGGGGGCGACCTGGGCTCGGGCGAATGCTGCCCTTCCCCTAACTGCACACTAGTCCTTCCTAGGGGTTCCCGGACCCATTTATTCTTTGCTGTATTATCAGTGTTTCCTACATGGTGCCATCTATTCCTCATTGGGTTTTGTTGTTGTTGTTGTTGTTTTTTTCAGTTTTTAAAACTCTTCATCTCTTTCTCCTCTGAAATGGCACATGTGTCTTTTATCATTATATTGTATATGGATTTCATTCAAAGTCATCAGAAAATGAGCCAAGAGAAGGTTTGAGCTGGTTACATTTGTGGTGGGTTTTGATTTCTCTTGTTCTGGTCCTTTAGGTGACAAACACCAGGTGTTACTCCTTTGTTTATGCGAAGCCCTTCAGCTAGGTCAGCAACTGAGCCCATGCTCTCTTGTGCTTGCTGGGGGAGAGCCAAAGCACTGGCCACAAAGAACACTCCCTAAACCTCTGCAGGGAGCCAGGGCAGGGCGGTGAAGAGAAGCTGGGGCCGGAGGGCCACAGAGATCCGTCTATCATCAGGACACCCCATCTTCTGAGCACATTTGAATGTCTGATTCCATCTGCTCATTTTGGTATTTCTCTGGCATTTCTCACCATGACACCTTGGTAGTCTGGTACACGCATTAAAACAAGCCCAGGGAAAGGCAGAGTGTTGGTGGGTAAGAAGCATACTTTCCAGCGGGTTTGCTCAAACCAATTTAGCAATTTCTACTAACTGCTGACTGTGTGCTAAAAAGAAAGCAATTGTACATCACAGGTATTCCCAGTAGGATATTTTTTTTTTAGGGCTCTGTATTAAACTAATGTTGATTTTTGAATTGGGACCTGAATCCAGTTGTTAATCCCCTTTTTAGAAGGAGATTTGTATTGTCATTTCTAACTTAGTCTTCTCTCGCTATTTGGAATCATCACCCAACTGTGACTGTCCCTGCTGACTAGCAATATTCTTATCCTTCTGTGTATTACTTTCAAAGATAAAATTCAGGGTTTCTTATCCTAAAGAACGGCTTTCTGTCTTGTTTCTCACGGCCAGCAGAGGGCGCCAGGGTAAGGCTCACAGGAGTGTGAGAACAGGGCACTCCCAAGAGGTGAAAGATCCCCTACCTCTCCAGAGAAGTGACATTTCACCCGAGGGTTTCCCAGCACACACACAAAAGGGCTGAGAAATAGAGCTACATCTCCTGGGACCACAGGTAAAATAATCTTGATCTGGGACTGAGAAGAGCTTTGCAACCACATCCACCCCTGGCTAGGGGAGAGAAAGCAGGTTAGTGCTTCTTTGAGAATCATAAAAACAAAAGGAGGGAGCGGCAGAATCCTGGATCTGGGCCATTATTTGTCATCATCACCACAAAACTTGGGGCTAGGGGGTGGCGAGCAGAGATATTCATGAGATCAGGAACAAATCAAGCTCTATGGTGATAAACTTTATATGGATATTATTTTATCACTTGTCACATTTTTTTCCTGTTCTGTTTCTTCCTGTTCTGTAGATAATCCCAAAATTGTATAAAAGTAATCTCTTTAACTTAATAAGGTGTATATTATAGTCCTACATACTACTCTGTGAGTTTTGAATGGCCAGTGTCTGATGATAGAAAATTTATAAAGTTCCCTGGCACATTGCAATGGCATCATCAGCCAGTGTCTCTGTGCTAAAAATTAACTTGTGGGTCAGTTTTACTTCTTAATACTGGGTAACGCTGAACAATAAAAAGCTATGGTAAAGCTATCATTTTCAGGGAGCACACAAAGCAAACCAAGGAATACAGATAAATACAAAATTTGGTCCTTGAATACAAGAAGCTGATTGCCCTGCTAGGAAGATGTGCATGGCCCAAAAATGTACCAAAGAAGTATCAGGTAATCTATTTAATGGTAATGATGATAATAATACTAACTACTGTGTATTGAGTGCTTACTCTTTCCTAATCACTGTGTTAAATCCTTTTATGTATCTTTTCTCACTAAATCCTCAAAGCATCTTTATGAGGTAGGTACTATTATTATTGTCATTTTAAGGATAAGGTAACTGAGGCACACAGAGCTTAAATAACTTACCAGGATTTTATTCCAGGCTGTCTGACCCCCAAGACCATGCCCTTAAAGATCCAGTGATCTATACTGCCTCAGGAGAACAGTGGGAGTTCTAAGGTAGGAGATAGGTGTGGCCTAGAAGAGGCCTTCTTGGAGGAAGGCTTGGGAAGAGTGAGGAGTGTGGTTTTGAGGATGATGTGGAGGAGAGGGAATGAGAGCACACAGAGGCAGAGAACCGAAAATGCTCAAGGCAGTTTGGGCTTCCAGGAGTAAAACCGCTGTCTGCTGTAAATTCTTTGCGCATGTACGTAAGTGAACGGCAGATGGTTGCTTGGGAAAAGCAAGTTGAAGTCAGGTAATGGAAGGACCTCCTAGAATAACACCTTCCAGAAGCTAGGGTTGAAAAAGGTAGAGCTGGAGCCAGGATAGACAGTAAGTAGATCACTTCAGTTATTCTCCATGTGAGGCCATGAAGGGAAGTCCTTGAGTGGTGGGCAGGAAATGACAACCGGAGATGAGCTGCCCCCAGTGGGACCTGGCTAAATTCTGGCCCCAGGCACTTTATATTCTAATCCCTACCAGGAAGTATCAACCACTAGTATATTTTACAACTTTGGCACTTTCACCTAAAAAACAAACTATATCTGGCAGGTACTCCATATTTTTTTAAGATTTTATTTATTTCTTTGTCAGAGAGAGAGAGCATGCACCAGCAGGGGGAGCAGCAGTCGGAGGGAGAAGCAGACTCCCCACTGAGCAAAGAGCCCAACGAGGGTCTCAGTCCCGGGACCCTGAGATCATGACCCAAGCAGAAGGCAGATGCGTAACAGACTGAGCCACCCAGGCATCCATTATAGTACTTTATTACTTTTTTTTTCATATACCTGTCCCTGTCCCAGGTGGGCTTAGAAATTATCACCATCATCATCATCATCACCATGTTACTGATGGGGAAACTGAGGCTCAGAGAGAACATGACTTACTAAGAACCTCCCAAATAGGACATAACTGAGACAAAGCTCAGATCCAGATCATCCTACCCCAGGACACTCAGGAATGCACTCTGCCAATGCTGACTGAGCAGCCATAATACACCATGTGCCTGATGTTGGGTGTCCAGAGATAAGTTACTCTACCCACTCCTTAGGGAGCTCACAGCGTTTAAGTGAATAAGCAAAACAGTTGCTAACAATAGGTGGGAAAGTCTGTTCCAAGCATCTCAACATTTGTAATTGGGATGACTGTGTATATAAAAATGTATATATAAAAATGCACTTTTTGAAAGTAAAAGGTTAATTAACAGGCAGTTTATTTCATCTCTCACTTCATGCCTGGGAACAGCTGAAAACGAACAGCTGCCCTTCCTACTGAGTGGGATCAAAATATGATGAGTCTGATCTGTACAGTTTGCCAGAAAGTCACTCTCACCACTTCAGTCACTTCTTTCTGAGTAGAGAAGGCAAGTCCTGACTGTTACCAGCCTGCCACCTGCTGGAGCCAAGCAGAACTAACCCGAAATTCCAGGGAAGAGGCTCACATAGGCAATCTAGTAAGAATGTTCTCTTCTTTGGACCTTAGAGTGTGAGTTGACACGCCATAGTTGCTCCCAGCCACCCTTTTCATTGGTTAGCTTGGTGAAATGGGATCCTGAGGAGGCTTCTGGGAAAGGAAGTCATAAAGATTTTGTAAGCTGTGGCGTCAGACAGATCTAAGCACATGCCTAACTTGGCCACAGCACTTGCTATGTCATTCAGAAAATACTAGTCAGCCTCTCTAGACCTGTTGCGCTGTCCATAAGTTGAGATTCCTAGCCATCAAATGTGTGTTGAATGAATGAATGAAGAGAATGCATGAATACATTTTTGGTCGTTGGATTAGGGAAAAAAAATAAATACATATATTCATAATATCAATATTTTTATAATATATATATATATATATATCACCTGTTGTAGCATATGATACCAAGGCAAGAATAAATGGTAGCTAGGAGGTATTATCAGTAGAGCAGCGTGGTAACCAAAACCAAGTTCATATGCCTGACGTGCGGCAAAGCTGATCACTGAGACAGACAGGAAAGGGTTTACTGCAGAGAGAACTCGCTGTGGAGATGGAAGGGCAAGCCTCAAATCCACCTCCCCTCACTGGGATTAGAGCAAGTTTTACATTTGTAACGATTGGGATTATGCACATGTTGGAGAAAAAGGTGGGGAAATAATAATAATAATAATAATAATAATACTATCCATGACGAAGGATGGAGCATCCACATTGAGCAAACATGTGTGTAACATACTTCCCATATTCACTTTGGGGTGGAGATTGAACATTGAAATGCGGCAAAAGTTAAGGCCCTGACATCAGGAGGTGATCTGTAAAACAAGGAGAGTGTTGTGCTCATTCTCCCAAAGTTGGTATAAACTGGATGGGGTCTAGAACTCCTTATCTCTGGGAAGGAATGCAGAGCCTAGCTTGTTCATAGGCTAGAATCGTATTCGTGACCTTGGTCTGTGTCAGCCCAGGCCTCTGTGGAGACAGCTAGTGGATTTGCTAGTGGGGTCTGAAAAGAAACAATAGCTGATTAGGGAGAAACAAGTCTCTGGAAAACAAGCTTTAAACTTTCTGTTAGTTTCAACCTCCTTAATCCTATGGGGCACGATTTCAGAAGTTATATAGGAATACAAGTCTAGAGGGAATTTTTGGAGGAATAACCAATGGATTCTTGCATTTCAGCTTTATAAAAATTCCAAAAACCAAATTCTTCATGTTGCAGATGAAGAAAATAAGGCTCAACAAATTCAAGTATAGTAGACACCAGTGGTTATCTACGTAATACCCTCCTTTCCTTTGGGCAGAGTTCACTTTTATTCATATGCCCATATCTCCCCAGGTGGCTTTGGCTTAAATAGTTTCTGTAGGCCAGTCACAGGAATCCCATCCTTCTTTTTGGAGATTGGCTTAGGTGGGAACAAGGGACCTAGTTATGTTCAACAAATCATGAAATGAGGTGTGCTGGGGGGATCCTAGGAAAGGATTACTAGCTAGTAAAAAGAGATACATAGGAAGGAAAATTTCCATTTTTTTCTTCAGGTGTTGTGTCTGGATGTAATTCAGGAAATCAAATAGCTAAAGACAATACCAATACGTAAGATGACAGAGTAGAAAAACAGAACCTGCATTGTGATGTTATCAAGCTTTTGAAACAAGCAATCCTACAGAATTTCTATCCAAGACTTCTTAATATACAAGATAGTTATTCTTCTTTTTAAGCCTTTGAGGCTTAGTTTCCTATTACTTGCAATGAAAAGCTTCTTAACAGATTGATTAAGTAACTTGGTGAAGTTCACACATCTAGCAAATAGCAGATCTACCTCTTAATTTCCCCACCCTTCTACCCACACCCTCACTCCCAGTTCAGGTCCTCTGGACAGGCCTGTGAGCACAGGAGTGGGAACCCTGAGCAGCATCAGGACCCTCGTGCCTGGAGCAATTGTATAAAGTCTCTGGAGACAGCAAATCCAGCTAGTGACTGAAGAGTTACTAACTAGAAGAGGAGACAGAGAAAACTGGACTGAATCATTCCTGGGATGACTCTTGTAGCCATTCCTGTTCTTTATACCACGTTCTTCCAGATCTAAGAAACCCACTTCCTTAAGAATTTCCTATCTAGTCTTGGGGTGGCTGGGTGGCTCAGTCAGTTAAAGGTCTGCCTTCAGGTCGGAGGAGTCAAGATGGCGGAGAAGTAGCAAGCTGAGACTACTTCAGCTAGCCGGAGATCAGCTAGATAGCTTATCTAAAGATTGCAAACACCTGAAAATCCATCGGCAGATCGAAGAGAAGAAGAACAGCAATTCTGGAAACAGAAAATCAACCACTTTCTGAAAGGTAGGACCGGCGGAGAAGTGAATCCAAAGCGACGGGAAGATAGACCCCGGGGGGAGGGGCCGGCTCCCGGCAAGCGGCGGAGCAACCGCGCACAAAATCAGGACTTTGAAAAGTCTGTTCCGCTGAGGGACATCGCTCCAGAGGCTAAACCGGGGCGAAGCCCACGCGGGGTCAGCGTGGCCTCAGGTCCCGCAGGGTCACAGAAGGATCGGGGGTGTCTGAGTGTCGCAGAGCTTGCGGGTATTGGAACGGGAAAGCCGGCTACAGAGACAGAGCCGACAGTAAGCTCACAGCTCCGTGTTACCTTGAACCGGTTGCAGGCTCGGTGAGCTCGGAGCGCGGCCGGAGGTCGGGCAGACGGGAGTAACTGGGCGCTGTTCTCTGAGGGCGCACTGAGGAGTGGGGCCCTGGGCTCTTGGCTCCTCCAGGCCGGAGACCAGGAGGCCGCCATTTGTATTCCCGTCCTCTGGAACTCTACGGAAAGCGCTCAGGGAACAAAAGCTCCTGAAAGCAAACCCGAGCGGATTACTCACACCGGCCCTGGGTAAGGGCGGTGCAATTCCGCCTGGGGCAAAGACACTTGAGAATCACTACACCAGGCCCCTCCCCCAGAAGATCAACAAGAAATCCAGCCAAGACCAAGTTCACCTACCAAGGAGTGCGGTTTCAATACCAAGGAGAGCAGCAGAATTCCAGAGGAGGAGAAAGCCAAGCACGGAACTCATGGCTTTTTTCCTGTGATTTTTTTTAGTCTTGCAGTTAATTTAATTTTTTCTTTTTCATTTTTTTTTTTTTTCTCGCCTTCGGGTAAAATTTTTTTTTTAACTGTTACCTTTTTCTTTTTTAACGATTTTTTACTAGTTTATCTAATATATATATATATATATATATATATATATTTACATTTTTCTTAGGTGTTTTCTTTTTTTAAAAAATTCTTTTCTTTTCTTTTCTTTTTTTTTTTTTTTTTTTTTTCTTTTCTTTTTCTTTTCTTTTTGTTTTTTTTTTTTTCTTTCTTCCTTTTTGAACCTCTTTTTATCCCCTTTCTCCCCACTCACGATTTTGGATCTCTTCTAATTTGGTTAAAGCATATTTTCCTGGGGTTGTTGCCACCCTTTTAGTATTTTACTTGCCCCTTAATTTACTCTTATCTGGACAAAATGACAAGACGTAAAAATTCAACACAAAAAAAAGAACAAGAGGCAGTACCGAAGGCTAGGGACCTAATCAATACAGACATCAGTAATATGTCAGATCTAGAGTTCAGAATGACAATTCTCAATGTTCTAGCCGGGCTCGAAAAAGGCATGGAAGATATTAGAGAAACCCTCTCGAGAGATATAAAAGCCCTTTCTGGAGAAATAAAAGAACTAAAATCTAACCAAGTTGAAATCAAAAAAGCTATTAATGAGGTGCAATCAAAAATGGAGGCTCTAACTGCTAGGATAAATGAGGCAGAAGAAGAAAGAATTAGTGATATAGAAGACCAAATGACAGAGAATAAAGAAGCTGAGCAAAAGAGGGACAAACAGCTACTGGACCACGAGGGGAGAATTCGAGAGATAAGTGACACCATAAGACGAAACAACATTAGAATAATTGGGATTCCAGAAGAAGAAGAAAGTGAGAGGGGAGCAGAAGGTATACTGGAGAGAATTATTGGGGAGAATTTCCCCAATATGGCAAAGGGAACGAGCATCAAAATTCAGGAGGTTCAGAGAATGCCCCTCAAAATCAATAAGAATAGGCCCCACACCCCGTCACTTAATAGTAAAATTTACAAGTCTCAATGACAAAGAGAAAATCCTGAAGGCAGCCCCGGGAAAAGAAGTCTGTAACATACAATGGTAAAAATATTAGATTGGCAGCTGACTTATCCACAGAGACCTGGCAGGCCAGAAAGAGCTGGCATGATATTTTCAGAGCACTAAACGAGAAAAACATGCAGCCAAGAATACTATATCCAGCTAGGCTATCATTGAAAATAGAAGGAGAGATTAAAAGCTTCCAGGACAAACAACAACTGAAAGAATTTGCAAATACCAAACCAGCTCTACAGGAAATATTGAAAGGGGTCCTCTAAGCAAAGAGAGAGCCTACAAGTGGTAGATCAGAAAGGAACAGAGACCATATACAGTAACAGTCACCTTACAGGCAATACAATAGCACTAAATTCATATCTCTCAATAGTTACCCTGAATGTGAATGGGCTAAATGCCCCTGTCAAAAGACGCAGGGTATCAGAATGGATAAAAAAACAAAACCCATCTATATGTTGCCTCCAAGAAACACATTTTAAGCCCGAAGACACCTCCAGATTTAAAGTGAGGGGGTGGAAAAGAATTTACCATGCTAATGGACATCAGAAGAAAGCAGGAGTGGCAATCCTTATATCAGATCAATTAGATTTTAAAGCCAAAGACTATAATAAGAGATGAGGAAGGACACTATATCATACTCAAAGGGTCTGTCCAACAAGAAGATTTAACAATTTTAAATATCTATGCCCCCAATATGGGAGCAGCCAACTATATAAACCAAATAATAACAAAATCAAAGAAACACATCAACAATAATACAATAATAGTAGGGGACTTTAACACTCCCCTCACTGAAATGGACAGGTCATCCAAGCAAAAGATCAGCAAGGAAATAAAGGCCTTAAATGACACACTGGACCAGATGGACATCACAGATATATTCAGAATATTTCATCCCAAAGCAACAGAATACACATTCTTCTCTAGTGCACATGGAACATTCTCCAGAATAGATCACATCCTCGGTCCTAAATCAGGACTCAACCGGTATCAAAAGATTGGGATCATTCCCTGCATATTTTCAGACCACAATGCTCTAAAGCTAGAACTCAACCACAAAAGGAAGTTTGGAAAGAACCCAAATACATGGAGACTAAACAGTATCCTTCTAAAGAATGAATGGGTCAACCGGGAAATTAAAGAAGATTGAAAAAAATCATGGAAACAAATGATAATGAAAATACAACGGTTCAAAATCTGTGGGACACAACAAAGGCAGTCCTGAGAGGAAAATATATAGCGGTACAAGCCTTTCTCAAGAAACAAGAAAGGTCTCAGGTACACAACCTAACCCTACACCTAAAGGAGCTGGAGAAAGAACAAGAAAGAAACCCTAAGCCCAGCAGGAGAAGAGAAATCATAAAGATCAGAGCAGAAATCAATGAAATAGAAACCAAAAAAACAATAGAACAAATCAACGAAACTAGGAGCTGGTTCTTTGAAAGAATTAATAAAATTGATAAACCCCTGGCCCGACTTATCAAAAGAAAAGAGAAAGGACCCAAATAAATAAAATCATGAATGAAAGAGGAGAGATCACAACTAACACCAAAGAAATACAAACTATTATAAGAACATACTATGAGCAACTCTACGGCAATAAATTTGACAATCTGGAAGAAATGGATGCATTCCTAGAGACATATAAACTACCACAGCTGAACCAGGAAGAAATAGAAAAGCCTGAACAGACCCATAACCAGTAAGGAGATTGAAACAGTCATTAAAAATCTCCAAACAAACAAAAGCCCAGGGCCAGACGGCTTCCCGGGGGAATTCTACCAAACATTTAAAGAAGAACTAATTCCTATTCTCCTGAAACTGTTCCAAAAATAGAAATGGAAGGAAAACTTCCAAACTCATTTTATGAGGCCAGCATCACCTTGATCCCAAAACCAGACAAGGATCCCACCAAAAAAGAGAGCTATAGACCGATATCCTTGATGAACACAGATGTGAAAATACTCAACAAAATACTAGCCAATAGGATTCAACAGTACATTAAAAAGATTATTCACCACGACCAAGTGGGATTTATTCCAGGGCTGCAAGGTTGGTTCAACATCCGCAAATCAGTCAATGTGATACAACACATCAATAAAATTAAGAACAAGAACCATATGATACTCTCAATAGATGCTGAAAAAGCATTTGACAAAGTACAACATCCCTTCCTGATCAAAACTCTTCAAAGTGTAGGGATAGAGGGCACATACCTCAATATCATCAAAGCCATCTATGAAAAAACCCACCGCAAATATCATTCTCAATGGAGAAAAACTGAAAGCTTTTCCGCTAAGGTCAGGAACACGGCAGGGATGTCCATTATCACCACTGCTATTCAACATCGTACTAGAGGTCCTAGCCTCAGCAATCAGACAACAAAAGGAAATTAAAGGCATCCAAATCGGCAAAGAAGAAGTCAAATTATCACTCTTCGCAGATGATATGATACTATATGTGGAAAACCCAAAAGACTCCACTCCAAAACTGCTAGAACTTATACAGGAATTCAGTAAAGTGTCAGGATATAAAATCAATGCACAGAAATCAGTTGCATTTCTCTACACCAACAGCAAGACAGAAGAAAGAGATATTAAGGAGTCAATCCCATTTACAATTGCATCCAAAACCATAAGATACCTAGGAATAAACCTAACCAAAGAGGCACAGAATCTATACTCAGAAAACTATAAAGTACTCATGAAAGAAATTGAGGAAGACACAAAGAAATGGAAAAAAATGTTCCATGCTCCTGGATTGGAAGAATAAATATTGTGAAAATGTCTATGCTACCTAAAGCAATCTACACATTTAATGCAATTCCTATCAAAGTACCATCCATCTTTTTCAAAGAAATGGAACAAATAATTCTAAAATTTATATGGAACCAGAAAAGACCTCGAATAGCCAAAGGGATATTGAAAAAGAAAGCCAACGTTGGTGGCATCACAATTCCGGACTTCAAGCTCTATTACAAAGCTGTCATCATCAAGACAGCATGGTACTGGCACAAAAACAGACACATAGATCAATGGAACAGAATAGAGAGCCCAGAAATAGACCCTCAACTCTATGGTCAACTAATCTTCGACAAAGCAGGAAAGAATGTCCAATGGAAAAAAGACAGCCTTTTCAATAAATGGTGCTGGGAAAATTGGACAGCCACATGCAGAAAAAATGAAATTGGACCATTTCCTTACACCACACACAAAATAGACTCAAAATGGATGAAGGACCTCAATGTACGAAAGGAATCCATCAAAATCCTTGAGGAGAACACGGGCAGCAACCTCTTCGACCTCTGCCGCAGCAACATCTTCCTAGGAACAACGCAAAAGGCAAGGGAAGCAAGGGAAAAAATGAACTACTGGGATTTCATCAAGATCAAAAGCTTTTGCACAGCAAAGGAAACAGTTAACAAAATCAAAAGACAACTGACAGAATGGGAGAAGATATTTGCAAACGACATATCAAAAGGACTAGTGTCCAGAATCTATAAAGAACTTAGCAAACTCAACACCCAAAGAACAAATAATCCAATCAAGAAATGGGCAGAAGACATGAACAGACATTTCTGCAAAGAAGACATCCAGATGGCGAACAGACACATGAAAAAGTGCTCCATATCACTCGGCATCAGGGAAATACAAATCAAAACCACAATGAGATATCACCTCACACCAGTCAGAATGGCTAAAATCAACAAGTCAGGAAATGACAGATGCTGGCGAGGATGCGGAGAAAGGGGAACACTCCTACACTGTTGGTGGGAATGCAAGCTGGTGCAGCCACTCTGGAAAACAGCATGGAGGTTCCTCAAAATGTTGAAAATAGAACTGCCCTATGACCCAGCAATTGCACTATTGGGTATTTACCCTAAAGATACAAATGTAGTGATCCAAAGGGACACATGCACCCGAATGTTTATAGCAGCAATGTCCACAATAGCCAAACTATGGAAAGAACCTAGATGTCCATCAACAGATGAATGGATCAAGAAGATGTGGTATATATACACAATGGAATACTATGCAGCCATCAAAAGAAATGAAATCTTGCCATTTGCAACAACATGGATGGAACTAGAGCGTATCATGCTTAGCGAAATAAGTCAAGCAGAGAAAGACAACTATCATATGATCTCCCTGATATGAGGAAGTGGTGATGCAACATGGAGGCTTAAGTGGGTAGAAGAAGAATAAATGAAACAAGATGGGATTGGGAGGGAGACAAACCATAAGTGACTCTTAATCTCACAAAACAAACTGAGGGTTGCCGGGGGGAGGGGGTTTGGGAGAAGGGGGTGGGATTATGGACTTTGGGGAGGGTATTTGATTTGGTGAGTGCTGTGAAGTGTGTAAACCTGGTGATTCACAGACCTGTACCCCTGGGGATAAAAATATATGTTTATAAAAAAATAAAAAAATTAAAATAGCAAAAAAAAAAAAAAAAAAAGCTCTGCCTTCAGATCAGGTCATGATCTCGGGGTCCTGGGATTGGGCCCCGCATTGAGCTCCACATGTAGCTCCTGGCTCTGCCCCCCCCCCACCCGCCAACACTTGTGCTCTCTCTCACTCACTCTCTCTCAAACAAATAAAATCTTTTCAAAAAAGTTTTTAAAAAAGAATTTCGTATCTGTTCTTTTCCTCTCTGATTCACCCTCCCTACATTGCTTATAAAACTTTCTTGCCATGAATTCTTAAAAGAAGACTGCGCTAAATTACTCTTATCACAAAGTTCTAGGACAGTTATGGTTACAAATGCTTTTACTTTTGATCAATGTTGAACACTGCAGATATGCCCAACTAAGAAATAAAAACAGGACAACTTATTTTTAAAAACAATTTTCAGAGGAAAGTTGTGGAGCCATACATGGTTTCGGCTTTTTTCCTTCAAAATGAGTAGAAGGCAGCATGAGTTCTGATTCATTAACTTATCGGGGTTAATCATTTAAATATAATCTTCAACATGTTTTCAAAGGTTCGGAAGCCATTTGTGCATTGTCAAAGCTCCATTTCCCAGCACAGTTCTTCCTGAATGAATAATAATTCATCTTTTCTTGTTTTCCCCTACATCCCACACTGACCTCCAATCTTAGATGAGAGGGACTCTCATCTGGGGAAGGGACTTAGCACAAGTTCTGTTTTGTTTTCCCAGAAAAGTAGTCCTGCTTTGCCCAGCTGTAGCCGGCATCATACTACCACTGTCTTCAAAAACAACCTAAATATTGCACAAAATATCTAAAGCAATTGTCTGAAGTCTCTGGAGACAGCAAATCCAAACCAGACTTGAAAGAAAGTTCATAACCTGAGTTCCACATTCTTCCCAGAAATTTTCCTACAGACATTTGCAAATTGCAGAATGGAGGCATACAACCAGAGTCTCCTTGGACTGAAGAGGCAGAAGTCAGAATTTGGAGCAGCTTGGAGTTTACTACCAGGGGATCCAAGTCTTGGAGGAGGGAGGTGAGCAGAGAAGGACACTGAAATTCTGCATAGACAACCCCTCTGAGATCAGAGATCTCAGTAGTACTGGGGAGGCAGAAGTCATCACGAAAGCCTTACTAAGCTTGGTATAAATCCCAGGCTTTGAACTGAAACCTCAGAAGAGTCATGCCCTAAAAATAAGAGGCATGCTATATGAATAAGGACCAATCCATAGGAGTAGGAAAACACTGAAATGGACTAGCTCCAAGAAGCTAAAATCAAGTTTTCTCAAGATCTTGACTATCTACCTGCCAGAAGAAAACAACCTTGGAAGAGGATGACATTATCTCAAGTCTTTATAATTTTTCATTGATGTCTGGCATATAACCAGAAATGATGATGCATGTGAAAATATAGGGGATCAAACTACTAAAATCCAAGTTTAAAAATATGGATAATAGAAAAAGAGTTTTAAGTGATTCAGATATTGACATTAGCCCACAGATAGTTTAAAATAACCATGAGGGGCCCCTGGGTGGCTCAGTTGGTTGGGCGATTGCCTTCAGCTGAGGTCATGATCCCAGAGTCCTGGGATTGAGCCCTGCATTGGGCTCCTTGCTCAGTGGGAAGCCTGCTTCTGCCTCTCCCACTCCTCCGCTTGTGTTCCCTCTATCGCTGCGTCTCTCTCTGTGTCAAATAAATAAATAAAATCTTTAATAAAAAAATAAAAATAAAATAATCATGATTAGTATGTTCAAGAAAATGTAGGAAATGGTAGAAGAGAAGTTGGAGAATTTCAACAGGAAAATAAATCTGTTTTAAAAAGAAGCAAACTGTAAAATTTTAAGAGCACCAAAAATATCAATTATAGATCTAATGAAGGATATATAGTAGTCCTGCACTTAAAATTACAAAAAAGTACTAAGAGAAGTAAAAGGAGACCTCAATAAATGAAGGAAGATAACATGAACATAGGATTCAAGGATGTAACATTGTTAAGATATCAGTTCTTTCCACATTCATCTCTAGGGTCAGTACAATCCCAACAAAAATCTTAGCAGCTTTTTTAAATTGGTAGAAACAGACAAGCTACTTGTAACCCGTATATGGAAATACAGAGGATCTGAAAGAACTGAGGCAGTCTTGAAGGAGAAAAACAAAACCAGATATCAAAGCTAGAGTAATTAAAAGCGTGTGGTATTAGTATAAGAATAAACAGTAGACAGTGGAACAGAATACGGTTTAACAGATCCACATCCATATGATCAGTCACTTCCTTCATGACAAGGACACCACAGCAATTCAGTGAAAGAAGGACAGATGGCCTTTTCAATAAATAGCACTGGCTCAAATGGAAAAAAAGGAGCTTGGCCCTCACCTCAAACCATATATAAAAATTCATTCAAGATGGATCAAATTCTTAAGGTTGAAAAGTAAAACAACCAAACTTGTAGAAGAAAACATGAGAAACATCTTCAGGACCCCAGGGGAGGCCACAGTTTCTTAAATAGGACACAGGCAATTCTGATAAATTGGATTTAATTAAATTAAGAAATTCGATTCAATAAATGACACTGTTAAGAAAATAGAAAACCAAACCCTAGATTGGCATGCACACACACAGACATCTAACAAAGGATTTATATCAAAAACATCTTTAAAAAAAAAAAAAAGATTTTATTTATTTATTTGGGAGAGAGACAGTGAGAGAGAGCATGAGCGAGGAGGTCAGAGAGAGAAGCAGACGCCCCGTGAAGCTGGGAGCCCGATGCAGGACTCGATCCCGGGATCATGACCTGAGCCGAAGGCAGTCATCCAACCAACTGAGCCACCCAGGTGTCCCTATATCAAGAATATCTTTTTAAGTGTTTTATAAATCCATAAGAAAACAATAGCACGATTTTTAAAACTGGACAAGAATCCTGAGCAGGCATTTTGCAAAGATATCAAAATGGTCAAATTGCAAATGAGAAGGTGCTCAGCACCATTACCCATGAGGGAAATGCAAATTAAAACCACATCTTGAGACCATATGTTGTTCATAGTCCAGAAACACCCGTATTTCTCCTGGAAAAAAAACAATTGCAAAACCACAGCTCTAAATACCAGGAAGTGAATTAAAATAAGTGTGAATAATTATAAACAGCCTGGTTTAATTCAAAGAGTGAGGTTTCTCTTAAAGGTTTTCATGTTGCAGTGAAATGAATTTTAATTCCCCGTTTTAAGTGCATAAGAAACTTTCACCAGCCTACTGCAAAAAGTGAAAGCCTCTCACAGAAACCTCACTCTTGGAATTAAACATGACTGTTTGCAATTATTGAAATCTATCCAAATTCATTTCTTGGTATTTAAAACTGTGGTTTTAAAATTGCTTTTTGATGAAGAAATGTCGGAGAAACCTGAGTGCACAGCCTTTTAAAATCCCTCTCTGAGATGTGGGACTTGAGTGTCAGTAGATGTAATAACAGTGCAAAAATGTGTCTATTTAGTGAGCCATGAGAAAATCTGCTTATTATGGAGCAGTGAGAAAAACTAGTGTGTGGACATGCACAGCACAGTGAAAATATGCACAGTTTACAATCTCTGGGAATGAAGCCTAGGGTTGGGTGAACTGAAGAGGTGTGAGAAGCAGTTTGGGCCCCACATCCACTTGGTTCGCTGTAGCTCTGGCCCCTCGCTGCCCGCTGCTCTTCCTCTCCGTGTCACTGGTTCTCACAATGGTGATGTTCATGATGTGTTAGTACAGAAGTTTACACACCACCATACAACAGCATTTTAAAACTTTTTGTTCTATGTTGGTATGTAATTGGTTTCCTTTGCAATTCTGTGCTTTTTATTTTATGCATTTGTCCTGATAAGGAGTCCATAGGTTTTACC